>NC_143560.1:34128750-34472500 GCF_054136105.1 Typopeltis vanoorti
CCCTATACTGTATGAATCAATAAGAAATTACAATTTTTAATTAAAAACCTGTGTTTTCTATCAAAATTACTACTTGCGTGAATTTTGGGACACCCTGTATATCCGAAGGTGGAATACAAATGAAGTCATAATTCTTTTATTAATTTCTGATGAGTTAATTTCTTCTGTTATATTAGGCCGGATGGGAGTTTCTTTAATTAATTTCCGATAACTGCGGTATCTGAGCTCTTTCGTCTCAAGAACTTAAAATGCATTCCTATGATAGAAACCGGGCACGTCAGCTTTTTATAGCCTGTGCCGAGAATCAGTTTTAATCTATGTTCTACGTTTAAATGGCTTCAAAGCACTTTTTTTTTTTTTTTTATCACTTTCGTGGCCTTGTACTTTGAGATCCTTAAATGCTTCCCACATGATCCAAGTATTTTATACCGGTTGAACTTATTCGCGTGTTTGTTTTTGGTTCATAAGTTTGTAATTCCTTTTGAATCATCCTGATAGGCGATTGCACTTGAATACTTGAGTTATTTCGCCTGGTCTTCTATGCTTATACAGAATTTATGAAGTGCTAAGTCACTTTATACTGCATATTAATGCTTTATATGGTATGATATTGCTGGATTCAATTTTTTCTTTCTTTCATCCTATTTTCTAAAGTCCCAACTGCTTACTTTAATTTTTATTATGTAAACATCTGTGTTGAACAAACGTACAGCCCTCCATTGATGAAGATCGATCTAAATATCAGCATATAAATGCTTAGTGGGAAATTTGAGAATTTAACGAGGAAAAGGAAAGTCTTTTTTAAATATGGAAACTTTATTAACTCATCATTCTTATAGCCAGATAGAACTGAAACTGAAAAGTTGCAAAAATGACCAAAGCTTATGAGAATAAGTTTCAGTTTAGTGTTATAACGAAACTTAAGTTTCAGTTCTCTCTGACTATAACAGTGGTGGAATAATAATGTACTTCATATTTATAATTCAACTTGCTAGATTGCGTTTAGGCTCTGTACTCGAACGAATTGCAATATCTTTTTTAGGCAGAAACACACCATATGATCCAGTTCGAATCTCCTCCATAAAAAGGTGGTGTTATGGGATTCGGTATTCTTTCAGCATTGTAAATTAGCACTCTCCCCCCATCTTTATCCTAAGATCTTGGTTAATCAAGTCATGTATTTTTCCCATTACCAGAAACTAGCAACGTATGTCATATACACGGTGCATATCCCTGGGTATCACGAGTAGGTTCCTCATATAAGTCCTCTTCTGATAATCAACAAATAACAGTCCTCGTTGCTGCAAAACCAAGTTAAGAATCAGCACAATAGCGACATGCATACATATACAATGAATTCTCCACTTGGTAAATGATAAGCACACCAAATATCCTTACAAAATATTGAGCACAGGCTGAATACTAAAGAAACTAAGTTAGGTTTATTTTTATACAGGATGTTTCATAAGGATCTGGCCGATTACAAATACTTATCTGTAAAGATGCTTTGAGGATACTAAACAATCTGGCAGCACCATTGAACAGGGACAGATACCAAGTTTCCATCACGTCTTGCAAGCTCCAATATTTCCGCATGCGTATACTTGTAACACAGCAAGTAGCAAGTCTGTATTCCAACTCCTGCTGGGTCCTACAAAACTTCACTGGTGCGTTATTTCAGTTAATTATTCTTGGTTGTGATTACAATTCCTTGACATACGACTCGAAGTCTAGTAAAGTAACATCTTAGGCCGAACATTTGTTCCTCTTTACCTGATCAGACATTTTGGTAGCAATGGAGGGATGACCATCTTAAAATCTCAACCCTGGTGGCATTCCTTAGCAGTTCTGGACACAGCCATTTCACCAACATCTCCAGATCATCTGTCTAGATGGTCCATTTGATTATGTCCTGGATACAGAAGAATGATCCAAGCACTTTCCACCTCCGACACGGCTCAGAACATTCTTTTGCAGTCTCCCTGCACGACAGAAATCATTCAATATTTAACGGTCCAAATGTAACTGTTGTGCCTGAGTAACTTGCCGGAAGATGAAAAATGCTTTGTCACTAAATACCAACCCAGACATCAGTTGATGTTTAGCAACAGTTGTTTGTTTTTCTGTACTTAATTGACCATATCGGAAGATGAAAAATTCTTTGTCATTAAACACCACCTTAGCTTGATACTTAGTGACATTTTTTTTTATTTGCTATAATTTCCATAAAATCCACACAAAAATGTATTGTCATTCATTCTTTAGATCTTATGCGAATGTTTCTTCATTTCTCCATACAGGGTATAATAAGTTGTTTTGCTAGCTTGGCAAATCTTCAACAGAGTGAGGAAGCTTCCCTTACTCGTTACACCTTGTCACTGTTCCTTCGTCTCACTGCAGAGCCGAATGGAAAGCAGAGGGAAGGTGGCAGCCATTCCAGAGGAAAACAGCGCTCATGAAAATTCCTATAGAAAAAAATAGAAGGATTAAATAAAAATGCCTCCGAGTAACTGATTGGAGTCAGTCTGTCAAAATGGATCATTAGTTAACTGGGTTGCCCTCGCCTACATAATACCTTTTGAATTTTAGGGAGGTTTTTGTACCACCCCAAATGTGAGAATATTCTGGGGTAGGATGGATTTATATAGTATTTAAAATTATACATTTCTAACCTAATTTATAGTTAACTTAAATGTCCGAAACCAGATTGAATCCATATACTAGTTAGTGAAAGGAGAGAAAATATTTGAAGGTGCATATTTGGTTCACAGGAAAAGAAAAAAAACTATAGTTCAGGTTAAATTGATTTAATAACTTCTTTTTTGTCTACTGTCTGAATCTTTGCATTTATAAATCAAGTGGAAGAACTTTTAGTATTTTCGACCTTTAGTATATAATGTCTACCGTGGGTTATCCAGAACCAAATAACTTGCTTGCAGAATTTCAGCAACAGCGGAGTCATTAATTTTTAATGGCCCATTCAGCAGCTTATATTTCTTTTAAGTTTTTCAAGGAACAGGAAGATTTTGTTTTATGGAGTATATATTACACTATAAATCTTGCGTGCCTGTTGCGCCACCTAAACATAGTCGGTTAAAACGATTTGTTTTTAGCCCTCATAATCCGAGTTGATGCAACTTGTTCTTCATACCTTGTATAGTACCTTTTCACGAATATTTTCTGACACGAAATACTTGTGAACTCAAAATAGCACACGAATGTTCTTCGAAGCTCTTTTATGCGCCTTTAATCTTAAATTCACGTGAGTTTTTTGCGCAAATTGTGGTTTTAGTGAGTATGTATTACTCTATACGTGTCATTCTTGTTCGTTAAATCACAATTAAAGAACCAAGTGTTATATGTAAACTGCTGTTATAAGAGGTGATAGTTCTAATGTCTGTGATCGAATTTTTACCTCAATGTATAATTTTTAAATAGTTCTGAGTTCACAGTTGATGAAATATTTCCCCTCCATTGTTTCTATTGGGATTTGAAGTGTAATTCCGATGTTCCAAATTTAAATGATTTTCTCCCGCTATAATCGAATCATTTTAATTGCAAAATTAGGCACAAAATTCATGGCTACCGTATATACTCGTGCCAAAACGGGCTCTATGTTTAATTATTATAATAACGAATGATTTTAGTATGTAATAATGCTATCACGAACATGATTGGCTGCAGTCATTTCCGTATTTGTTAATGATATTGTAGCTGTAGTGCAATGTTTTTTCTTTTTTATTTTACGTATAATTTTAGTCACGTCATTAATTTATTAATATTACGTGTGCCATATTGAGGAGAGAGAGAGAGAATCTGTTGCATAAAGAACGCTGCATTTCAGACGAAGTGTCGTCAACATGATCAAGAATTTGTTCGAGAGCACGCTTTATTTAATTTGGGCTGTTAACGAGGACTGCTATTACAGTTTATGACTTTATTACTTAAAGCGAGTTATGTAAGAATTGAATGTTTAATTAGAGCTATGTATATGTTACATTTCAAATGCTCCGAATGAAGATAGATGAATATCATAAGTACTGAAATTTGACCAATGCTAACCACTGTTTTATGTTTTATACTTACTAAAATTTCTCTATCTGAATGTTCATTTCTTCGTGCAGATTGCCCAAAACTTGACAAATTAATAAAAATTCAAAATGCCAGTTCAAATGATGCAGAATACTTGTTCCAGCTGTGCTGGTTTAAATAACTATAGTATGACATGTAATTATAGCGAGGAAACAAAACAAAACAAAAAAATCCTTTAGATTTTTGCAGTAGAAACTTATGTATGCATTCATTCTTCTCTAACCCGTCCCTCAGTGTTCCTTTTTTATCCGTCTTTCCTAAAAACACGAAGTAGCCAAATCACATTTCGTTTCCTTTAAAGTGTCCTCAAAGGGCGTGCAAACATTTCCTCGTCCGTGTTTCTAAGAAATAGATGTTCTACAGCCTATTTATTGTTTGACCTTTCTCGCTCAGTTATGATGGCAGATATCGTAAATCCTTCATCACAGAGCAGGCGCTTTAGAAAAGTACCTTTTCTATTTTTTTTTTTTTTTTAAATATAATGAAAGTTAATTTGGACGTTCTGTAGTTTCATTTTAAAAGTGACATTTTCACTTGTATGGTTTGAACCTTTCATCATTGTGTATGTATGGGGGAGGAGACCGTAATTATGTATTAATTGTATCTCTCTTAAATTTGATCCCATAAGATATTCATTCGTTTTTTTTTTAATTGTTCAGTTAATTCCTAAACATGAAAGAGTTTCTGCATTCTAGAATAATCAAGTTATTTTTCTGAAATTCAAAAGTGTATTATTCAAATCTTAAATTCCTCTGAAGTGGGTATTGTAAATGAAAATTTAATCCTCCCGTAAAAAATCGGAAAAGGCGACAAAGACAAATTAATAGTAAAAAAGAAAGAAAAGTAAGTTGCATAATTCTGCCATCACAATTGAAAGCATTTGTCTCTATCAGTAATTATAGCCCCTTTTGTTTTACCTCACTGCTGACGTGTTATTTTTTCTTTTAGTAATGTAGTGTATTAGTAAAGCAGCAGCTGGAAGACATATATATCACATAACATTTGGTTGAAATCTTTGTGATATAGGTTATGTTATATATTTGGCACGACCTTGGCTAAACGCAAGCAAGTTACTTTGAGAAGAGAACAAAAACTGAAAATTATTCAGAATTATTTTATATAAACCTTGAACTTATCTTAACATTCCATCTCTCTCTCTCTCTCTCTCTCTTCCCTCCCAAAAAAAGCATAGCTCTTGAAAAAACACGGATCTCTACCATAAAAAATGAAAGATGATTGTACTGGTTGAGATTTGATAATGTATATGCTAATTCGCATCTGGATTCTACAGAAAAATCTATAAGATTGAGTAGAAATGTCTAAGTTTTGCTTACGAGTTAGGCTCAGTGATTTACCACTCAAGTGATTTACTTGGCTATATAGAAAAACTTAATTACTCTGAACAGACAGTTAATCATCCTAACCTCTGCAGTCTGTTGCGTGACTAGGTTGCTTGTCTTGTAGGATGAAAGAAAGCGGAGGAGCTTCAGCAGCTAATCCACCTTGAGTTGAAAAGCCTTTATAAAGGTCCTCCGTGTTCTAAACAAATAGATTCACATCCAGATCATACCAATCAAAAGGCATCGTCGTTACCAACTAAATTGCTTAGGCTTATAATAAGCTGGGTTGGTGGTCTTACACCAGGTTCTGAAATGTATCTACCACCTTAAAGACATTCACAATTCATGCCCAAGTGAGATTTGAATCCGCAGTCAGTTGGTCGGAGTACACAGCCACTATCAAGACGACCAATCAGGCCGACGACTGCATTATTTATGCGTATTAGAAACCTAAAAACTTTCCGTTGTTGCTTGGTTCCTTCCTTAGCTGAAACTATTCTGGAAACGTTTTATTTTCGAAAACGTTTTATAGTTAAAGTAAGGAAGTCCATATTAATAAAATAATTATGTAAAAAAAACATATATAAAGTTTGTTGATGGACAATATTTTACAGCTTTTATTTATTTTTTGTAAAACAGTCTCCCATAATATCTCACTCCCGATGTTCTAGGAGCATATAGCAACATGCTCAGATATCTAAGAGTCCGTTCTTAGTTTATCCTTGCTGATTTGAAGAACGGCCCCAGTACTTGGTTTATTGTTGTTGTTGCAAAAGAAAGATATACTGCGAATTGCAAATTTATTGAAGGTTGATAAACTCCTGATCGAGAACTATAGTATATGTTCCAAATCCACAAGAGTCCCCATGACTCCTGTGGGCCTCAGGAGTCATTGGGGACTCCCGAGGCCTACAAAGCAATACAAAGGTTGATTGGAGATTCAGCCGTTGTATTACTTCAGTTAGCGGTTTATACCAAATCAGATCGGTTGACTTTTACCCTTTAGTAGTACGTGCTTTAATGTAGAACCGCACAGTTTGGTTCTGAGAGCCTAAGAGAACCATCAAACTCGTAGTCCTACGCTTTAAACTATGATGGGGGGGGGGTTGAAGCTGTATTATTGAATCCTAGCTTTTACCGCTAATGGAAGTGGGTTTTGTAGGTTTCAGATTTGTTAGTTCCGTGAAGGAAAAAAAAAAAAAGATTTGCTTCTGGAAAGAAGTTCACAACGTAGAGAAAAACGAAATCGTTATGCTATTATTAATCGAAATTCCAGAGGCAATATTGCTTCTGATGTCAACAACCCTGTAGGAAAGAGGACAGGGGAAAAGAAACAGAGGGGGAAAATCGTAACTGGGTCAGCGACTGCCATTTTTTCGGAGAAATACATTCTGTAATGAATGCCGTTTGGGGAAATGTCATGTAACCACTGACGGAAGATGAATTAAAAAAAAAAAAAAACGTGAATACACAAGGAAGAAAATCCAATCTACGCTATAACATTACCAACTACATATAATCAAATTTGTTCACTTACGGATATAAACTGTGCGCCAGAAAAACGGTCATCGTGTAATGTCAAAAGTTCACTGAGTTCAGATATCCAAGAAAGACTGTCACTATTCGGATTATTTTCTTCTTCGGGTCAACGTTATCAGTGAACTTTGCATCAGAAGAATATTTAAAGATGTTTATCTTTCGGAGAATGTTAAGTTATAACACTTGAAAGTCCCCAGGAATTTTTCAAAATACAGTTTGGCTTCTTTTGAAACCAAAATTTGTAAATGATTGATAATAGAAACAACCTTTTTTTCTTCATTAAAAGGGAATGATTTTTTTTTTTTTTTTGACAAATTAACAGCAAAACACTAATGATCTCAGTAGAATATTTGCCAGCTGAACAACACTTCGAAACACTTTTTTTTTTTTTTTTTTTAAGTGCAGAAAATGTTTTCAACTGATTGCCAAAATGAATGCGGTAAACTGCTGGGTAGGAAAATTGTTCTTATGAAACAAATCTGCATACAAATTTGAAAATTAAGTTGAATATAAGACAGCATGTGAAATTATATCCGTTTCCCTTAGTGGTAAGTCTTTTCTGTATTTGCATACCGAATGAAAACGCGCAGAAATAATCTGTGTAAAGAATAGCATTTGTAACATTTGATGTAGTCTCTTTCTGGTAATCGAATCGAACTTTTGACAGTCCTGAAAGAACAAATAAGGCTTAGCTGATCTTAATCATAGACAGTCTGATTTGTTCTTGATCAGTTAACTGAAAATACTATATATTATCTTCCCTGTAATTGTATTCAGATCAAGCTAACTCAGAGAGAAATGAAGGCATTCATTTTATGATAAAGCAAGTCAGAAAATTCATATTTACGGATATTTAAATTAATATCACTGCTTTTAATACCTAAAACATGGGTGAAAAATATCTCATTTGACAAGTCAGTAGTTGAATAGCTGCGATGGTGCAGCAAATTTCCAGCGTTGTTTAGAAGCAGTGCTCAATACTTGCTGGTTGTATGATAGCAAAGCAACTCAGGCCTTGAGGTTAGTTAGCAGAATATTAGTTAAAAATTTATACCTCTAGTCATCTGTCCAGTTAATGACAGTGTGAAAAAAACACTTCAAGAAAAGTGTTATCATTGAATGCTGCATGAATGGCCCGCTTGGTGATAAACTGCATTAACCAACATCAACTAATGGAAGTATGCCACCTGACTCGGAAAGCTCACTCCAGGGGCAATACAGAATGACTGAGTCTGATGCGTAAACAATTGAGACTGATGGTTCATTGAAGAGTGTGGAGGAAGTAAACAGTGGGACACATTGGTTTTTATGGAAGGACAGCTAAACACCAACCATGGCAATCACCTGCGCAGGCTACACCGGTATAAAGAACGTCATGGTTGGTCTGTAGAGCGTTGTGGAAGTCTGCGATATAGAGTTGTAGTCATACTACTTAATAGCAATAGGTGAGTACAGGGATGACAGATGCTTGAAGACGCCTTATGCTCGAGTGCACCATTCCAGATACGCATTTTGTAGAGCGAGGTGTGATGGCTTGAACTCAAACCTTGGGTTGTAGAGCCTGAAAAAGAGAAATCAGCTGGAGGACATACGCAATTAGTCATGATAGATACTGCCATCAGAGCCTAGTCGCGTCAGTAGCCAAACACTGCTGTTCTATCGTTTGTAATTCTCGAGAAGTTCCACTTAGAGGTGGAGGGGTAAAAAAAAAAGAAGAAAAATATATATATATATATATATATATATTGATTAAATCAGGCCGAAGAAATTAGTTTTAAAATATCATAAATTGTCAGTATCATTTTTTGCCATGAATATGTTTGCGACATATACTTCTGAATGCCCACGTCATTACTTTGTAGCGGGGTTGGCGCCGGCAGGTCGTAAGAGATCTTTACTGATTGACCGTACTATGCAATTCCTGATGCTTGGTACTAATCAGCTGATTTTTTTCAGTTAGAAATCTGGATATCGGTCCAATTTGCTCGAAACTTTTGTAGCAAGTTGATATTATTGGTATGGTTTTTGCTGTCGACTAGAGATTGCAATTGTTATTTTGAAAGAAAAATCATAATACTGACTATGCATTATAAAAGCAATCTAAAAACTCAGCGCTAAAATAATGCCGTAAACTTTCTTTTTTTTTCGACACTATGAAGAATTATACTGATAATGACCTTGGCAAGAGACCCCTATTAAATGGAGCCGCACTTTGGCTATTAATTTGCATATGAAATGACTGCCATACAATCAGCAGTAAGCTTGTTTTCATAGGTTGCGAACTGCACAGGTTGTATAATCAATACATCATTTCTGTGTGGGTTAGTACCGTCTTCGAATGATGCAATAACTATTAATGATCGATAACAGGTAATGTTTCGTTTTCCGAAGTCCAAAGAGATATTTAGAACTGCTTGTGTATAACCGCAATGCTTATTAATATGCAGTAGTTTTTTTTAAAAAACTTACATTAAAATTTTTTTCTAAAAATTAGAAGTAAATATTGACTTTTTTTTTTTTTTTTTTGCTCGGATGAAAAAAAATTTTAATTTTTTTTCATCTGTGTGATGTCTTGACGAGACAAACATGCATCGGGGAGGAAAAAAAAAAAAAAAAAAAAAAAAAAAAAAAAAAAAAAGGTTGAATGAGAACGTTGCATTGGGTTCATGTAATAGTCGAATATCAAGTCGCCCGCTTTGTGAATTAGAGAAATAAAAACTTGTTAACTTGAGAATCCATGTCAGTCGTGCTGAGAGAATCAACTTATAAGAATTACCAAACCACGATCGGTATGTGCGAAATAAAAGCTGTAGTTGGCAATGGCAATTCTTTTCAGAGGTTGAGGAACTTTTTTTTATATTAAAAGGCTAGCCAGTCAGTCGGTACGCTTATCACAGACGGCAGATTTTGTACCCATGTAACAAAACGTTATTGTATTTCCTGTATAATGTATATATTGCTACTAATAATAATAAAACTCCTGCTCTCCTTCACATTTAAGCTTGAAATTGTTTATATTTTTCAGCAAGGATGATAAATTTAGTTACTAATTTACAATTTTTTATAAATTAGTAACTAAGTATATATTATTTTTGTTTCAGTGAAAAAAAAAATAAAATAAAATTCCAGAGCCCTTACATTGTATTACACCTGCTAAATGGAAAAGGGTTTCTAACATGACCGAAGTAAAGCTTATCGTTGCTTTTACCCTTGATACACGTTTACTTTCTCTTAGAATAAAGCATCACTATGGACAGTATAGGCATTCAATTTACAAGACGTAGTTATTTCAACTCAGGTATTTGAAGCTCTACTTTTGGGATTCTACAGGAATCATAACTAATTCCAAAAACACACATTAAATGCGCTGTATTTTTTTATAAGCAGTAATTAAAACGAAAGCGTATCGTAGCTTAGTCGCTATCGACGATGTCCGTTGGTTGTAAAGACTTGACATCGAATTCCACAACCTTGAAGGACTTTTCAGCTGAAAGTGAATTAGCGTTTCCACAGAGGTGGCGGAGCTTTCCTCCCGGAAACTCCAGTTTTTCATCCCACGAAATAGGCAAACCTGTCACGCGATTGAACAGACATAAATCATTATACTGACTTCATAGCCCTTTAATGGCTTGGGTCATAATTCCAAATATCAATAACTCGATTTGTAAAACTAATGTTGAGGGATAGAAGTTAGTGATTGCATAATAGATCATTATTGTTTTGAATTTGAATTGAAAAGGCTTTAGATAATAAACGCAGACCATTGTACATTTTTCCCCCTTTGCACGTGAAATTTTCGTCGTCCCAGATCTCACTTGAAAAAAATTGTGCGATCTGGAAACTACTTACAAACGCGCTTATTGTATTACGACGATTTTCTAGAGGTTTCAGAGATATTTATATCCTGTGCAAAAGCTCCTTTTAGTAGTGGTAGAAGCCTCAAAGTAAATCCTGTTGCTACTTGAGAAACGCCAGGCAGTAGCTGAATGTTTCGATCCTGCCTTCCCCGCTCTTCATAAGATATTTCTTCCACAAACTAGAAGGGCATATTTCGTGTTCACATTTTATGTTTTTGTGAAACGTCTGATCAATAGAGTGGAAGCGTAGGTGGGAGAGAGGCGAAAATCAATTACCAGCGTTCTCTTTTCTTCTTGGTGAAGTACAGACAGAGGCTGTTTGTTACTGAAATATTCACTGTCAATAAAGTATGTTGGTCTTCGTTATTGCTTGGCACTTTGCCAAGTGGCATTCTCTTTGTTGTGGTCATCGACTCGTGAGGAAGATGATGTTTGTTAAATGTGTTAAAGCAAACACAATGCCTTGGCTGCGAAGTGCATGTTAGCTGTAGCCTATTGCAGGAAAAGCGACCGCGATTCCATTTCTGCTTGCTCCACCGTGACTTACTTTCACTATCGTTTCGCACTACAGGATTTCTTCAGAGAATTCCAATTTTCTTACCCGAATAAAACACACCTGACGGACAAGGGTGTTACTCAGCTAATGTATAAAATGGAGAAGCATCGGTCCTCCTTCTTTGCCTGAAGAGTTTCTTTTTAAAGTAATTATTAATGTTTTAGCGCATTATAAGCGCTGTTGGAAGGACGACGGAGCCCCCCCCCCTCCCCCGTCGTCCTTCTCGGTTCCATTCTTGTCATGATGTGAGGAAGAATCTTCGTATGGGTTCATTACAGTTATAAGTGAAGTTAGCCGATCTCATACGGTGTTAGTAGCATTTTCCCCCTCCGGAAACACTAACCTGCATAATTTGCTTATTATGCTAATACATAATAGTTAACTCCCTCCTCTTCTCTGTCTTTTTCTCTCTCTGGAAACTTTGTTTTTTAAATTCTGTTTTAACTGTTGAAAGAGAAATAAAAGCCTGTAGTCTTATGCTGTGTATAAAAATGTTCAAGTAATTTTATAGCGACGCTGTGCCTACTATATTATCATTTATTGACAAGCAGTAATGAATATAAAATTAGTCAAAAGAAGTCATTCGTCAAAGCAATGAGTAGGTGGCTACTCAAAAAGGTATTTGGTTATCAATCTTATAAGTTAAGATTTTGTTTCTCTCTCACTCGCATATTGCTGTCTTATAGGTTGTGCAGTTATCTGCACGCGGTACCAAGGCCACTAGGCACTAGTTACAGCCCATATTTGAATGTGGACCTCATAAGATTAAAAAAAAAAAAAAATCTTAAGGAGCCTCAAATCAAACTTACACGTAGTCTCATCCGACTGTGTGTGAAGGTAGGCAGTATCTCCTCATGAAAGGCTCATGCTGGTTAATTTAATGAATTCTGTAATAATAAATTATTTCGACCAGTTAGTAGTGATTCAAATAGACTAAACCAGAACACAGCTGTTCATTTCGTCAAAAATGCCTTACAGAGTACGTGTTTTGATTGTGTAGTACAAATATCAAGATAAACAGGGATTTTATTCAGATCTCAAATTTCAGCTGAATATTTCATTCGTTTCATTAGTTTTACACACACACACACACACGAGACGGGGGGGGGGGTCTGGAAAGTACTGTTAAACACCTAGAACAAAAATGATATTAAAGCTACTGACATAAGCACAAGAAAGAGCATACTAGTAGCAGAGTTATGAAGGTAACTTATATTCTTATATATATCCTCGTATGTTCTTTCTTGTGGTTGCATCAATTGCTTCGATATCATTTTTGTTCTAGGTGTTTATCAGAATCATGGAACGTTGCAAATCTTTGGGATACTTAGTACCATTGTAAAAAAAAAATTTTTTTCAGCCCTCAAGTACACATTGTGATCTCGGACTTGGCGGGGAAAATTTTCTGTTACCTAAAGACTTACGCACAAGTCCGTGTAAGAGTGTTTCAACTAGCCCAACGAAAAGTTATTGACAGGGGTGGATAACAATGACCTTCCGAAGAGATTGTGAAGGTGGAACTGTTCTAAAAAGAAATTCTGACTTGAAACGATTTTTGGAATGGCTGAAACGTAGTGACTATGTTTTCATATTATGGATTTCTGCGTATCCACGTGACACAGTGTAATGAGTTCAAGCTTACAAAATTTGAAAATATTATGGCCATTTGTCATTGTTAACAACAACAAAAGTGTAGATTGAGGCAGTTAATTTTGATCTAAAATGCTTAGCGATCTCCTTTCCGAAGGTCATCGTATGCAGTACACCACAATTCCTCTGATCATGAACGTTTCGATTTTTATGAACCCCTCAAACCTGACCTAGTTATCCTCCACACACACACACTAATCAAAATGTACATGTACGTCCCACAAGATCCCCATTTAATTGCAACTGCTGTGTTGTTTGCCAACGAGGGATGGGTGATTTCACATGTGAAATTCCTCTTCTCTCCAAGACACCGTCATCTCGCTTTCCCCTCCAACACGCTCGTGAGTGTTTGTCTCGCCCACTTGAAACGCCGGATAAACACCACTTCCACTTATCTCTACTTCTTTAGATGAAACATGCTGCATATTCTCTCTCTCTCTCTCCTATTTTTCGTTTTTTAGGCAAACCTAAGACTTCTCCAGGTACATAACCAAGCTTAATAGTTTTTCGCTTTTATAAATTCATCTAATTTCTGTGTGTTTTATGAGCAGCACCGTTGACATTTCAATATGCAGAGGTTATTAGTAGGTAGTATCACTGCCTAGTCGACTGATTGCCGCCTTTTTTGCATAAATAATATAAAAATCGGATATTTTATTGGTTATCTTTTGTCGTAATCTGAAACCCCCCCCCTCCTCTTAGCGAGTTCTTTGTATGATTTAAATCAAGAGCGACCTGCTTGGTTGGAGGACTTTACCGGATGGGGAAAAAAAGATAACCCAACTCTCATTTTTGATTTATTATTTGGTTGCTTTTTCATACTGTGATGTGCTAGGAGGAAAAAAAAAAAAAAACTTGAAATCATTCAAATACCTGATTATTATTTACATCATTCCTTGGTTATTTGCCCGCTTTTTTGATAACGCTTTCCTATTAGGATTAAAAAAAAAAACGCACGCACTTCTGAGGACCTGTTAACCATATAATGGTAATTTTATTAGGCTTACACATGGAAGGCAAACGCTCTTGCCTGCATATCAATTCACCCCTTGTTCTGCACACACACAATGCATAGTTGCGTTTAATGTAAAATATTAAAGAATTACAATTATTTGGATGATTTTCGGAGTCGTTATATTGATTTAGGTCGATATTAATGATTATTTAATACAATACGTAATAGTCCGCGCGGTTAGCCTAGTGGCTATGCGCCTCGCAACCATATGCCTAGGAAAGGAGTGTCCTTGATTCGATTCTCGATTTATATATATATATATATATATACAGGGTGTTCGGGATAAATTTGACATATTTATAATTAATTATATTTTTCCGTAAGTTACATGTATTAACACACACTTCTCTTCATTTAAAAGTTTGGACCCTTCTTCATTCATATACAAGATGTCAGAAAGGATGGATAGCTGGAACCCACCTGAATCATGGAAGAGAATAACTTGTATCATGATGATTCGTGCCCGCCATCAAAATAAGGATATTACGACTGCTGCCCAATGCTCCCTGAATACAGTAAAAACAATCAGGCATGAACTAGAGACTTGCAATTGTGACTACGAGGATGTAGCAAGAAGAAAGATCCCTAGCAGACGATCTGATTGCGTTCGTACAGCAGAATTCCTCTCAAATCTGCAGGAACAGGTGTTGAAGAACCCTGGCATTGGAATTCGGGCTTTGTTCGTGGAGTTGCTAACTGTAGTCAAGCCCTGGATAACAAGGGTAGCCAATGGTAGGCCGTATGTATGGCAGCAGGATTCGGCCCCTTGCCACACCTCTGGGAAAAGTCAAAAATGGTTGTCTGAAAATTTCTACGACTTCACCAGTCCAAATGTTTGGCCTCCAAGCTCCCCAGACCTTAACCCCATGGATTATTTTGTATGGGGCGCAGTTGAAAAAGACACCAATCGCACTTCCAGTAATACAAAAGCCCAGTTAATGGATAAAATTAAAACAGTTTTTGCGGCCCTTCCCAGGGAGACTGTAGCATCAGCTTGTTCGAGGTTCCGAAGCAGAATTGAAGCTGTGATCGATGCTAATGGTGGTTATTTTGAGTAAATCTTGTTGATAGTATTGTAATTAACTCTGCCTGTAATGTTTTTTTGTCAATTCATTAAATTTAATAGATACAAAGAAGATTTTCTTTTTCCTTACGAAACTGTCAAATTTATCCCGAACACCCTGTATATATATAGGGTTCAGTACTATCCGCGGGATGTCTTGGAACGTTTCCCCCGCGGATAAATGGGGGGGGATATTGTATAGTCAGCGTAAGTGTCCCTTTCGAAAATTATTTGCACTGCATGTTAATAAATCTCGCTCTCAGTTAGGACATTCGAGGTTAGCAGGTTGTAGTGATATGTCGTACCAGAAAGATGAATATGTTCCAGATTTCACTTTTGATTGAGTAATATGAATTTGTCCTATTGATGAAATAAATGGCTCTAATGAACGTTGCGTAAAATTGATAAATACATCTACTTTGGTGTTTCGAGTTGATTTTTCTTGTACATAAACAGTGCGACAACCAATGCTATTTTAACTCGTGTTTTAGTTGCACGCGTACTACTTTTTATGCGACTGTTTCATGGTTAAATATTAACCTTTCGCTTTCCTGTAATCGAATTGCAGGCATCCATTTTAAACACCCTGCCAGTGCGAGCACCTCCTATTATCGTATAATTTATTTGGCCTTATTTCGTTATCTGTATACTGAAGGATAAATCCCTAAACTGGTTATCATTTAGCATTAACTTCTTGCTCTTCGACATAATGCAGGTAATTAATTAATTATTAGGAGATTGGATCGAAACTTAATCTCTCTATTGTTTACGAGAATTTTAGTTCGAAGAACCGGATATTGCGCATCAGTGCTAGAGTGACTTATGAAAGTTGTCCAAACCTGTACATTGAGTTGCGTCCCACAAACCTATAAACATGCGGGTGGGAACAGCCGTTGTTCCGTAGACAGGTGTTGAGAAAGTCGTGTTACACAACGCTAGTAGCATATTGTGCTGTTATTTCGAGTCCAGTCAGCCTTGACTTCAATTGTTGTGACCTTCGAGCCACCCTTTCGGTGGTTTTTTAAGTGCATTTGTGTCCTGCGAATTACATCATCTTCTGGGGAAAAAAGCTGCGCGTTTTCGTTCTTTCTTCTCTTCTGGTGATGAGCTTTTGTTGCTATTTTCATCTGTGATAACCGAGCATATTAGTCGCGATTTTTTTTTTTTCATATGATTTATTTGTTAATATCCGAGTTGGAGATTTTCGAACTACTTAATCTGTTGTATATTAATATATATGTAATAAATAATAGCTTCGCGTGTTTTAAAATTTTCCAAGTGATGAAATCCCCCGCTTCTGATGGGCGTATTATAAATATACCCTAACGCAATACGCTAAGATTACAGTTCTAGTTTCGACGATGTATCTACTAATCTGATACGTCAGAATGCGATACACTACTTCTGGGGAAGTGAAAAAAATTTCATATTTTTGATAGAACATTATATTTACGAGCTGAATTGTAAATAATAAATCTGTTAACGACACTATTTAAATCGATGTATATCAAAACAGAGCAGTCATCCAAGATGGTAACAATCATCTTAAGCTCTTGCCTTACAGTTCTCGTCATCATTCAAAAACTGCAGTTTTATATCTAAAAGATATCTGCGTTTAAATTTCTCCCACAAGCAGGTGGTTTGTTAGAAAGAAAAAAAAAAAACTAGTGCCTCCTATTTCAAGATACCAAGTAATTTTATATAAACTTGATTTTTAATCCTATTTCCCAAGTAAGCAAACAGACAAGTATATCAAGTTTGCGCCTGCACGTAGTGCCAATCCGAGGCAACTCGTGGTAAAGGTGGATTAAGCTCGGATTAATTTCCTTAGTATTTTTCCCCTAATGTAAAGCACATCCCCTTGCAGAGATGTATGATGTTATGCATTAAAGGCAATGGTCACTACCCATACCGGTTTGGACCTTTATTGAGATCTCATCAGTGGGAGCCAGACCTGAAAATGCTAAGGTTGAAGTAGTGCAGAGCTTATGAATTTTACCTAAACAAGTTGCCAGAAGGTGCTTTGACCTTATTAAATAAAATCTCAGGATGGGAGATAGATATAGAAAGTTTTTTAACTTGGGTATATTATGTATTCAAGATACCAAGTAATTTTATATAAACTTGGTTTTTAATCCTATTTCCCAAGTAAGTCAAGTTTGCAGTCTGGTCTGGCTCCCACTGACGAGACCTCAATATAAAGGTCGAAACCGGTATGGGTAGTGACCATTGCCTTGAATGCATAGCAGTATACATATCTGCAAGGGGATGTGCTTTACATTAAGGGAAAAATACTAAGGAAAGTGATCGGAACTTAATCCACCTTTACCACGAGTTGCCTCAGACTTGCACTACGTGCAGGCGCAAACTTGACTTACTTGCTTACTTGGGAAATAGGATTAAAAACCAAGTTTATATAAAATTACTTGGTATCTTGAATACATAATATACACAAGTTAAAAAAAACTTTCTATAAATTAGTGCCTTGTTCATATTCATGACGAGCAATGACGTCCTCATGGGTATCCAGTGCAGAGGAATACGATTAGGAGAGACGAGGGATGCCTTTAAAATATATATATATATATATATATATATACACTTTTTTAATACATCGTTTTGTCTGTGCGCGCGCGGAAAAAGAGGACATCCTTCAGTAATGTTGTCAGGAATTTAACTTGAAAAATGTCCAAGGCATCTACGAGACCATGCTGCGTGAGAATTGGAGTAATTTTCTCATGCCAATGACTACGTAACTTGCCGACCTAAAAAAAATAAAACTAAATTAAAAAAAATCGATTAGCGCACAAGAATAATGACTGATTATGGGGGCCAATATAAGGCAAACTATTTAAATAATTTTCTTTGACAGAATTTGATTTACTATTTGATGGTTTTGTGCTTTTTTTTATTTTTTTTATTTTTACATGCTTGTCAGACAAACCTGTTGAAAACACCACTTCTGGTCTGTTGACCTTGAACCGGTCATGCCCGAACCGTGTTTTCATTTTATTGTGCAACCGTCGTCAGGGGAAGAATCATCAGCGTTCTTCTGCCCAGTTATGTACCTATTCCATACTGCAGTCACTAGGATCCCTTATGTTTCTTTCGCAACACGGAAGAAACACGAGGGCATTTCCACTAAAGGTGTATTAACAGGTTTCATACGAAAGTGGTAGGATTTCCCCCTCCCTGAATTCCAGGATTTTTATTCCGCGAAATGTAATCCAGAAAACATGCAATTGACAGCCACAACATACTCCCCCTCATGCTTTTGTTGCGTAATCATCTTACATAATAAAAAAATGCTATCATAATATATCAGTTACTTATTTATGTATAATTGAATCATTTTTGCTGAATCTGCACATTAATGATACTGGGAAGGGCCTAACAGAAGATGGTCAGTTATTTGCGGGCAAATTATAATGGCTGTCACTTCTTCAATGTTAGTAAATAAAGCCTATGTGCTTTGGCTTTATAGATGTATATAGGCGGAATTATGATATAAAAAACTGATCAGGAGAATATCTTGGAGTTTTAGCTGATAGGAAGTTGAAGTTCGGGGGGAGGGGGGACATATAGCAAAGATTGCAAATACAACCCAGAGGAAATTTTTAATGCTGAAGCGAACATTGACATGTAAGGAAGTTATTTTGTCCCTTTACAAGGCCTTGATACGGCCACATCTGGACTACTGTGCTCAGATTTTTTCTCCTGGGATCCCCATCCCAGGCAATAAAAAAAAAAAAAAAGGTCAAGAGAATACATTGGAAAAACGTAATAGTAACTATAAATGCTTCAAAGTTTCCTCGATATCCCAGGAGTGTGGTTTCTTAAGGCAGTAACATAAAAAAGCTTGGTTATATATTATGTTTTTTAAGGATTTTTTTGTACTAAGCATGTCGGTATCTTTATACAACGTTGCATTAGTAGCAGTAGTTCAAGACTGTAGAAAATCATGAAAGTGACGAATCTGTGTTGGATGTTGTTGCTAACATAAAGTTAATCGATTTGAAGTGGTTGCACAGAAAAGTTCTGGTGAAAAATGCTGCTTATGAGGGATTTAATCTTCACAGCATAAAATATGGAAAAAGCCACTTTCCCATCTGCTGACCTCACTCCGTAGACAGAATGTCGTGGTTTGCGGCACGTTTTGTTAATGTGAAGCGACTTTGTAATGACCATCGTTCATAATTGAATTTAAGGAAATCCGCGGGAAGTGAGTACGAAAAAATTCATCAATGTGCAATTTTCTCCTATCAGAAAATAATTTTCTGAGTCCACTAATCTTAACCATGTTACGAGTTTTGGCCGATTGGATTTGAAAATTCCTGGTTATTTTGACGATTCCAGTTTCACTTCTAAGAATTGAATATTGGCATATCACTCGATAATTTTCACCTTACCGTATTTGCCAGTTTTATAAAAATGGAACATATGACAGGAGCAAGGCACTTGATAAACATAAGTAAGGAAAGTAATTTGTCCTTGGTAATTGCGAACTGGTTTAAAGGGAGTGTGCCCCTTTATGGAAACTCAACATCTGAATAAGGTCTAGTTGAAGGTTGATATTATCAACTATCTTGGATGTTAGCGTGTTTGTATCCATTAGCAGTGATGATAGTTTTTGCATTGCTTTGTTATCCGAAATTGAACTTTATAGAACAGATGGAGTTCGATGCATCTGTCTTGACAACGCCTACTTTCTGTATCTCTACCTCTTTAGGGATACATTCATATTGTATCCGAACTTGTAACGTTTACAAGTTCGGAATTTTCTCGCCTCGAATTAAATTAGTATTAGTAAATGGCAATTTATTGCTGGATTCTAGTACATCATTTCGCATTAGTAAATGGTAATTTATTATTTTTTTTTTATGTGACTCCCACCCACGAAACGTTTGTTTGTGAACCTATACTACATTCTTACCATGGGTGGGCTAAGGACTTTATTATTATTATTTTTTTTTTTTACTGCTTACACACACGAAACTAGCAGTATACACGACAGTGTTCAAACCAATTTTAAGTTAAAGATCTGATAGTTGAATTAGAAAAAAAGCACTTAATCAAAGACTAGATCACAGATATGAGAGTTCTGAGAAAGATTAGTAGAGTGAACAGATGACATCAGCGTCAATAAGAAAGAACTTGACATTGTTAGCAGAGCTAATCTCAGATGGTATGGTCAGTTAAACAGAATGGCAGAGGAAAGATTAGCAAAACAAGTGTTCTCTGTCAGGTTGGCAGGAAAAAGACCCAGAGGAAGACCAAGATATCGATGGATTGATACAGTAAAAAGTGCCTTACAAGAACGAAATGTGAAATGGCACAATATTGGAGATTAATTTTCTTCAAATTAGTTTCAGTAATAGACTGTTTTGGAGGAAAATTGTTGATAGGTGCAATAATAAACTCAATCATGTAGTGCTGTCATAGTAGCCTGAACTTGAAGGTACATATCAGGAAACTGATATTTTTGTATTTTTATTAATTTTACCGCCCCTCCCCCCCAAAAACCCCTTTGTGTAAACTTGTTTGACTTTGGTTGGTTCTCTACTAATCGCCATGTCAATAGATTTATCTTAGGTAAATACGGCTTCTTATTGTACTTTATTGTTTTTAACAACATAGTACAGTCAGAACAGTGGCATATCCTGACATTCTGTAATCACAATGTTATTGTTTCAATGTAGAGTACAGAGCCTGTAATTTGAGCAAATTGCGATCTCATATTACAGGAGGATGGTGGTTTTGATTTCTGTGAAATCCAACCGCCCTGAAATCTTAATTTCTCGGTTTCACCTCTCCGAAATTCTCTAATTTCTTTTTCCATATCTAACAAAAATTCCCGGTGTGGTATTCGACGCAGGTCCAAAGCAAAATCTGCACCTTTAATTATTTAGTTAATTAAATTTACGAATTTAGAAATGCTCTTTTTGTCGAATCCACGAATATTTAACAAACAGTCAAGCTTTTAAATTATTATCTATTTCTCTAGTTTTAATGTTGTTCACATAGAATTGTTTCTTCGTGCAGATATCAAAAAAGCGAGCAAGGCTCGCTTTTTTGATATGTTATATGCAGGTTTATTTCAGATATATCCAATGAAAATTATCGGAAGTATTTTAATATGAAATTCTTGAAAGTATTCACCACATTGTGAATATACTGTATAGTCAATCATACAAATCATTTTTCCAAGAATTATTAATTATAGATGTTTAAAATTTATCTTTAGATTGTATATTAATAGGAAAATGACGTGTCACCTCGTATGGTCAATATACTTATTTTAACAGTCGGTATTATTTTTATACCCCCTTCTACCATTTTGAACATGTTTGTTTTTTAGTCGTACAGGGCTAAAATTTATTTCGTGATGTTCGTTGTTATCAGTTTTATTACTTTTCATGTCATTTTTATCATCTTCACTTTCATAGGTGATAAAATTCTTCTGAGAACTTCATTCTGAGAAGTGTCACTATAAACTTTTACTGGTATTATTATAAACAGAAGTCTTATTGTAATGACCTCTACACACATACAGCTGTGACTAGAGTAGGTTGTAAACACGTGACTTGTGTTCATTTCCTATGTAATTTTGCCGTTTTTTTTTTATATGATGAAAATACTGTTGTCACAGCGACGAAATACGAGCCAATAAATCCTAGATTTTAGATGTGCTAAACAGGTTGATAATTTTAGAGGTAGCTTTTTTTTTTTTTTTTAAGTGAATCATACACAGGTAGTAGTTTTTCACTCCCCATACTATCCAGAGAACACACGCAATTAATTGACAGTAATGTCCTTTTCATTTTTATAGTCGCTTCCGTTGTAATTACAACCAAACAGTTGAGTGGGATTATCATAAAAAAATATCCATTAACGCATGGCTTGTGCGCAGTTTCTGACTGTCATACGCCTACCTAGCCGGGATTCTTAAGAGTATTTGTCAAGGCAAGCCACTTAAATTGCTAAAGAGAATTGGGCTGCCAAATGGGAATCCGTATAATAAGGAAGTTTCATTTATTTATACCTATTGCTTAACGATAACTGCGCTCTCTCGAACCTTCGCTTTGTAATCTGTTATTTGCTTTATAAAAAAAAAATCCCCACATTGTATATGAACTGCATAGCGGCCTGGGGAGGAATAAGCATGTAGGTTTGAAGCTTTCGCTTTGATAATACAGACATCTACGATATAGCCCAACTTATAAAGTAATTGATTCAACAACTTTTAATTATTAAATACTTTTGCCTATGTATTTTTTTTTTATTCATAAGCGACATTTTAATATGCAGTAATCATAAAATTTTGCTCCACTGCTGAGACCGGGGTTGAACGTAAGGTCCACATCATTTTTCATAGTCATTCAGAATTTAACTACAAATTGCTATATCATAATGCGTCAGTAATTCTTGTCACTTAATATAAGAATTAAGAACATAAAAAAAAATGTCTAGTCATTGGTATACTGTGTATGCCATTGTCCTATAATCAGTATACCCGAGATGTGTCATTATTTGTGAATGGCGCTACCTGATTAATTAAAATTCACGTGACGGTTCATTATGCCTAATTTGCATAACGAGATGTGGTCAGTACGGAAATGTGCAAGAATAATGGTTGGAAAAGAAAGATAGGTGGGGGAAACTAATGAAATATTCGATATCTAGTTATGTTCTTCATAACCAAATATTTGATGCTCAAGACGCCCTACAGGATAATGGAAAAAGGCGTGCAGAAGACGCCTAAGGTTACATCTTAAAGAAATGAAAAAACTTTTCCCCTCTAGCCCAAATCTGCGCTGTGAAGACGGCAGCACTTGAGATGATATCATATAAACAAGAAGTAACCTAACGCTCCTTATAACCGACCCGGTACAGATGACGAAGTAGCGGAAATGGCGATTTCCTTCCTCTTTAGGGATACATTCACTAAAATGATTTAGTTCCTGCTCTGAGATATAATCATTTTTGTTCTACAAAAATCTAGGAAGAGAAGGAAAGAGAACGTTTACGGAAGCTTGCGACAAAACTGAACCCGCGATGTTAGTCAGACCTCAACGATCATAAAAAGAAGCCATTCGTACAATTGCTGCTATTAAGACAATGCGAGAAAGTCGCATCTGCAACGAGCCATACATTGTGAAATAATGCTGTTTTGACTTAGTCATAGCGCCAGTATCTATGTCAGCACAACACACCACATCAGAAAATATGTAACTTACAGACTTTGCACTTGTACTCTTAATTCGTTGAGGCTGTTTCCATCTAGCAGTCAATCCCTTCTTTTTTAATTGTTCAGATGTTAATGGGAACATACATACTCGTAACGAGTCGCGTGTTTGTACACGACTTCTTTCCAAGTAATGTACCTCTCGGAACTTATATGCCACTTAGCCGGTGGACGATAACTCCCTCCAGTTCGGTCTCAGATTCTTTATGAAAACAATTGTGAAGGTTGAGTTAGCCTGCTTCATTTTATTTTTATATGCGTGCCATCCGCTCAACGCTGATATCAGTATTAGCATTGTATATAGACTAGGGATTAAGCAATTTGAAACTGCCGAAACATCGAACTCTTTCAGGCTTCAGTAAACTGGATAATGGTTTCACAAAAACATTCACAAAACATCCATGACCAGCTTGGAATTCAAACAAGCGGCATGTTGGTTGGCGTGCGAATTTGACCAACCAGATTGGCGTGGTGGAATAATTTTTCATCCTATAAAACAGTTAATTTGCGTGTGTACTTTATATGCATGTATAATAACAGATATAAAGCATTGGCTTCAGAGCCATACTTCCTTTCATTCCAATTTTATCCAAACTTACTCTTCTCTAACGTTTCAAAAACCGATTCAAAGCCTTTGTTGGCACAATTCCTACGACGTGCTGAATTTATTAATTAGATTTTGTTTTATATTCAAATAATTCATATATATATCTCGTGATCCATTTATAATATACTCATCTAGTCGATTTGCATTTGAAACTAAGAAATCAGGTTTCAAAAAAAATGGCCTGATATCTCGCAGTGTTTTTTAATTAACATAATTAGAAATTGCCTGAAGCACTGTTGTGTATTAAGGGCTCTTTTCTTACACTATGGTATGCAGGCCACATCACGGTTTTTGTTATTTCTTTTGTGAATCTAATCAGTTCGGCCGAAACCCTGCAACAAGCGCTTGCTTAGAATATTCATTACCCAGAGTAGCAGAATCTGTGTGGTACATTAAAATCATAGTCATGACTGTTAACAGTAAATGCTACCTATTAACTGCTCCTGCTCGAACTGAAAACTTTGAACTTCCCATGAGTCATCCCGAAACGACAGGTAAAGTATTCCTAATTGCCCACTAGATGGCTCCCTCCCACGCTGTGTGGCCTTGGCAGCTTTGCTCTGGCACATCTGGAAACTGTATCACCGCTAAGGCCGAAAAGTCAGGAGTGTGGGTGTAGATGGGGGGGGATGTCTTTGGTCTGTTTAAGCGGCCTTTATTTATATTTGCCGTGCGCTTGGTCGCTTACGCGATATCTACGCTTCCTTCCCCCTCCCCCGTCAGCGGGAAATGACTGAAATGATGAATGTTGTGCCATTTCATCAGCAAAATTCCTGTTTGAAGGAGTTATTTTTATGTACGTATCTTATGTATGCTGTTTGGAATAAGTCGATAACGTTGGTGCCTTACAGATAGATTTTCTAAGTAGCCATTGAATGTTTGGCAAGGATTATTTACTCCCTCGAGAACTATTCATTTCAATTTATATTATCTACTGACAAATGACCAAATTTGAAGAATACCGTAAAATAGTTTCCGTAGCTCATCCGGTAATGACTATGCCTTTTGATTGGTGCGATCAAAAATCGAAAGACCAAATAAATAAACGAAACATCTTATACTAAAATAATAATGATAATAATACAATAAAATCGTTTTCTAATGAGGTAAAGTTCGAGGTTATTATGACCTTAAATAAGTACCCTATTGTGGCATATCGTTATTGGTGATTAGGGCCATTTATGGTGAACAAGAAGTGTAGCTCTTATCTGTTTTTAAAAAAGACAAGCCTTAAACTCCAAGAACTATACAAGCGTGTCCAGAGTAGGCTTTTACAGCCATGCCCGCAGTGGGGCCCCCAACCCATGACTTGGTTAGAGAGCAGGTATGCTATCCACTTATCCAACCAGGCTGGCGCTGCATTCTTTAAAATATTTTCCAACATTTTGCGTCAGACTATTATAGTACTTACTAGTAAACGATGATAAACAAGTTCTTCGGTTCGATAAATGTAATTGTTAAGAAACCCGCCTACTTTGTGAATTTATGTATGTATGACTAAGCCGTTCTTGACGCGAAGCCAAGCGATTAAAGTTAGTATAAAAGGAGTGAGTGAGGAGAAGTTCATAATGGAATGAAAAAGAGAACAGCTTCTCAACTAGCCTATAACGTCAACAACAAAAAAGTGATCAAAATAAATAATTACGATAATGAAATTGAGGATGGAATTTTATGGTCTTTTTCTTCAACATAAATCTTTGAAAATCTTTGTTTACATAACTAGGCTCACAGAAGTTGCAAGAAAGGAACACACTTTTAGGCTTGCTACTGTGATGATGCTTACGTTGCATTTGTGGTATGTTTATTCATTAAGGAGATAGGCTTGAAGTTGTCTGTATATTTATGTAGAATTATTCTCCTCTCCAGTCCGGTTTCTATTCATACTTGAACCTCTTTTCGATATTAGCATTTTGAATGTTAACTTTTCAGTCCACTGATGATCAAAGTTCTCTGGCAGTTGATGTGTACTGTCAGTTGCTATACGTGATTAAAATAAATCTGATTACCATCTGAAATGCAGAAGTTTTTAAAAATACATTCCTATTAATCGTAATGAGGCTAATAAATCCATGGCATACATACGTTTCTGTTAACTTTTGGGGAAAAAACATTCATCTTACTACGAGAACAGGGTAATAAAATGAAAATATCGGAAGTAGATGTTACTTTAGGAATGTAGGAAGTGACGTAGTCACATATATACCACAACATAATCATAATGAGATTTATTACAGCTAATTTTGATACTGCTGGTTTTATGATATCGAGATTTCGTTGTGCATTTTAATAGCGTATATTAGCCTGTTCATAATTTACTTTCAACAAGGTCACGTAAGTGTGCTAATAACTTTTTTATGATAATCCCACCAGTGAAATGCTATGAAATTATCGTACATTAATAATTGGTGACTTAAGGGTTACATAATCCAAAGAACATAAACGTGATACCTTTTAAAACTTTTGCTGTCCTCCCAGTAAAAAAAATCATTTATCACTTCAAGGCATTTATGTTCCTGCCAAGAATGGATTCAAATACACAACCTTTTTACTGAGATGCTGTCGATTTGGCCAGACGACCGATCTTTGCTTTTAAAAACTACATAATCATTGCCTTTTTTTTTTTCTTACAAATTCATAACATTAGTATAATACTCACCGGGGATTCAATTTCCGAAAACAATATTTCATAACAAAATTTTTTTATATTGGCGTCGAATGGGCCAAACATGTTATAAATACACCTGGGAGAAAATCCCACCCGGGGTGGGAGAATATACCGCCCGTATTCCATTTTTTTGTTGTTGTTGTTGTTGTTTAAAAAAATTACATATATGCATAAATGTTTAGACACCCTCCCACACGTCCCTATACCTGAGTGATTTGTCACATGTAGCCTCAGTGTATACAGGATAGTGTGATAGTATTGCATGATAAAGTTACATCATTACTAACTTCCTATCGACACTTTTCTTCCACAATTAATCTGTTTTCTATCAAGACTTCAATATTGTCAGATCTTATATTTCAGTCTTTCAAGGTACTTTTTACTGCATCCGTTCACCTAGATCTTCGCCTTCCTTCTCCCATTCTGTTTAAGGGACCATACTAACTGAAATTAGCTCTGCTAACAATTTTAAGTTCTTTCCTAACGTCATCGCTTTGAACATGATGTTGCTTATTGCTGCCATCTGTTCATTTCCCCCTGATCTTTTTCGAAACTCATCTGGGGGTGCTTAAGGGCGAAAGCTGGATAACTGGGAGAAGACTACGTAGCCTTTTAAGGAATGCTGAGAACAGACCAGGGCTTCTGACCTAATGTTCGGTCCTCACCTTCCCATGGTTGTATTGTTAGTTATCTACCTGGATACTGAACGAACAAGGATGGGCTGTCATTTGGGGAATTAGCCGAACAAATTGTATTTTTGTTCGTCTAAACCATAATGCCAAATGACGGTGATTAAAATTCCGAGCTGTAATTTGAGTCGTTATTCTTTTCTTTAAGTTGCAAAATCTTTTTCGTATCTGCTAATGTCAAAATGCTTTTAAGGATGACAAATAGTAGTAATAATCGCTTACTGCCGAGAGACAGAGAGATTAGCCTGTATATGTATGTTCTTACATCCAGAAATAAGTCTCGTGTCTACTGAGCCCTGCAAGGCTGTGCTTTGTCTTGTAGAAGCATGAATCTCTCTGAGCGAAAGCCCAGAAATCTGTGTTTTTCATTTCGCAAAACAAACTGGACCGAGAATACACGATTAGCAGGCATAATATGTTGGCCTTATGGCCTTAATTACAAACGAACCAAATCTTGTGAGCAAAGTTCCAGTCTTAGTTTTTAAGATATTATAAACGCCTTAATTGTACAATACAAGACAAGACAATAGTTAACTGTTGTCCCGCACTCCATAAATCCCCAGACAGAAGCCATCACTCCCCCTCTCCCCATGAGAACACTCAAAACTTTCTTGGGTTGGAGAATTTTAATGCCTTCATTCTATCGAAACTGTTTTTAGAATGAAGTGAGGAGCCTGCTTTGTCCTTGCAAATGATTTTCTTCAGTTTATGGATTAAAAAAAAAAAAAAACATTTGCATACTGAAAATAACAGTACTAATAAGTTCCTCTGTTCCTAACGTCAGCAGGCTCTGTTTGAATTGTATCTACACTATTCCATCATAACCATTGCCCATGTCAATGAACAAACATTTAATGTAGTCCTTTTTCTATTCCTCGAACCATCTTATCAGCTTTTGCTATGTTGCATTTCATGTTCGATGTGCTTGATTATTCTTTTTGAAAGTTATCGTGAACGTTGACTCTGTATCATTACTGAGCTTCCTGTACTATTTTGTAACGGTCCGTTGGTTCATACACTTTCACCACATACACTTCGATAAACTGACAATGAATATCCGCTGTCGACTTGTATTATACCCATTAAAACCAAACATCGTTGTCAAGGCTTCGTTTCCGAAACAGTCCTTATTTCATACTGCAACTACGATCCTCTGTTGCATGTGATGCAGCTTGAAGATTTGCGTCATTATGTTTGTGTTGCCACATCCATTCTTATATTTTAAAAATATATGACTCTTATTTATTTTTATTTCTTGTATAATAATTTGATGCACTTTATACGTGTGTGGTCTCCTTATTGCATTCATATTAAGACAAGTTTAATTCAATATATCTGAATTCGAAATATCTGAAGTACACCTTTTCATTTTTTTTTCTTCATATTTTTTTGCGATATACGTTACTGGATCAAAAAAAAATCATAAATTAATTTCTTCTGTTTACCCATAATAAAGTCGGTTAGACCTACCTGCTAGATATTCTGCTTGTTAATTACTTATGTTCTGTGCCAGTTTGTTTCTTTCCTATATTGAATATAGGAACGCAGGAGGTTGCTCAAATTTGGACTGTCCTCAAGTCTTGTGAAATCTGTGAGCTTTTGTAATACGGCCATGTTTAAAGTAATTTTCGAGTTAATTTTTAACTACTACCTTACTACAAAATTACATTAATTTGGTGCGTTTTTTTATTTATTATTATTATATTATTATTATTATTATCAGATCTCTATGGAATCAAGGTTTATCACGGAAAGTCCCACTGCCGCATACACACAGTTCATTATACCGTACTTTATATATATTCACCGTCTCTGCACTCACCACACTATCGGGGAGTACATTCCAATCACCCACTACTCTCCACAAAAAACTTGCTTATAATTCTCTTACTCACATCCACCTGATATCTCTGGTGGATGCGAGCTGAGCAAATGCTGCTGTTGTGAACCCAATTCTGAATCTTGATCCTCACTAACTTCTCCACTGATCACACCTAACACACAGATTAGCCTAGAATCTGAAGCATGAGTGTTATCCCTTATGAAATGGTACGATCTTGCCTTCATTCCATTCTTTTGAAACTTGGCTCAATGCAAGACTTGACGTTAAAAGAATATGTCAAAGCTGTTATTAACCTCCTGGAACATTCTCTCTAAACGTGGTGATATGTCTTCAGGTCTTATAGTCTTATTAATATCAGGTTTACTCAGCTCCTTATATATCTCCTACTCAATCCAAAATACAAACCAAATCTTCTTGTTTATTATTACTTAAATTGTCAGGATAACTTTGATTTTTAAATTGTTCCAGTATTTGGAATTACGGTCGAATCGAAGAAGGCTATGAAGCCAGTGATATGTCTGTTAATTGCGTGCGTTCTGGTTGGTTCGCCTGTTTTGCCAGACGAAAATCTTCCATCTCAATATGAGACCGACTTATAGAAAGTTCATTCTGGAGGATTTGAAGCCTTTATTTTAGGTTACAACTATATTGCCGCATGTTGACAGCATTGTTGAGTAATTATTGTTTAAGTGAAATTACAATTTTTTGGGGTTTCTTATTTATTTCGTATTTAATTTACAAGATATTATTACTAAGAGAGAGATAAGACAGTAATCATGTATTAAATTTTAAACCAAATTACTAAGCAAAAGTAGCAAAATTTTAAAGAAAATGAGCTATTTTTATTTAGAGCACACTTTATATGATATTAAAATATTCCTTCGCATTTATCTGCATTTAAAAAATAGCAAGGGACAAACAAAATGACTTTTTGTTTGTCGTTAACTAAGAATTTGATGTTTGTTTCCATTAAGATTGATCTTCCATTTTGAGGCGTTCTTCTGTATTTCAAAAGTTTGACGCAAAGAAAAATCCCCTTGAATATTCTTCTGAGAGCTCACTCAAATCTGTTGCTCTCTGTATTCCTTCAGGCCCTAATTTTGCAACTCGTTCTCTGAAGTTCTGCTATTTCGAGAAAAACATTTTACCCCGGACAGTGGCTGAAATGCAGCAACTGTTTGAGGGGAAAAAAAGTTGAAGAAAATCCAGGAAACTGGAAATCACTCTACTCCGAGCCTTTGTTAACTGTATTAGCAAAATGATGTCCTGGTTTGAGTTTCTTTACACGAGTATATCTTTAAAAAAAAACTCAGTTTTTGGGCGTCGAAACATGTGAAAAATTTCTTGAAGTAACTTGATCATTCGTAGACCCATTATGTTGGTAGTGTGTGTGTTGGAGGGATAGTTGTGATTCCGTCATTGACAGGAACAGTTTGTACTTTAGATAATATACCAACTGCTGTTTCTTTTGTATAAAACAACAATAGTGAGTAAAAAAAAAAGGAAATGGCTACAGTATCATGAATCTGTATCCAAATGTTGCATTTGCTCTTCATTACGTTTTTTTATAGAGTTATACAAACATTTAATTAGAATTTAAGTCGCTTAGTGAACCTTAACTAAGTTTAAAATCTTATAAATTTGTGTTAATCCTATACCAATGACATCCTGTCATAGGATTGTTGCGTAAACACCCTCATTAGTGTGTGTGTGTGGGGGGGGGGGGTTAGACATCTAAATGTATATAAGCGTCCTCAAAATAGAGAACGTTTATATACAAAAGAATAAAAAAGTGGTTTAACCATGACAAAATAAAATATTTATATGTTAAGTCATAATGCAGATATGACTTCATGCATTCACATTCTCTATTCCTGAAAGCGATGCCACAGTTTCATATCCTCCTTGTACACAGTAGTCGGTTGACCTGCTAACCGGCTGTTCCGCGACTTTACATTTGGGTAATGAGGTTAAGTGAGGAGTGGTTGCCCTAACTTTCGAAAAACAATCAGAAATCCCGCAAGAAAAGAAGAAGCGAATAAGAATAATAGAGGGTGTAATGTGGTACTTTCAGGTAGTTATTTGACCGGAAAGCCACAGCATGCTGTGGTTCGCTGGGATGATGATGATGAGATCGTTTTGCCTACATTAGAATTAAAGACATTAAGCAGGTTCTCTTCGCACCTGGAATGACTTGCATTTCTTTTGATTGCTAATGAGTAAGATCAGGAAACTTGTAAAAGTTTTTTTTTTCATCCACTTTTTACGAGGTAAAACTTCGTGGCTTTTTCGATAGACTCTAGCCCTCTTCTAGAATTTCATCTAGTACCTAAGTAAGCTTGTTGTTGGCAGGTGATACCAAACGCTTTTTATTTGAAAAACTGCACCCCCCCTTTTTTTTTTTTTTTTTTTGAGCCCTCAGCATGATACATAATAGATCGTGAGCAATTATCGTATGAATAATTGCGTATATATAGAACTAACCAGTCCGATATCTAATTTTCTCCCTTCCATAACTTTCCATAGTAGCACACTATATATACACTCTGTCCAAAAAGAAACAGAACTTTTCGAAAATAGAAGAAACTAGTGGCGCCACCTGTTGTATCTTTTTGTTGTCGAACGCCGCAACCTTTATTAGTGTTGTGTCAACTGTTTATGACATCTGTTTCATTAGAAGCCATTGTTTTGACGAACGGTTGGAAAATGAGTTTCAGAGAGCTGCGATTGACTTGTATTAAACTTGGTAAAAGTTTTACCGAAACGCATCAAATGTTTCAAAAAGCATACGGTGATGAATGCTTATCCCATACTCAGGTTTACGAGTACGGGCTAAGTTTACGATTTCAAAGTGGTCGTGAGACGCTTGAGGACGACGAAAAGACGTGCCCGTCCAAAAACTAGACTGAGCGAAGTTAACATCCAAAAAGTGCACGATTTCATCAAAGAAAACCCGAAATCGTCCGTGAGATTGATTGAAGATGAACTGGGGATTCCAAAATCAACTGCGCACGACATTTTGGGCCTTCGTAAATTGAATTCGCGATTTGTTCCCCATAAGTTGACCAAAAAATGTATCGAATTGAACACTGCAAGGACCTCATTAAAATCGCTATAAGGACTCAAACTTCCTTGAAACGATCGTTACTGGTGATGAAACGTGCTGTTTTGGGTATGAGCCCAAAACAAAGCGCCAGAGTGCTGAGTGGAAACCATCAGAAGAGGCGCATCCGAAAAAAATCGCTTGGAGAAGTCAAAAGTAAAGACAATGCTGATTTGTTTCTACGATTCCAAGGGCATTATCCACAAAGAATTCGTTCATCCTGGCCAAACGGTCAATGACGACTTTTATCTCGAAGTATTGAAGCGATTGACAGCGAGAATTCGTCGCGCACGGCATGAATATCGTGACTACCGACCGTTCGTCAAAACACACTCACACACGTCACTCTTGCCACTATAACTCGGCTTTTAATGAAACAAATGTCATAAACAGTTGACACAACACTAATGACGGTTGCCGCTTTCGACAACAAAAAGATACAACAGGTGGCGTCACTAGTTTCTTCTATTTTCGAAAAGTTCGGTTTCTTTTTGGACAGAAAGTGTACATACCAAACTTGTTTTATGAAGTTCTTTTTCGTACGCATCATTGTATCTGGTACTATTACTTTTACTTAATTTCTTTATATTTTGTTTATTTTATAGAATGACATTGTTTATGTCATTCTACAGAGTAACTCGATCGTTATTGCACTATGTCTTTATATGTTAAAGATCATTGTTATTTATATTCATTAACGATCGAGTTATTCTATAGAGTCTTCTTCCTTTTGTGCCTCATCCCATCTATTTGGGGTCGGCCTTTTTACATGATGCGACCTTACGCGCGCGAACCCAACCGACTTCTCGCAGAACCTGACGTTGGGGGGGGGGAATTTTTTGTGTGTTCACTGGGCCTGTTCTGAGGGACGAAAAACCAAGTTTCTGGGTGAAAAAGCCCTCTATTGCCATATGAGACCGGCTAACTCATCTTTAGTCGAAAAAGACCAGATAAAAGTTCCTCACGTCATGGACGGGAATCGAACCCAGGTCTTTCCCTCGTCTATACCGACTGAGCTACTGATCTAGTTATTCTATAGAATGGGTGGAAGAAATTCTCTTAAAATTGTCAGTCTTCGCAGTTTTAATATAATATTTAATCCTAGTGTGCGCGGTGCACCAAAAAAAAAAAAAATATATATATATATATATTGTGTGTGCGCGCGCGCTCGAGAGAGATTTCTATAGAGATATATCGAATTGATTTTTAGATTACTTTTTTTTTTTTTTACTTTGCTCGTTCTGCATATGACCATTTAGCTGCCTAACTCAGATCTTTTACTTTTCTAGCTATAGTTTATGCAGATTAAACTTTGTGCTTTCTAGGATTTTATATAATCTTAGTCAACAGAATATTTTTTTTTCTCCCTCACACGTGTACTATAATTCGATTCCTAAACTTCTATTATTGATTAGAAGCATCTGGGTTCGAATCTTGCCTGGAATGCGAAGGAATCCGAATAGCAAGGGTTTATCCTGTAAAGCAGGCAATCCAGTCAGAACGCATTGAGGCAAGCCTTTATAGCTTTAGTTAATTCGGTCTTGATTCACAACCATCTATTCTGTTTCATTGTTACTCAACGAGGTCTCCATGTAGTTTTTAGCACGTCGAATCGCATTTAATTACGTTTATTCAAGAAGGTGCACGAAATTTTCCTCATCAAAGGGACAGTGAAGCATCTTTGAAAACTCTTGCTTTATGTTCAGAAATGTAATTTGATCCTACTCATTAGCTCGTCAGCGTGGGAGATTTACAATAACAACTAGTATACTTGATTAAGAGCTAGACGGAAGTCGACCTTTTAAATGTGTCATCTGATGAATTGCATTTATGAACAAAACAACCTTGGGAAGTTTTAAATCCCTTCATCTCTCTATAATGGTTTTGTTACACTAAACGGATGGATGCGACTTTCCGTGACAGCAACAATAGGTTCTATTTTTAGTATTTCAGTGGTAAGATAGGTGTTATTACTGGTTTCAAACGTTCTGCTTTCCGGCCATGTTTACGTCAGTTTTTGAATCGAGAGAGAGAATAATTTAGTTTCCACTCGCACCAAAGGAGTTTAATAATAAAATATTCTGTTTCTTTTTTTTTTTCTACGATTGTAGATGTTTTAATTTTTTTATTAAAATCTGAGGTTCTGTCTTGTCTCTTTCTTTGTAAAGCAAAAAAACCACGAGTATCTGTAATTTGGGTTTCATGAAGGGCCATCCCTAGCCTTTCTCATGTGTCCTTTTGTTTCGATTATTCCAAAACTGACAAACCAAACCCAAAAATCAAAAGACCATTGAGAAGAAACTCAGTATAATGCTAGATAAACTAACTTTGGCTCTTTCTATTTAAAGAAAAAATATTAACTGTCCATTTTTTTTTCTTTTTTATCCAAATATGTTGAAATTTATAAACTTGCGAAATTGGCATTTGACCAGATAGCTTATGAGAGTACAATCTTCGGCATCGGTGTTGTCTAAGTATTGCACTACTTCAAATACGACGGACTTTTAAGCCCGTATATTTGTCTTTTATTAGTGCAATTAAGGTTTCACTGACCCGACAACTGTTTCGAAGTAATGGTTCTCTTCAGAGGCCATGTAGTTCACTTACGTAAGCAAGGTTCAGAGTTTTACATTTACCTCAACAAAAATAATTTGCATCCGGCGGTATTATGAATGGAACACATTACATTTTTCTTCATGTCCCATTCAATCAAGTGAAAGTAATTCTATCATCTTTATATCCCCGCCTGTTTGGAAATGTGTATGGTTTGACAAGAGAAATTTTTTTTTTTTTTTCAATAATATTGTGAGTTAATTCAGCTTTAAGTCGGATAAGATTTCCCTCAGATATTGAGTTATCTAGTTCGGAAGTCACTCATTTCCGGAAATATTACAGCCCTTTTACTTGGAAATCTGGTTTCCGAGTAAATCAGATAATTTGGTCATAAAGGCGTTTTGCAAGTATTTTGACAAAATAGAATATATTCTTTTATTTAATAATTTAAAAACTTTCTAAACAAATTTCTTAAATAAAACACAGATTCGACCTAATTACTTAATGGAACTTCTATTGACTTTCCGGGACATATCAGTTAAAAAAAAAAAAAAAAAAATGGAGATATCTCCAGATAAACTGTCGTAAAAAAACCCTACTGTCCACGCCAAAGACCGGCTAACTTGGTTTTGGCTGAGGAATATCCTTAAGCTCCTCACGTTGTCGACGGGAATCGAACCTAGGACACTCCTTCCCCCAGGCATATGGTTGCGAAGCACAGAGTCACTAGGCTAACTTCACGGACTGCGACACTGCTTCACACTGACGCCAGAAACGCTTTCTGTAAGCGTTATAGACGTGCTTGGAAAAAGAGTACGTTGGTTTCTGGATCTTTCTAACTATTTAATTGGAAAGAACTTGAGTTCGATTCCATTAAGACAGCGAGGATTTATGTACAGGTAACCCTCGTATAATGCGATACTTATACAACGCGGTTTCGATAAAAACACGGCCTACAAATTGTAGTACCTCCTTATCTTTTCATATATTTTTCACCCCGCGACTTAAAAATCAAATTTCATCTTCGTTAAATTTGCGTCTACTACCCGTATCGCGCATGTAGTTATAAGTAGCCAATTTATATTAGGGGGTAAAATAGCCTTTCGCACGCATGTACGTGCGAAAATGTTGTCTGTTTTCTGGCAGGAAAGCGTATTAAAAATCATTTAATCTCAAGCTGAGCACTTTATTTTCTGGTGAGTTACATACAATATGTAATGCTTTTTTATCTAAAAATTTTATTTTTATAGTAATGGCCACTTAGAGGGCTTTTGTGATATGGTTGGAAACGAAATTGGTGAATTAATTGATGGGGAAGTAGATTGAAATGAAGAGAAACTAGTGCAATGAATAGATGACGTCGAACCAAATGGCAGGGAAAGTTCTTTCGAAGATTCTGAATGTGATGAATCCGTTAAAGAATTCAGCAGAAGGATTGAACTTGGCAAGAAAGTTAGGAAGTTATTTTACCGATAATGATCCCTCGATGGAGCGCTCCGGAAAATTCGCGAGACAATTGATATTTGCAGGCGCGAATTCTCCATGCTTGCTGTGCAAACTTATTACTTGAGAAAGAAGTAATATTTAAAATTTGCTCGTCTAGTCAAAGCTACCTTAGTTTGCTCGGCTGTCGGAGCTTTCAGGTCCTCGCTGCAGCACTGTGATTTCATGCGCTCGCATAGCCATTTACGCTCCTTCACGTCGTCTTAAACACAGGCCATACGCAGTTAAAGTAGCTCCAGCCAGTGAGCTTCGACCAGCCTTTACAAGTGTGCGGGTTGCTTGGGAAAATTAAGTTACAACCAAGTTTTTATGACGATGTTATTGACCAGTTCATAAAGAAGAACCGTAGGGTAGAATTTGTATTCAAGTAGCTAAATTGAAAAAGATAGAATATCATTTGTAAAATAAATGTTGTATTTGTATGATTAAATGTATATAAATTTCTAAATATATAGTTTTAATTCATTATTCCGCTAATCAGACTTCAATCACACCTCTCATTCCCTGAATGAGAGGTGTGATTGAAGAAGAGAGGTGTGATTGAACAAGAGCAAGTCTGAATTTTAAGACCAGCATTCGCTCCTGGGTATTTGTTTAGCTCCATATTATGAACTTAATAAAAAAAAATTGCAGCATAGTGGTAAGCAAGGGTCTTATTACTGACTTCTTGATAACTAAACTAGCCGAAGTATGCATTGAGAATTATACAAATGATGTCCAAGAATTTCAAGTGATGACGACGTCCGACCACTCGTAAATAAAGAACATCTACGAAATGTTCGTTTTGAATAGATTGATGACGATTAAAATATGCACTTTGTTTTATTTGTTTTTGTTTTATTGCACATAATGCATTTTGCGTACAATTTGTATTTTTATAAGTTTATAGTATGTATTTTGTTTCATAGTTTATGTTTTCTTAACTTATATGAATTACCGGAATTAATTTTTTTTTTTTTGTTGCATATGTCATTGTTTGCATAATTAGAAAAAAAACGATTTCGGAACATAACCCTACTTTTTCTGTGATCTGAGTCTCGCATAACGCGATTTATATAACGCGGCATTTCTGTGGAACCTAACATCCGCGTTATACGAGGGTTACCTGTATATATGTGTATGTATATATATATATATATAGAGAGAGAGAGAGAGAGAGGCATTGACAATCGAAGCTGAGCTATCCAATTTCAGATGAAGGTAATAAGGTTATCCCTTTTTGGAAACCTTCCTCTTCTACAAAACAAACCAGTGAACAAACAGAACCGACATAAAATTCCCTGTCCTTGATCATTGTCGATGAAAACATGCAAACATTGTAAGAGTTAAATAAATAACTATATGACTAGGACTTTGTTACTTTGTCGATAGCTTGTGGGAATCGTGTATCAGTGAGCTGACCTAATTTAAAATTAAAAATGGCGTTTGAAATATAACCCGATAAGTAGAATGTGTAATAAACTGTATTAACAGGATATGGAATTCCTGTTTTATCACGAACAAATCACTTAGTTCGAGTCGTAACGCAATACTTAGATTAGACGGATGATTAATGGCTGAATAACACAAACCATCTTCGGTTGACCTACCGCGTGCTTCGCTATTCAAGCATTTAGGTTTTCTCAAAACATTCGTGAAATGACGTCGAGAAAAAGTCCCACGTAAAATTGATGACATTTTACAAATACTTATATCCAGACAGCGTTCCTGTCTGCGAAGTTTATCGTAACTAGCTGCTCTGAAATAAAGGGCCGTTCACCTCACAGCTATTAATATTTCACGCAGCTCATTTTACGTGTGCACGCGACAATGGTTAATATTTTATTTAAAGGTCCGTCTCCTCAATTGAAACAGCTGACGCAGGCCGTAGTTATAGTGAATGTTTTATGAACGCAATGGAGGGTGATTTCTGTTAATATGTGCCACCTTATTTAAGTAAGCCCCTCATTCATATTCAGAAACTTGCGAATTCCTGAAACAGTATTTGACATCCATAGGTTGAGGATTAACTTTTGCTCATGCTCTGTATGAAGTTTCATTTCCAATTTTAGTTGCGTTTCGCAACATATCTAAGCACCTATCATATTAATGTTTGTACGTCGTCCTTAGGTTATTCTTGGACTCTGTCTAGACGTTTTTAATGAAATTCGGCATATGGAAACTCCTTACAAATTTGCCGACTCATGTCAATTTTTATTTTATTTGGAATATTTGCAAGGGAGAATGGGGGGGGGCGCAAAGGCTCGCAAATAGAATAAAATTTGCTGTTTAGGATATATATTAGAATATGTTCACATAGTTCGGTTTTTGCTTTTGATCGAATCATTTTTATTGGCAAAATTTCCAAACTCGAACTGATAGGAACAATTCTGTACTAGCTAGATGAATAAAATGACGTTTCAGATTTAGGATCTCTGTTATTGTCTTTGATAGAGTTACTCTGCTATTGTAATGTGTTTATTTTACTTTGATTTCAATCCATACCGCTTACAAAATGGTTTGCTTCAAAATTTAATTTTGTTTAAATAAACTGAAAACGAATAGTCTCTCATAAAGGCTTTTTACAGAAGCACAAACCACTGAATAAATATTGAATGCCATAAATTCGTGACAGTTTTAGTGAAAACGAACGAAAATATCGACAAATATAGTTTGAAATTGTTCACAGTTGAATCTCATGTGAATAATTATAAACATCTGCTAACGGGTGTATATTTGATTGTGCGTCTTGCTAGAGTCCTTTGAGGTCTTTAGGTTCGAGTCGATAACTTTTTTTCGCTATAATTGGACCGTTTTTATTGGCTAAACGATTTGAAAATTATTCCTCTTGTCGGATGGAAGTTTTATGATCTATATTAAAAGTATTTATGATTTTTATTGAAATTATTTATCCCGTCATTTCGGTTTTGTATCCATGAGTATTTTAATTTCACAATCAGACAAAATTATGTCTATAGTATATGCAAAAAAGAAAGTGTGTTCACTTTTGTGATAATTGTGTTGAATTATTTCTGAAGCATGGGACCAGTGTATTATGTCTGGTAATTTAAATGTAAGAAAGAATGAAACTTACTGGAAGAAGCGAAGATGAATGTGTAGAGTTTGTAGATCTGTGCACTAAATTTGATGGACAGAATACTATATGCTATTGAAATATAGGCTAAAGCAATTGGAGTGGATGCAGGTGAGTGTGTTTACAGGTAACCGTGAGGCGCGCGAGTGCTAAAATGACCAAAAAATGCGGAATCTATAGGCTCTCAAGCAACAATATCGAATGGGGTAGTCAATTCAGGATGTAAAGGTGGTTGGAAACCTATGGGAAGGCTTTAGTTTATATATACTAATACAGCAATCCCTCGATTAATGCGCCTAACGCGTTCTTTAAAACAGGTGCATTAATCGAAAACGCACTAACCTATCTAACCTATGGGAAAATGTATAATTCGTTCCACAAATTTCTTTTTTGACCGTAAGTTTTTATTATAAAAGAATTAAGGTATGTCTGTGCCTAGTTGAAGGAAAACCATGAAGCTGAAAGACAATAAAATATATTCAGAATATAAATTTATTATTCTGCTTCTTAACACGGAATTGAGCTAACGTAGTTTGGCGGACGTTCTGTTTCTGTTTTTCATACAACTTGAAGGTATGGCCTTATTGCCTCTTCTGCAAATTTTACTGCTTCTCTCTTCACTGGGATCAGTCTCTAAGCATTGCTGCTTAAAAACTTCGATTGTACGAAAACTATTTTCACATTGTTTCTTTGAAACCTCTTTGGGCTTGTTAGTGATTAAATTTTCTTCATATTCTTCACTGTGCATCTAAATTTAGAAGTCGGAATCATTTGAAAAACCTTTAAAATCATTTGCATAATGTGGAAGAATGTGCTTCTAAACGGTTCGCATATTGCTAGTAGTAATTTCATTCGACTTTGCGACTTTATAACTAGGCTGAGATTACTCTGATTTGGTTAGAAAGGCCTTGGAAAGCATTCGCTTCCAAAGAAAAGGCTGGTTTCATCGAAATTTAATATTTGTTGATCACAATAGTCCCCTTCTTACACAATTTTCTTCAAAATCTCTGGATATCTCCTTATCCTTCGCCTGTGATTAGAACGTTATGTAAGCTATTTCTCTTTTTGAAACGCTGAAATCACCCTGCACTGACGTGGAATACTTCTTCTTTACTATCATTGATAGCCCTTTCTTTCCAGGTTACAAAGAGACTTTTGATTTTAATAAGGCCAGTGTTTAGCGGGATCCGTTTTTGGTTACAGTCTTCGATCCATGTAAAAAGACGTCTCTCTCTAATTCAATCATTATGATAACTTTGATTTCGAGTGCATGCATGATGAACTTGAATCAGCCTTATCTTTCTCTTTGTATTCAGAAGTTAATTCACTCATTTTTGTGTTCTATCTTTGCTCTGGACTCGCCTTGTTCATTTTTCTTTATTATTTCAAGTTTTTCTTCCAATGAGATTACTTTTCGAATCATTTTCACACTTCTATTTTTTGCTCACTAATTCTTTTACTCATGATTAAAGATTAGGAAAATGATTTAAAATAAAAAAGTAAGGAAAACAATTGCACGTGATATGATCACAAAATGCTATGTAAAGCAGATGACATAAATTTTGGCGGTAAATTTGGCATTAAAAAATAATTTTGTAAAATGTTTCAAATCGGTAACTAAATTATATCATCCTGGTGAGTGATTTTTTTAAAATAGTTAGCCATAAAAAATGTATAGATTGAAAATTTTTAAAATCGAATCGCACTAATCGAATTTGGGTATCGAAAAAAATGACGCATTAATCGAAAACGCACTAATCGGGGACGCATTAATCGAGGGATTGCTGTACATACGAGTAGAGTATCAGGAATATGAGGGAGGTCTTTTAGGCATCGGTTAGTGTTCTCACCAAAAGTTATAGACAGAATTGAGGTTAACAATTGATTATGTAATTACAGGGAGAGAATGTGAACGGTTTAGTATTTTTAGGAAGGATAAAGAAGTTAGGACGGGGGTAGGTTAGGTATTGCTGATGATAGCAAATGAATTACAGCCAAAAAGAGTAGGAGAGAGGCGTGCGGATGGCATTTCATTTGAGGAAATCTGGTGTGAGATTGGGGCCAGCAGGACAAAATATACAGTTGGTTGCTACTATAGTCCAGGGGGGGTGCCAGAGAAGATGAAGACATGCTAAGCAAATTACCACAGTTAGTGCTGGTAATTATTATGGGGTGAAATTCATATACGAAGACAGATTGGAAGAAGGAAAGATCATATGGCAGGAAGGAAGTGAAATTTATACGCCTACTGAGAGAACCTACAGCATGTGATTGAGGGATACTCGGGTTATAAGTGTTTTGGAACTGGTCATAGGATCAGAAGATCTGTCCATAATCAGGTGGCCAGACTGCTTCTGATTGGGGTTGATGCGAGCTTGACAGGTTGCAAAACACGGAATATTCTGTGAAAAAGGGAGTATATGAGGATTTACACGGCAGGTGATTGTGACAAACTTAGGAGGCAGCTTAAAGCAATGCCATGGCTTAAAAATCTGCAAGGAGAAGGATGTTAGCAGCGCAAACATCCTTTCTTCAAAGGGTATCTGAAGAAAGCACTAAAAGACTACATACTCTGTGCCCAAGGTTAGTGGGATAATTCAGGTAGGAGTTGTATGGATGAGAAGTATCGTTAAGGAGGGACTGAAAAAAAAAAAAAAAAAAAACCGTTGCGGTAGTAAGAGAAGAAGAAAGATGATCGGCAAACTCACGAGCAATAATACAAAGGCTCAACAAGAAAAGTTACCAGCATGGTTATAAAGACCGCAAAATCAGATTACGATAAGAAATTAGCCGAGCAAGTAAAATATGAAAGAAATAACTATGGAGGATAACTTGAAGTGCTGATGGTAGCGTGGTGACAGAAGCTGACGAAATAGTTGAGTTACTGAGTGACCACATTGCAAGTGTCTGTTATCCAAATAAGGATATTGATGTGACGGGTACTGATATGAGAATAGAAGATGAAATGGATGTACTTGGAATATGTCAGAATCTCAATGCAAATACAGCCATGGGATTTCTTAAAGGTTTTATAGGATTGGTGCAGAGGAAATATTTCAGCACTTAGCTAGAGTGCAGAACAAGAAGATCATCCCTGGATATTGAGTAAGAGTGTTGTTAGCAAGGATGTGAGGATTAGATTTTTCGCTTGGAGAGTGGTGAATGAGTGGAATGGTTACCAGTCAGTTCTGTTTGATTTTTCTGTCATAGTTCAAGGAGAGGGACAACAAATATTGTGTGGATAGTTTGGGTCGCTACGATAAGTTTTCAGACTCCATGGAGTGCGAAAACTCATCGTGGGAGATGCCGTGCAACAGTAATTACGTGTGTTCTGACCGTGTCTTGTTTTTGCCTGTTCTGTCGGAGGAAAATCATTTCCACTTCCGTACAAATGAGTAGTTTCAGTATACAAAAACTCTTAAGAAACGCATTTGTTTATGAGTTGTCTACAGTCACCTCGTTTCTTCTTATGATTGTTGTTACAAATTAGAAACAAATGGATTTCTAAGCTTACATTGAAATAAAGAATTGAAATATATTTTTCGTTTTAGTAACTAGTACTCTCTCTTCACTCCATTTGCATTTATTTATTGTTCTTTTGACGGCTAAAGATTTGAGTTCGAGGATTCGATATTACAACCAAAGCAACTAAGGCAGTGTATTTGTTCTCTTAATTGTGTGTATTCTGTGGCCGATTTTCCTGTTTTGCAGGCTAAAAAATAATAAAATTCCGAGAGTGAAAACCTTGCTTTCTCCGTGCACGATCCGCTAACTTACTTTCAGTGAAAGTCCTTGTAAATATTCTTTGCTTATGGCCAGCTTCATTGGCCATATGAATAATCGCCCTACTTACCTGTTCAAATGCTCACGGATAGAAAAGAAAGATAAATGTTACCTAACTGAAAGCAGGTGTATGCAACTTCAAGTCCAGAATTTGAATTAGTTTTATCTTTATTTAATGAGTTTAAGGTAAGTTGTTTAAGCGACAAAAGATAAGACATTGATAAAAAGATTAACATAAAACTAGTCAAAAAATGAAAAGACTTATACAATGCTTAAACAGTGAGCTGTGTTTTCTTTGAGAGCAAAACTTCCTCAAACAGATTTTGGTACCGACTTCTGTGCTTGCCTTTGTAAAATATTTGTGGTCGGAATCGCACTGGTAACTAGATATCTTTCTTTCTGTTTTTCCTCATTACTAAATTATCGACCCGTGAATGGAGGTAGAGGATGCTACTTTCTGCTCGAAAAAAAAAAAAAAAATCAAACGGGACTTTAGACCAACTCGCTGATGTAAGCCGATATTTAACGATCATGTTAAGTTCGTGTTTCATAGGTATCGTTAGTTATGCCTCAGTGATAATTAAGCGACAGCATAGTGATGATAATTTCTAGAAACGAGGACAAAGTAGTGAACATTTTTAATTTTCATGTTGTAGAAGATATTCAGCATTTTTGACTATCAGTAAGGGATCAACGTGTGGCACATTAAGATGTTCTATTTGGGAATAAAATGCTTTTCTTGCCGGTGCTTTAATGTGACGGTGTCCGCGCGGTTAGCCTAGTGGCTGTGCGCTTCGCAACCATATGACTGGGGAAGGAGTGTCCCAGGTTCGATTCCCGTCGAAGACGTGAGGAATTTGAGGATCTTCCTCAGCCATAGCCAAGTTAGCCGGTCTTGGGCGCGGACAGCAGGGTTTTTCCGCCAGTTTATCTGGCGTTTTTCATCCCGCAAGCAAGCAAACCGGCCCCGTGAACACACACGGATCTACAGCCATAAATACTTAACCCCCCAATGAGGGGGGGGGCTCAACTCGCCCCAATAGGGACGGGGGAGAAAAAGGGAGGAAACTCCATACGAATAAATAAATAAATGTGACGATATCAAAACTACAGTGACTTGTGAGTAGAATTTGATGAATATACCAAAATTTTTTCAGTGTTTCATCCATTCAGAATCTTTTTGAGAAAATCGGCTATGAATTCTTGCATTATTTTGTAGCACAAGTTTATCGAGTTAATTATGCACAGAGGGCGCTGAAGGAACGAGCACTAGTGCTATGTTGACCTCTGCATGCCGAAGACCCGTTATTATTCGTAGCCTGAGTACAAATCAGTTGTCAAAAATGTCGCTGTGCGGGTATTGATGTACATCATACCACCACAGTGTGTGTGATTGTTGGCATTTTGGCAGTATTTCTACTCCCCCACCCCTTATTCCCTCCCCATTCATGAAATAGGTTAATTTGTTTGTTAGATCTGCTAAAATATATTTGTAAACTGTGTTCTGCAATCTTTTTTTCCCCCTTTCATTATTCATTTGCCTTAAATTAATCCTAATAAAAATTCCGATGCTTTAGAATGCTACCTTTCTCAGTCTAAAGCCACGATTTCCTTCAAAACAAATTGATAAGAGTTAAATGAATTGATATATAAAACTGTTGGGTTTTTAACTTGAAAAGCAGATTGGTGCGGTTTGGTTGTGTGTGTACATTATACCAATGAACTAAGGCCATTATATGACTTCATTTCGTTGCATCATTTCATGTACGAAACCGTTGAAGAATTTGCATTGAATTATAAATTTATAACTTGAATGAGAAAATATACAATTCAAAATATAATCAGTGATTAATCGCTTGATTGTGTTTTGGTTTTTGTGACTTTAATCATACGATCACTCCAAATGAAAACATGACGGAAAATGGTCAAGACTATATTCGAATAATTAATCATGTATTTATATTAGGCTCTCAACTTTAAAAGTAGTGGTTGCTGGTACAATGCCTCTATAAATATCTGTGGATTTCTCAGAAATTGAAAATATGACAGATGACCGCAGAAACTTCGAACATTTTCCTCTTCATTGTCTAATAAATTGATTCTAAAATTAGGCCTTGGATCATCAATTTTTCTTTCCCACACAGCCGAAACTCGTTGAATTTTTTTCATATTTTTATGTGGTGCGCTATCATTAATTTTCCTAGAACACTTTATGTTGTATATACATTGTATTGTAATATATATATATATAAGCCAGTAATATCACTGAAGTATCTCCACAGCGTTTCTTTGAGCGGTTTCCTTCCGAGTAAAATATATTACTCAAGACGAATTTGAAATTGTCTGGTTTGTAGTATAAAAAACCGGCTGACACTTTTTGTTTATAAAATAAATAATAAAAAAAAACTTTAAATGGTCATCTCGTACTGCGCCAGGAATTGTTTGATTGAAGAAAGGAATTGTGATCTTCGCAATTTAAAATTAGTCAAAAATATACAGCTTGAACTACTGTTAATACAATATATTTTGAGTTAGTCCTGATGTCTATTTTGTCTTCTACTTTGAAGGTTCAGCGGAAATGTATAGAAAATGTTGTGCTTGACTAATGTATGTTATGTCAAAGTGAAGGATTGCCCTCCGAAAAGCTGAGATTTTCATACCGCGTCAGGTGTGAATTTTATTTGGAATGAACACCAGTTCAGAGGGTAAGTTGTAGATAGTAGAGATGAATCAGTATACCTGATTCATCTCTACTATCATACTAACATTCATATGTTCATTGACGTTCCAAATCAAACCACTGAAATACTTAATGAAACATTACTGCTTCCATTATTTTTTCTGGGAGCAGCCATCAGAAAGAAGTAAGCAGTCATGGAGATCTTATCCGCAAAACTGTTTAGGTTGATATAATCAGGCATTGGTGGACTGACATAACTCGAGCGTGTTCAAGGAAATGAGCACTCGATCATTACGCTACATTCGCCAACATGCAGTTTTTTTTCAGGAACGAGAATTCTGATCCTTCCGTCAACAGTCTACTACTAGAATCTGAAATCGCTGCCCATTGTAGGCATTTTCTAGTTTCTGCAGAATTTATAGCGCACATGGGCAATTGCGACTTGGAGACTCAGTGCAACACATCTTAGTTATACGGTTTGCATTTCGATTTGATCTTGTCCACATATTATTTTCTGTCTACTTGTATTTTAGTTGCTATTGGAGCATTCTTGACAAAGAATGTTCTAATAGTAGCACTGTTTTTCGTGAATACCCAAACTAGAAAGTTATTTTGTATTATGACCGAAGCATTTAAGGCTATGAGGCTAGCATATAACGTTTTAATTGCGTATATTTTTCAGGCTAGTTTGGGTTGGTTCCGCCTCCATAGGTCAGTTGGTATAGACGATGCCCTTTGGTTAAGATGTAGGTTCGAATCTCATCTGAGAAAGGACCTTTAGAAACCGTACTCATACGGAGATGAAAGATTTCCCGTCCGGAAACTCTAATTTTTCATCTCGCAAAACAAACCGAGTAAAAAAAAAACTCAATTAACAGACATTATGGCCTTAATTCTTTCATAACTCGAAATAACCCTAGTTCTGGCTGGTTTGCCTGTTTTAGATGAAAATCTAGTTTCCGGGAGATACCCAACCAGAAATGCTCTTTGCATAATCTAGCACGTGTTCTTTTTTTTCGCCATCACGTGTATTAGTATGTAAAATCTTTTGAATAGATTTTCATACATTCTTCATTGGAGTAAAATTTTTGTGTCTATTATGTAACATATATGACACAAATGTTTGTAGCAGCCGAAGTCCATTCCCAGTAATGTTCTCCTCCTCCTCCCCCTGACTGGTACAGTAATGTTCTTACTAAATGGTTCATATGATAGCAATTAACTCACTTTATCAAGGGAAAGTTCCTCGAATTTTCGTTTAGACAGAAATGTTATCTCCCGCTTGAAAATGTCCCTTCGTTCACTTTAACAGTACCATTCAGATGAACTTCATCCGTACATCGCAAACTATGGGAGTGATAGTAAACAGTTGAGTTTAATCGCATGCAAAACATACCACTTGTTAAATCGCGTTTTTTTCATGATATTTTAAGGGGCATGTAATGCACATCTTTTTTTTTTTTTTTTTTTTGTATCGACCATACAATTACAATTGCTTACGTCGATACTTTCATTTATACGTGTTCCATTTCTCTAACACGTACTTTTTCTGTTCTGAAAAGTACCGGCATAGTTGGCTCTACTATATTCGAAGACTGCGCCATATCTGTCTTGTTACTAGTACATAATGCGGGCGTGCCCTGAAATGACCTTTACTTAAATGGGACGTTGTTCTGAAAGTGCTGCGCACGTACGGTTCGTTGCGCGTCTCTATAGAAACATAGATGGCTGTAATCTCATCACATTTTTTAAGTTTCCCTTTGGACGCTTACTGTAACCGAGAATAAGTGGTACACACTTAAAGTAATTGCTCTGCTGTTTCCATCCTAGACCGTCTCAGTTGGGACAATTTACGCATTCTTTTCACAATTATTACTAAAATTTTAATGGTAGTTAAATAGTACTTATTTACGGTAGTCATAAAATGCATGAAATGGGAAAATGAATTATAAAAATTTAAAAAATAGCAAGTGACTGATTACCTGATGAAAGGATACATAGTTTAACAATACAACAAAAGTTTAAGCCAAGCGAATCTTTCTTTGTTCTTGTTTTGTATTTGGTAAAACAGATGTCAGTTCCCCCCCCCCACACACACACACACCCTGCTGAGTTTTTTTTTTTTTTTCAACTATGCTACTTCTGCGTAGGGAGCAGTTGACTTCACATAAATCTTAAAGTGAATTTTTTCCCTCTTTGATATTTCAACTTCTCTATTATCGAAATAATATTTTTATTGACTCACAGGCTTCAGCTTGAATGATGTGTTTTCCCCGTTATGTGCTAAATTTTACTTCATCTATTGATTAAAATAGTTTGTGCATGTGTGCGGAAAATGTTATGCTTCATTTGGTATAATACTGCTCACATGATTACAAAATGAAATGAGTAGGTGTTTGCTTTTTTTTCGAAAAAGTAAAAAGGAAATACGTTCAATTTAAAATGGAACGTTAACATACATTCCGGTTACGTTATTTGGAAAATACGTAGCTTCCGAGTACGATTTGCCTTAACGTCACTTCTGCATGATCATGGGAATGTTTCTGGAAGTCCGTTATAATAATGATATTTCATAGATTTTTTTTTTAATATTAAGTCCATAATTTTAGAAAATTAGGAAAGCTGGTATTGGTAGGAAATGAACTGAATAAATGTGTATATGGAATAAGAGAAAAATTAAACTAACTGTATACATGTCAGGAATTTGATGAATATTAAGTTCTAATTTTAGTCCTCATTCTTTAACGCGTTTTCAATATTATATTGTCGAATAAAATAGGGTAAGTAATTCGAATAAATTGCCGATAAGTGACAATATTTCAACGCGGTGATACTTTCCAAAATAATAGCCTTTTATATACAGGGTGTTCGGGATAAATTTGACATATTTATAATTAATTATATTTTTCCGTAAGTTACATGTATTAACACACACTTCTCTTCATTTAAAAGTTTGGACCCTTCTTCATTCATATACAAGATGTCAGAAAGGATGGATAGCTGGAACCCACCTGAATCATGGAAGAGAATAACTTGTATCATGATGATTCGTGCCCGCCATCAAAATAAGGATATTACGACTGCTGCCCAATGCTCCCTGAATACAGTAAAAACAATCAGGCATGAACTAGAGACTTGCAATGGTGACTACGAGGATGTAGCAAGAAGAAAGATCCCTAGCAGACGATCTGATTGCGTTCGTACAGCAGAATTCCTCGCAAATCTGCAGGAACAGGTGTTGAAGAACCCTGGCATTGGAATTCGGGCTTTGTTCGTGGAGTTGCTAACTGTAGTCAAGCCCTGGATAACAAGGGTAGTCAATGGTAGGCCGTATGTATGGTAGCAGGATTCGGCCCCTTGCCACACCTCTGGGAAAAGTCAAAAATGGTTGTCTGAAAATTTCTACGACTTCACCAGTCCAAATGTTTGGCCTCCAAACTCCCCAGACCTTAACCCCATGGATTATTTTGTATGGGGCGCAGTTGAAAAAGACACCAATCGCACTTCCAGTAATACAAAAGCCCAGTTAATGGATAAAATTAAAACAGTTTTTGCGGCCCTTCCCAGGGAGACTGTAGCATCAGCTTGTTCGAGGTTCCGAAGCAGAATTGAAGCTGTGATCGATGCTAATGGTGGTTATTTTGAGTAAATCTTGTTGATAGTATTGTAATTAACTCTGCCTGTAATGTTTTTTTGTCAATTCATTAAATTTAATAGATACAAAGAAGATTTTCTTTTTCCTTACGAAACTGTCAAATTTATCCCGAACACCCTGTAAGATGTAGCCATGAATCTCTGAGGAAAATATGCAAATAAAATGTGGCGTATCAGTTTTTTTTCTGCAGATAGAAGCATTTGATTTTTTTTTATCCTCTGAAAATCAGCAAATAGTCCATTTGAAGCTTTTGATGCTTCCATTATTGGAATCGCAATGTGTTTTCAGTAATTTGCCTATTAAGTGCGGATCATTGGGAGATTTTTTTCAACTTTATTAATTTAAAATACACAGAAACACTGCACTCATCATACATCTTATGTAACCGTTGGTGGGCATTCTCTAACTGATAAAACAGTAAAGTTTTATCCATTTTTCTCACCTCATTCTTATGCGTGTCTGGTTTCATAGACAGTTCGATTGATTTTCATGAAATTTATTATAGGGAACCTATGATGAAATATGTCTTCCATATAGGATAATTTTGATCTATGTTCTTTGTCTATGTCATATTTAATGCAATTCTCTTGTCACATTCGTTTTTGCTGACAGTACCAAGATTAAAATGTACAAGAAGTAGGAGCATGTACTGAATATTTCATCAGTAGCGATGAATGACAGTTTTCGCTTGCCTAAATTTGTTTTGTGTACTTTATTATTATGAGTTGGATTCCAGTAACATGAGCGAAGTTTCTATTTGTGATATTGATGACTTTTCTGGCCTATTTGAACAAGTGTACAACGTATCCGCTTTCCAATCAGCATGCTGCCAGTTCGAATTTTGCCTTGGGTACAGATGTGTGTGAATGGCTTCATGTAGGAGAGCCTCTGTAGATCAGTCGATATTGGTGATGCTCTTATTGGAAAATAGTTTTTTTATAAAATAATATTTTATGTTTTTTTTTTTTTTTAATTTGAATGGGAGTTAACCAGTTTCATATGAAGGTGGAGAGGATTTTTCCTCCCACAGAACAAGCACCTCATTCAGACAGTTTTCAGACCTAATCCGCTGACTTCATAATCTTAGTTGCTTTGACCTTACCAACCAAGATGACTTCATCGTGAGACAGTGTCTTGCTTACTGGAAACCTGAAGCTTGAAAAAGTTCCATGTAGCCCATCCACAGTACTACTCTACTATAGGTTTGCAGCCTTTCGTTGGTACATATCGTCTTGCACTGAATTTCAATCTTCATGAAGACAACTATTTACAGATATATTCTGCCAGCATTTAGAAATGGATGAAGTTTGAATGAATAGCATCCATGCTGTTCATTAGTTAGTTGACATTTAGAATTAATTTATGTTTTGTTGAAACGTCGGTGTTATAACCACTTGTTTTTCATCACAGCAAATTTCGGATTCTTGAATGGTTTTATACTTTCTTTTAGGAAAAGTTTTCATGCTTTCATTTGACAGCTACTGTGAAGTGTAGCATCTCAGGATTCGAGTATTATTTGAAATATGAATATAATCGTAAACTATGGATTAATTCTAATATTATAATTAGTTCATTCGTGTCATTTTTGTTTGGTCTCGTTTTTGTGATGTTGACGTGTCATTTTTGCTAATTTGGCTGCATAGTTTTTGCGTATACACAATTAACCTACATAAAACACAGATCACATATAATGACGTAGGCGATGCATAGCAAATTTTCTGTGTAGATTAAGAAAGAATTCTCCGCCAAGAGGACAAAAATGTGTGAAACTAAGATCGGAACAAAATGGTGCGTGGAGGATGAATGTACCCCTTGATTAGATGGCTGTCACAGCTATAATCATGTTTTGTTAATTGCTGTATACGATATGACTCCATGCTTCATGAAACGTAAAAATTGTATCTGAATCACAACTCTTACTGTATTAAAATTATTCTTAATATCAGTGTTAGTGTATGAAAACGATCTAAGAAGCAGAACTCTATGTCAGAGGAACAGCGGTGGACATGATAGGATGGAAATTACTCGAACGGCCCAGGAATCCACTTTTTTAAATGATTTTTGACGCAGATTCATTAAGAACATCCTTATTTATTTTATAAAGTTGTTTTCACATGACATTTTGTATCTTTTTTATGTGCCCAGCCTACGCATGGTTGTAAACCTATAGTACATTATCGAAGCACTATCGGATTTTCTCCTTTTTTATTAATATATTTTTATTTATTTTTCATAATTCGAAGCTCTTCTCTAGAGACCAAACATGGAACATTTGCTACTTCATTTCTCCAACAAGCAAGAGAGGTGGCCTCACATCGGGCTATGAAATTCATCTCTCACATAGTAACCATTCGGCCAGTCAGGGTAGTAAATATTATACATTAAAAATAATGTATAAATTGTAATGTATCGTGAAAATTGCGCTGTTTTGAATACCATTCATTAAAACAGTTATTACACACATGTAGACGATAATTTTCTTGCTAATTTCGCTGCATGATATTGGAAATTGTTTCTCCAGGAATCTTTTTTGGAATTCTAGTCCGTTAATCTTGAAAATGTTTCAAAAGACGACATTTTCTGATTTCTAAGACCATTTGCCATTGTTACAAATTTTGATGCAAAGCGGACTTTTTTAAAATTTTTGAAAATTCAGAATTTACCCATTACACATTCAAATTTGATTGTTTTGGATGAAATTTAGAAAGAAAAAAAAGTAACTTAGATTATCCTGTTTTGGGCATAAAAAGAATCGCTTTTGCATTCATCTGAAGATGACAATGCGACAGAAACAAATCACTGGGATTACTAGCAAAAGATTGTGAATTTACAAACTGTTTTGGTTTGTAACATGGAAATATCAAAACCTTTATGAAGTTGGAATGGCCTGATGACGTTCAAATGTGCACTCTACATTCATATACTTATCGCTCGTGCTGACGGTGACACAGAATTTTGTGGTGCAGATGTATTTGTAGAATCAAAGGATTGCGTGTCTTCCAACTGCGAGGAACAAACAACGTCTTCATCAACATTTGCATTCAGCGACGATGACAGCGACAGGAAGGTCTGATTTTGATGACATTGACAATTTGAAATATCGTGATTGCGAATTTGCTCGTGAAAATACTCGTATATCTAAATTCTTGCATTCGTATTTATTCGGCTGGTAACATATGTTTTTCCTTTACCCCCCCCCCCTCCCACACACACCGTACACTTTCCTTTTTGAGATTTATGGGCATATTAATAAACAGTAAATACTATATAACAGTTATTATTATTATTTAGCACCCTCAAATACATCTAGTTACAATGTAAACAAATAAATCCTGAATAGCTGAACCGCCGAATGTATTGACACAATAGGCCGCATTACTAGTCTGAGTAGTAGGGGGTGGGTACGCCATTCTCGTTGCCGTGAAGCCAATGACGTTCATTACCTGTTGTATGTGTATTTTGCTGTATTAGTCACTCTCGTTTGAAAACCATTTTTATTGTGTCACAGGCATCTTCAGTACATTTTAAGCTCAAATTAAACAATAACTGACAATTCCAAAAAGCGCCACCTAAGTAGCTAGTGTAAGATAACTAAAAAGATCAATAAATTTCCTAACAAAAACACACACACACACACACACACAATAAAAAGTTGGGAAAGATTAGCTGAATTATAAAGTACTATCTCCCATAAAGGTATAGACGTAAACCATCAGATCTGTCTAAGTTAGGCGAGTGAAGTAAAGTTTCACATGTTTCTTTATAAATTTCTTAATGTTTCTTTATTGACCTTTTTAGTTATCTTACACCAGCTACTTAGGTGGCGTTTTTTGGAATTGTCAGTTATTGTTTAATTTGAGCTTAATGTACTGAAGATGCCTGTGACACACAGGTGAAAATTATACTATTAAATAATCTTTTTACGTCAGTTTTTCCGTTATTAATTTTGTATTTATATGTCTGCTCACGGTTTGCCATTATTAAAACTTATCTTGTATAACCTTTTCCAGGAAGTGTTCCGAGAAGAAAAACTTCTGAAAATATTGCTCAAATGACAACTTTTTTATCTTAAAATTTCACACGATAACACTAGGAAATGAATGACTCATGTTTATTCAAAGACCATACATTTCGATCTGAAAGTTATAGGTCATCATCAGTAGCAGTAGGATATAAAGTAGAACTAGAACAATGGACTAATTTAAAACAGTGAGAGTCGCGTGATTTATACATAAACCAGGCAAAGCAATAACCAAGGAAACATTGTATTATTAATTAATCGTATTCGTTAATTAAAAATTAATGGTGTGTGTGTGTGGTTAGAATAAGACTTTTCCGTATTTTATTCAAATATTATCCACTCCTTTCCTTATCGTGTAATTTTTAAGAAACCTTATGGCCCGACTACCTCTAAAAGAACCATCAAATGCAACATTAAGAATGGTTCTGTCACATAGAATGCATCAACAGACGTGAATCAAGTGCTGGATGAACAGATCAAACGATCGCGACCCAAAGAAAAGCCATGATTAACACGAAGACAGTGACGATTATGGACATTATACACAATCATACAAACTTTGAAAGCCAGAAGTTGAGAGATCATGAGACAGGAGAAAATGTACAAAGAATTAAGTCCATCAAATTTTATAGTGAGTCTTCCAGTAAAGACTTTGGGGAAGCCAAAGTCTTGATTGGAAGGGTCACTAGGTCAAATGCCTACCGATTTCAAAAAGTTAGGGCTAAAGAGATCCTCTTTTTAGAGAATTAAAACACTTTCGAGGATTCCTTTTTATTTATTTATTATATATAAGCATGCATGCGAGATGTTCGATCTTTTAGGCACATCAGTGTGTGTGAACATATGCTTTACTCTCATTTTGATTGGCCATATTTCAAAGCCAAAGAAGTGGAGAAAGAAAATCGTGGACTTCGTAAATATAGATATGATTTTGGTATTTCATTAACGAGGGTAATTGTATGTCACTCCCAGCGATTTGTTTACACTTAATCTTGCGTGTTATCACCAAGGTTTGTCGCTTCCTCGTAAACGTGCATACGCTGGTGCAATACCAAGAAACAACCACATCTCGATCACTACTTGCATTGTTTCACGCCTGTGTGATATCTTCTAATACAGGACACGAGTATCTTAAACTTTCTGTTTGATAAATCTATTTATTAATGCTCTTGAAAGTGTGGATTTTGACCATTTAGACTGAACTTTCAAAATTATAAACTTAAAAAAATAACTGTGTTGAATCACTGTCTCTCCAGCCTCTAGAGGTGTGGTCCCATACTTTATCTGTAGGTACCATTAATAGCTTAACTGACATTTAGTATGGGTAGTTTCTTTTCCTTATTTTTATTATCCTGTCATAGTACACGCGTTCACGATTGATGCAACGTCTCTTGTATAGTTGATATGATTTGGCGCGCCGCCAACAGTAAATGGAAACTATTGTTTTTGCGTATTTCTCTACAAATGCAGTTGTGGTGTTGTGAAAAAATCTCTTGCGTGTTATCAGCAAGTGTGTTCATTTTATAAGATTCAACCGCTACGCCCATGTTGCTATAATTTCACTTTTAGTGAGGTCGTTGGCTGAGTTTTCTGTTTTTCTAGCCACACGTGTGATTATCTTGCCAACAGTTATTAACTATAATTATCACAGATTCGCTTGAAGAGCTACAATTTCAGATTACTGCCTCAATTTTTCTTGAAATTTCCCTATTGTTGTTTTGCTAAAAAAAAAAAAAAATATATATATATATATATATATATATATATATATATACACACACACACACACACACACACACCGGGTATGTGTTAACTTGATAAAAAGTCAAAAGAACTCTATTCTGCTAAATAACAATTATTTTAATTACGGAGTAAGAAGGGTTGATATTTGCCGATTAATTATATGACAGTGACCATTGAAATACTGTGAGGATTACTGAACTTTGTCGAAAAGTTATCGAATAGATACGATAACTCTTAAATTAATTAAAAAAGTATCGTTCTTTTTAATTTCTTTCACGCGTATCTTTATAGAATAATTTAAATTGAATCTATGCGTTCAGAATGTTGGCCTAATTCTCAGAACAGGTATTCAGGTCATGAACCTTATGCTACGCAATAGCTTTTGTAATATTGCTCTCTCCTCCCCCTTTCCTTTCGTATACGAACATGTACACAATAGCTAGACCAAGGCTTCTTCGAAAGAAGCGCCATGTGCGTCATAGAGCACTGTCAAGGTAGTTGCCTAAGATAAGCCTATCCAGCAACACGAGTTTATCCAAACGGCCTCTCACGCAATGTTTTCACTCCGAAGGCTAATGCGGAAAATTTCAAGTCTTAAGCTTTTCTTGGAACTGGATCGTTGAATGAAATTTCGACCTCGGAATTCCAGGACTTCATTCTGAACAAAGGAGCGAGAAGGCTTTCCTTTCCTCTCCCCCCCCCGTAAATAATAAGAAAAAAAAAGTTGACTCTAAACGTCATTTTATTCATTGTTTATTAATAGTTCAGGTGTAAGAATTGAGGCGGTGATAATTATTGTTATATTTCTGAACTATCATTTTTTAAAATCACAAGAAAGCTGTCTAGATATTTTCCTGTTTGAGCCAAGCTTCTTTTTTTCTTTTTGTTTAATTAATGTACTCCATGCATTCAAAATTTTCTGACGATTGGTTTCGAGTCGGCATATTAATATACAAATTAGAAAGTCCAAAATGTACACCTTCTATCCAAAAAAACAAACCGAACTTTTCGAAAATAGAAGAAACTGTGGCGCCACCTGTTGTACCTCTTTGTTGTCGAAAGCCTCAACCTTCATTATGACATTTGTTTCAGTAGAAGCCGAGGTATAGTGCCAAGAGTGACAGTGTGTTTTGACGAACGGTCGGTCGTCACAATATCCATGCCGTATACGCGACGAATTCTGGCTATCAATCGCTTCAAAACTTCAAGATAAAACTCACCACTGACCGTTTGGCCAAGCGGAACGAATTCTTTGTGGATAACGCCCTTGGAATCGAAGAAACAAAGCAGCATTGTCTTTAGTTTTGACTTCTCCAAGCGACTTTTTTCCGGATGCCCCTCTTCTGGTGGTCTCCACTCAACACTCTGTCGCTTTGTTTCGGGCTCATACTCAAAACACACGTTTCGTCACCAGTAACGATAGTTTCAAGGAAGTTTGAGTCCTTACGAGAGGTTTTAATGAGGCCCTTGCAGTTTTCAATTCGATATTCGATATATTTTTTGGTCGTCGGTCAACTTGTGGGGAACAAATCGCGAATTCAATTTACGAAGGCCCAAACTCGTTCAAAATGTTGTGCACAGCTGATTTTGGACTCCGCAATTCATCTTCAATCAATCTCACGACGATTTCGGGTTTTCTTTGATGAAATCACGCACTTTTTGGATGTTAACTTCGCTCAGTCCAGTTTTTGGACGGCCCGGCTTTTCGTCGTCTTCAAGCGTCTCACGACCACTCTTTAAAATCACTTAAACCACTCGTAAACTTGAGTACGGAATAAGCATTCATCACCGTATGCTGTTTGAAGCATTTGGTGCGTTTCGGTAAAACTTTTACCAAGTTTAACACAAAAGTCAATCGCAGCTCTCTGCTTGAAACTCATTTTCCGACCGTTCGTCAAAACACAGTCACTCTTGGCACTATAACTCGGCTTCTAACGAAACAAATGTCATAAACAGTTTACACAACACTAATGAAAGCAGCCGCTTTCGACAACAAAAAGATACAATAGGTGGCGCCACTAGTTTCTTCTATTTTCGAAAAGTTCGGTTTCTTTTTGGATAGAAGGTGTATAAGAATTGCAGTTTCTTCAATAGATTGACGCCGACCACAACTACCTGTACAATATTGATCAGCTACTTGCTGCTACCACCCTCGAGCCAAAGAGTTAGATAAATAACTAAAACCGATAAGGGGTAGCTTCCGATGCTTTAAGAGCGCTACAGGAAAAGCATCCGCATATGTTTATCAGCGGTAGAAATTTTACGAATAGTTACTGGACTCTTGTTATGATGCATACATCCTCATAACTATTTGTCGAGTATGATTATCAACGGGAGCCCCCCCCCCCCCCAAAACTAAATAGTTCGGGAATAGAAATCCGTGACAGACTTCAAAATATCTTAAAAACCAGGCTTCCGGTGTTCCCCCCCCCCCCCTAAACCAACGGAAAAGCGCAAACATGCTGTTTACCATCTCCCTTTGTAACAGCAGCAGCTGCTTCTTAAATACCTGCAAAGCATATGCAGTACATACCGCACATAGAAAAGTATCCAGGGTATCTTTGTTCAGTGTTTACTATTCGGTTAGTGTTAATATAAGTGCCACTTAATTTTTTCTAACGCAAGGATTGAGAACTGCAAGTGGATACAATTTCGGCGCATGCAGTTCTAAATCCTTACGTTAACAAAAATAAATAAATAAATAAATAAATGGTATTTAGATTAGCACTTGAAAGAGACCTTTACGACTTTCTAGGCTTTTACCTCTTGCCGTTATTATGGCATCAAGATATACACTGAGTGGCCACTTTATTAGCAACAGCATTTGATAACGAGTAGAGACCTTTTGTTTGGTCTTTCTGTGTGGTGGTGCCACGATAGGTATCTGAGCTTTCTGAACAATGCAATGCTTCCTACTTTGTGGCGTTTCTACAGAACTGACCATCGTCTCTTTCAGCAAGACAATACACTGTCATATGGCTGCTGCTGTAACTGCGTGGTTTGTGGCGATGAACGTCACCACACATACTGGCCTCCACAGAGCCCTGATCTCAACCCCATTTTGAACATCTGTGGAATGAACTGAAGCGTCGGGTTAGGTCAAGGGACGTTCTCCCCCACGACAGTTTAGGACCTCATTACATGCCTACAAGAAGAATAGTCCAAAATTCCCATTTATCGGTATCGTACGTTAGTGGAAAGTATGCCCCTTAGGATTGTTATGGTCTTCGCAGCTAAAGGAAATCCTGCATCTTATTAAGTTGCGTGCCATGGCTGTCAATCAATCCTAGCAAGACAAAGATTATGGTTATCAAAGTAAATACAAACAGGGAAGCTCTTGAGAAACAAGTTTACCTTAATGGAGAAAGAATTGAGGAAGTCAGCAAGCCGTTCTTCTCTGACCTTGTGCATTAATGAGCTGTTCCCGTCCTTAGAACTGCCATTAGCTTGAAGTTGTCTGGTTATTATGTCACTCCTTGTACATCCTAAACGCTGTTGCGAGATACTGGCATGTCTGGCACCGACAATCACACCATGTTCAGTCACTTAAGTCACGACTTGTACCCATTCTGGTGCATCAAACAAATAATGGAACCGTCAGGTGCCTGTGTGCCTGATTTATATGGCATGGTGTAGCCACGTGACTCATCACTTCAGGAACGGTGTATTTTCCTAAATAGAGAGGTGTAGCTAAAGTGACCACTTCATATATATATTATTATTATTATTATTATTATTATTATTATTATTATTATTATTCCTGATACCTCCAAGGAGTCCGAAGACTCATCGTGGGAGGACATCTACAATTCTCTCTACACCTAACCTCTACTACGAATCATCTCCATCAACGCCATCTACCGCCCACTTCCAACACCACCACAACTAGTAATTTTTGTCTGTAAATTGCGTGTGTTCTGATGGGCCGATTTGTATGTATGCGGGATGAAAAACCCGAGTTTCCGGGAGAAAAAACCCTGCTATATTATATATTACTAATAAACGTTTATAGTAAAATGTTTCTTTCAACAAAATTAATGATGTCAAAATTTTCATTTGTGAATGAATTATAGGCAAGGTGCGTTGTCTTAAATGGTTATTCATATACACCATTTAATGTTTTTTTTTTTTTAATGATTTAAATTTTTCAAATCTGAGCCGAGCGATAGCGAACAAATAAAGAAATCCGAAGACCTCCTTCCGCCCACTGAAAAGAAGCTTTGAAGGATGACATCGCTTTCGAAATCTTGACAATCTCATCAGCTTTTTTTTTTTTTTTTTTTTTAATTCGTGTCTGGCGTGTTTCATCAGTTCAGTTTGCTTTAACTCTTCATCCTAATAACTGATTCATTATAAAGATTAACTTTGCATTGGTTTCATGAATTTTTCACTCTGATTTTTTTTTTTTTTTTTTTTTTTTTTTTGCTATCAACACACGAAAAGAGAACTGTATTTCGGTTTAGTTTTATATTTTACGTACTTCAGATTATGTTGCCAGGTTGGCCGAGTGGTTAGCGTATCCACTTCCAGCTAAGAGGCTACGGGTTCGAATCCCGCCAGGGGCATGGATGTTTGCGATTGTCCTACTAACGATTTACCATATGTACACACAGATGCGAGATCCTTCGACACTTCTGCGCATGTCAGAAGAAGGAAAATCCATTCCGATATTAGGGTAATCAATGCGTTTCGTGGGATGAGTGTTTATTATTATACGTCGGCAAATTAGCTTTTCATTTTATGAAAATTCCAGTTCTTAAAGTGGTAACTATTTTGCTTGTACAACAGTTGGAAAATGTACGTATAAAGCACGTGATTTCGCGTATTGGTGACCAATTCGTACAACCTTTATTTTTTTCTCCCCTTCAGCATGAATTGACTATTCTTGGCACATTGCCAAGAATAGTCCATGCTGAATAAGTTAGTTATGTTGCAAAATAAGGTTAGTTATTTTGCAAAAATAACTAACCTATTGTCGTAGCGATTTATGTGATTGCCACGGTTCTATAATATGAGAGAATAACAAACTAATCTTTTGCTGACAATCCAACACTATTATTTTGAATAAACGCTTTTTACTCGCTTGTTTTTGTTCTTTAGCTTGACAGTAAATTATTCGAATTGTCTTCCTCTTTAAAAAAATGAAAGTATCGGCAGCTGGCTATTTACTGGCAGATGTGCACACATTATGCAATCATGCTGATTTCTCTCCTGCACGCAGGAGGTGTATTTATGAACTAGCATTTTCTTTGCGCAATTCTTAGATTCTGTTTGAAGCTAAACCCAAGCAAAAAAAAAAAAAAAGTAAATAAGAGGTACAGTATTATTTAAAGACTAAGTCAGAGAAAGAATGCATTCTTGTTGGAGGAGGGGGGGGGGGAGAATACTCGGCTGTTTTGAATTTTCCTTGAACGTGTAGTTACTAGGGTAACTGAATCCGTCTCATTAACAATTGCAACTCTAAAACGATCAGCGAGCGAGTGAAAGAGTGAGAAACAATTTAAAAGACGCGTGCTACGGCAACATTTTTACTCATGAATAATAATTATTTTCTGGTGCTTCCGTTTAGGAAGGGAACTATGCTTTGTTATCGTAGCGGTTTAATCCTTTGTCTTTTACCCTCCAAGAAAGAAAGAAAGAAAACACAGCGTAATTTCTATTCAAGGGAACTACTTTAGAAATAATGAGCCGGAATACTTAATATCTTCTGTGGTATAGTAACAAAAGAATATCGTAGTTGTTGTGGTGTTATTAGTGCCAAATCCAATGTCAAGAAGCAAATATAGGATTAACATTAGAACACAGAAACAGAATCCTCACGAGCAAAATGCTCTTGTTGGCCTCATAAATATTACCAAAGTAGTAATGAAAGTAACTTTTCACAGTCAAGGTATTTCATCGAATACATAAAGTGATCATTCCCAATGAAACTTTTGTACCTAAATACAAACTACAAAAGAATGCTAGACTGAAGTTTGCCCGAAACAATGAACACCTTGTTCTTCATGATCATCTGCAAATTTAGACATTAAACTTAATTCCACGACCCAGTACCATAGATTAAAATGAAGAATAACACTGAACCAAATACTTACCGTTGTGAGACCCCCCCCTCTTTCTTTCACTAGTTACGGAAGCCAATTAGAAACAACTACGTTGCCTTCCCTAACTACTCTTCCAACGACTTCAGTGTCTTACTCTAATGCCAGAATTCCCCAGTTTGTAAATAACACGATTTTTGGTCAAGTATCAAATGTTGTACTAAAATCCCAATATATGATGCGGAAAATAATTTCTGCATCTTAATTCCTTGGTATGATAAGTGAGTTTGATCACCATAACTCGTATTTAGCATTTTTGCGATTCGCTTACACGTTTATTGATATTTAAATATCAATAAACGTATTATTCTACTCAGAATAAGTTAACTTTCTGACGTGTACACTTATCACTTTTTTTTTTTTTTTTTATCCTCCTTCATGAATTTGGAATACCATTCGACCTTCCTTATTCTTATAAATCCTGCGAAGCTATTATTAATTTCACGATCTCCTTGTGTGATATAACCGCAATGAGATATATCTATGGAGTCTTAGATATATCTCATTATATATCTAATCCCCCCCCCCTCCCCATTATCGTAACGTTTGCGCCTTCTCCCTGGACCATGGCATCGGAGTGATTTTTCTTTCCAGTTTTCGCCTATCACTCTACCTACCATCCACACAACTTAGCTGGAAACAAGATTCATAATTCAATGTTAAATTAATCAACGCACTTATGTGCATTTCGCAAAATATTTATTGGATTGTTTTGGCTCTCCGTATATGCGTGCATCTGAAATATGCATGCATATTTCAGATGCACGCATACGTCACCGTACGACATGAATACGTCACCGTACAAAATGCTGTTATGAAATGGATCTTTTAAATGATTATTTTCAGTTTACCTCAGTCACATGTGAGCATTATTTTAGGTGTTAGGTCAAGACTAAGCAAAACATAAGAACGCGAAATGCCAGACACACCACAGACGACGAGCTTGGTGCAAGTGTACCCAAGCGAGAAACTTGATAAACAAAAACAGCTGATAAGCGTTCCATTGCACTAGTATTTGCGACTCGAATGCATCTGTTTATGTGTGTGCGCGCGCACACACACACTGTATTCTGTTTGCGAATTTCATTCTCATACGCAAATTTATATACAGACTTATGCATACAGAATTCGACAGATGCGCTCGCCCGTGGCGAGTAGTGAATACTGAACATAAATTAATAAAACTTGTTAAACAAAATCTTTTTAACTTTAAAGAACACAGCTGCAGCATCACTGTTTTGTTTTTTTTTTTGTTTTTTAAAGTAATCTTATTGTGTAATCTTATTAAGCAAGAGATTCGTAAGAAAAGGACGATGTGGAAGGAATGCCGTTTGCATAAGGATGACGTCCGTTATGAACGTTATAAGCAGCAGGCTAGAATAGTCACAACTGTTGCACGGAAAGCAAAGCTGATTATGAAAAGAAACTGGCTCTGCATGCTAAAGACAACCCACAAGAATTCTATCAATATGCTGCAAGTAAAAGAAAGAATAAATGTGAAAGAATACCTCTTCTAAATCCAGATGGAGTGAGGGTTACTGATGCAGAAGAGGTTGTTCAGTTAATGAGTGCCCATTTCGTTAAAAGCTATCAACCTAGTGAACGCAATATTGAGCTCCATGTTACTTCTTCAATAGATGAAGAAACGCAGGTGTGTGAGGATGAGGTATTTGAGCTGTTGCATAAACTGAATAAAAATTCAGCAATAGGGGACTGATGAAATATCAGCATGTGTGCTAAAAAAGTGTTCAAGCTGAATTGAATTCCTTTGACCAGGATGTTTAATATGAGTCTCAGAACAGGGAAGATTCCACAGGAATGTATGGTAATTCCATTGCATAAGGGTGGTGCAAAGACCGATGTATCAAACTATAGACCAATTAATATCTCAGGAGTGGTGGTGAAGATTTTAGAAAAATTAATTAGGGCCTGCATTCAGAAATGGGTTGACAGTCCCTACTTTGCAATGAACAACATGGATTTACTAAGGGAAGGTCATGTTTAGCAACTTGCTCACATTCTATGACAATGTTACTATTGAACTAGACAAGGGAAATGGATGCACCATGATACTTTTGGATTTTGCTAAGGCTTTTGACAGAATACAACATGACAGACTGCTGCATAAATTGGAGAAAATGGGTTTGGGTTATACAACATTAGCATGGATAAGAGGATGGCTGATTGACAGATATCAAAAAGTGGTATATGGGGGATCTGAGTCTGCAAGGTTTAAGGTAACAAGTAGTGTACCACAAGGATCAGTGCTTGGTCCACTGTTATTCAATCTGTACATTAATGATATTGGGAAGGATTTGACAAGCAACATACAGTTATTTGCTGATGATGCAAAGATAGGCAGGGCAATCATGAATGCTGCTGATATGCAGTCCTTGTAGAATGATTTGAATAAGCTGGAATTGTGGGCATGGGAAAATGAGTGTCAGTAAATGTAAAGTCATTCACTTCGGCATGATTACCTATCCAATGTCGTATTATATTGTGGGATTAGGCTAGAAGAAACTGATGAGGCTAGGGATCTTGGAGTGTTAATAGATAGGAAGTTGAAGTTCAGGGGCCATGTGGCAAAGATTCCAAATACAACTCAAAAGATAATTGCAATGCTCAAATGAACGTTCACATGTAAAGATAAGGATGTTATTTTGCCTCTTTATAAGGCCTTGATAAGACCTCACTTGGACTATTGTGTGCAGGTCTGGTCTCCTTTTTTCCGATGTGATTCTGATATATTGGAGAGAGTACAAAGGAGAGTGTTAAAAATGATATCAGGATTGTGGAATACTGATTGTGAAGACAGGTTGAGAATTTGTAGATTGCAGACACTAGCAAATAGGAGAAAGAGGGGTGATATGATTGAGACTTACAAGCTGAAAGGGCCATACAAGATTTCAGTTGAGGGAATTTTTCAATTTATGGAGTGTGGGGAAAGGACGAGAGAGCATCCTTGAAAGCTGAGAATGAAGGCTGCCAAGAAGGGTGTAAGATCCAGATTTTTCTCTCAGAGGGTGGTGCATGATTGGAATGGATTGCCATTGGATGTTGTGAGTGCAAGCAGTGTGAATGAATTCAAGAATAAGTATGATAGCTGGTGTGTGTAGTATGTGGCCTCCCTCAATGAGTCTCTGACTCCCTGGAGGTCTCTCTTAATAATAATAATAAATAATAAAAGGCGGTTGGGAAGGCCTTGAGCTAGTACATTTTAATTTTCTTATCATTATATCTACGCAAATTTAATGCACTTTATCTCATAAGCTCACCTTGAGTGACTAGACATATCTGTGATATGTATACTACTTTACCTGCTTATGCCTGTTCAACTAATAAATCTAGCAGATGCTTGCTAAAACATCTACTTCTAATTACAATATTTCTTATTTGCATTAAAAAAAATTGAAACTAGACACCAACTTTTGTTCATTTATACCAAGCTTTCATTATTTAAAATTCTAAAAGGTTTGTGGTGGTTTCCTTATTTTTAAACTTTGTGTGTGTGTGTGGTGGTGGAGGGGGGGGGGATTATGAACCTGGAATTGCAGAATTACAACAATGAACAATATTTCAGTAAGTTGACTCATTCACAGTATTGATGCTAAGGTTTTGCAACTTCTCTTGGAGAATATATGTATATTTATAAGTAAATGTTATTAGAAAATCTTCATTTAAACTCTAGATTACCAAATTATTTTTAAACATTTTATTTGTATTAATTATTTTAAACTGCAATTTGATGATAATAATCAGTTATATTTTACATTATTTCTTGTTTTGATTAATTTTGTTACCATTCAATTATTATTCCATGCATAATATTCAAACAAGAAATTAAATCAAAAATTGCATTCAGGGAAATTCAAATTATAAATATTGACCGAAACATAAAATTGAGATCCTTATTTAATAAAATTACCGAGACACAAAATGCTGGTTTTCTTGATGGATATTTCTTATTTGTATTTAAAGGAAAAAGAAAAATTATGGAAGAACAACCACATTCATTTTATAAAAAGTATTTGGTAAATGATTTGCTAAGCATAACTAACTTAGGGAAAAATATTTTAGTTCTAACCAACAGTTAAAAACACAAATGCATGTCTTCTGTTGCATGATTTTAAAAATATCAGTGTTGCCTTATGTTATTGTTACTGTGTCTGGCATAGCAGATGAATGCCAGACACAGTAACAATAAATGCCATTCAAACTGCAGATGAATGCCATTCAAACTGCATCGTGAATATCATTAAAGGTAAGTAGTAATGGTTGCTTTTTTTTGTGAACTATAGTTCTATTTATTTTGTTGCAAAATCTCCACATATTTACACTATTTTGGAATTACTTTTTTTTTTGTCAGTCTTTTAAATATCTGCAAATTAAAGATCAACTGAGACGAATACAGATTTATTCTCGAGGTCTTCATTAAATAAAGTCTACATCAAGTCTAAAGTCTAAATAAAGTCTAAAATAAAGTCTAAAGTCCACTTCAAGATATGCAGAATGTAATTATACCCTTATGGAAGTCATAATTTTTACCTGCAACTGACTGTAGTAATTAACTACAGAAATTGCCAGTTTGTGAACATTGCTATCTTTTATTTTTTGATAGAAACATTTGCAAAATGACTATTTCTCATAAAGTTATTTCCTCTTACTTGTGATAATACCCAAATGTGTTCAATTATGATCATATTTCTCTTCTTGTGCTGATGTACACATCTATCCTTTCCTGGCAAAGTATATTTGCCATAGTTTTGAGCCTTCATAGCTTATTCAGCATTAGGGAAAGACCCGGGTTTGAATCCTGTCTAGGAACTCGGAGAATCTTTTGCAAGAGCTTTTCAACTGAAGGTAAGTTAGTAGGTAGGGTACTTTTCCACTTAATTCACAAAATAGCTGTACTTTTCCACTTAATTCACTACTTCTCACCTGGCAACTGCTAACACCACAGAAATTGCTAATATCCTCCACTTGGGAAGCTACTTTTCCTACTTTAGCACTCTTACTTGCATGGAGAACAGTAAATGCCTGCATCACATTATTGTAACCTGAGAATTTATTTCTCCTGATTTCAAAATGCTTGCACATATGCCATGCTTCTAGAAAGCTCTTGTACAATTGCTGTTGTTATTCAGTTGTTATATATTAACCCTGAACAAATATCAGGGCTAATATGAATTTGTTCACTACAGTTCAAACTTCAGTAGTAATTCATCTACTTGTGAAGTAAAAACATTCAGGTTTATAAATTTGAAGTTTTATTTTAATTAATCACCATATATTTTATTCTCTTCTTTATCAGCTTGAGCATAATATTTCAAAATAGTAGTAGTATGCTATGTTGCTATTCAAAGTCAAGTCACAAAAAACTTAAAATAGCTAACTATAAAAACTAAGTGTGAATAATGTGTGTGTATGCGGGTGGTCTGAAACATTCTTGGCCTAACAATGAAAAAATGAATTTATAATTTGAATTTTTTTTTTTTTTTTCAACATAATCTCCCTTAAGACTAATACATTTAATCCAGCGATGCTCCAGCACCATTATCCCATCCCTGTAGTGATTCTCAGTAAGATCTGCAAAATACTTCTCTACAGCTGCAATCAACTCTTGATTCAAAGAAAAATGAATTTTAGTTTTGGGAAGAGATAGAAATCAGGAGGAGCCAAATCTGAGGAATAGGGTGAATGTTCCAAAAATTCATAGTGCAGATCCCTTAATTTTCCCATTGCCAAAACACCTTTGTTGGGCAGGTGCATTGTCCTGATGAAAGATGATTTTTTTCTTTTGCAAACCAGGTCTTTTCTCATGAATTTTTTCATCTAGTCTGGTTAAAAGATTGGAATAATATTCCCTGGTTATTGTTTTACCTTGTTCAAGATAATTAATAAACAAAATGGCTTTAGCATCCCAAAAACACCGATGCCATGACCTTTCCTGCTGATGGAACCGACTTTGTCTTCTTTGGCGCTGAACAACCAGCTTCTGTCCACTGTTTTGACTGCTGTTTGGATTCTGGTGTGTAATGGTGAATCACAGTCTCATCCTTAGTAATAAATCGATGCACAAATTCAGTTTTATTCTTGTTAAAACACTCCAAGCACTGTTCAGAGATTTTCATGCGAGCGAGTTTTTAATCTGCTGTGAGCAAGCATGGCACCCATCTTGTGCAAAGGTTTTTCATTTGCAATTCTTCATGCAAAATATATCCTACATGTTCTTTTGAAATGCCTATAGTCTCAGCAATTTCACGCACTTTGACTTGCCGGTCATCCAATACCATATCGTGCACCTGATTGCTGGTGTTGTTACACTTTTTGGACGTCCTTCACATGGATCATCTTCAAGGCTGGTACAGCCACGTTTAAACTCGGCAGCCCATTTCTTAATTGGTGAAAATGAAGGAAAAGAGTGCCCATAAACTTCTATGTACTTCAAATAAATTTCTTTTGGCATTAAACCTTCTTTTACAAAGAATTTTAACCGCATGATACTCAATTTTATCCATTTCAAGGGATACAGACAACACTTTTGCTTCAGACAGCTGTATAAAACAAACTACTTGATAGAATGACTTGCAATTTCACATGGATGCTTATGACAGATGTATCAACTTAGAAAAAAAAATCTTGCGGATAGTGTTGCCATCTATGGTCGAGGCCGAAAACTTTTCAGACCACCCCCATATTTTACATTTTTTAGCTTTTATTATTGTGGTTTCCCCCGACCCCTTTCTTTGCTAGTTTTAATTGAAAAATGATAGTAGGCTGATGGGGACATATCTTACAATATGGCTCAAAGATAGTATAACAAATTAAGGTGAACTTAAGTTTGTCATAGAAAAGATAATTTATGTTCAAAAATTTGGTTGAGATGACCCAATGTAGATAATTTTTAAAAGAACAAAAAATGCTTGATTTAGATTATTGTCTGGATTCTGAGAAATAAAGTGAGAAAAATAATTAATTCCAGAACTATTACTGTTAAAAAGCAAAAGTATATATTTTATAATGCCATTCCATCACTGTTTGTAATGTAGTTTTGAAATTAACTGATGTTCGACCTATTTCTTGGAAAGGAGACAGATCTTTAAAGTTGCTATTCTATTGATCTTAAATTCTTTCTACAATAATAAAAGAATCCATTATCAGTCATATTTTGTTCCATCTGAAAGCTTCATCTAATATTTAATTACTATCTTGTGTGACAAGATAAGTTCTTTAGGATGGCATATAAATGCCTCTGTAATGCAATTGGAAGAACAATGGTACATTGTACCCTTCAATTGGAAAAGGCCAAAGTTCAATTCTTGTTGTGATGAGATGAATCTTTATTTGGGCTTTTTCAATTGAAGGTGAATTAGCCTATCTCATATGGAAGTAGCAGGGTTTTTTTCTTCCTGAACCTCAGCCTATGTATTGACAAATCCAGCCATGAGAACACGTGCAAATTATAGAAAAAAAATGCTAGTGGTAGTGGTGGGCAGTAGGTGCCATTGTGTGTAAACGATGATGGCAGTGACATTCTGTATAGTTGGTGGATTAAGTGGTGGAGACAGAGAGTTGTAAGTGCCCTTCCTTGATGAGTCCTTAGACTCCTTGGATGTGTCATATGATAATAATATCACATAGCTACTCATTGTTTTACAGCCTTTATGTGACTATACTGCTATGAATTAATTGCACGTTGTTATCTGATTATAATCCAAACTTTTTAATACTGTATGATTGAATGACATTATGATGTTGTAATATGTTATTACAATAAGTTAATTTACAATATGTGTAATATATAATTATTAATATCTTACAGGAATGAAAATCGCTATGTAAAAACACTTTGGAAAAATGTCAAGGTTGGTGATATTGTACATCTCTCTTGTAATGAGGTCATTCCAGCTGACATATTGCTTATCAGATGTAGTGAAGAGCAGGGTCTTTGCTACATAGAAACTGCCAATTTGGATGGTGAAAGTAATCTCAAGCAAAGAGAAATAGTTAGAGGATATGCATCTCAGGTATACACTATCAATGTTCACAACTGTTTTTATATCAAATTTTTAACTATATATTTAAATTAGTCTATAATAAGTTTTAACTAAGCAGGATTATATAACTAAAGCCTTAAAAGTAGTGCTGAATTTAACACGTTCGCTGCCAACTACGAGTATACTCATAGTTGGTATATGAGCCTCACACACCAACTACGAATGTACTCTTATGTCGATTACTGACCTCCTATGCCAAGCACGGATTAACCTATAGTATAAGCACGTTAATTTGAACCCTTGGCTTGTGAATAAAATGGAGAGCACGTCTGGGGGCTTGGTAAAAGGAAAATAATTTCAGCAAAAGTATAGTATATTATAAGAGGTATTGTTGTGTGAACTGTGTATTTATTAATGCAAATAAAACAATTTTTTGAAGTTTTTTCAACATATACATATATTTATATATGATATATCATCATCTGAGTCATCACTAGAGTCGTCTGTAGGATTATAATCATCTTCGGAATCAGGACCAAATAATTCATTCCATTCATCATCGCTCATATTAGTGTAAGTTTCTAATTCTTCATCAGTAAGCTTTCTTTTACTGGCCATGGCATAATTGAAGGTTTTTATTTAGATAATTTTAAATAATTGTAAGACTTGACGCAATAAACCTTACTGCACTGAATGCTGAACGTCGCTGACTCTGAACTCAAGTTACACAGTGGTCAGCGCATGTAAGACATAGGTTGGGGTTATACAAGATTACCCGTAGTTGTCGTATGAAACAAAATTCTGTATGATAAACCAGCTACGAGATAACTCATACTGACCTTGTAGAAGTGAAAGTGCTTGGCATGCAGTAACAAACTATGTCAGAGGAGCGTGGTAGCGAACATGTTAATTTTAAAATATTATTGATATTCTTTACCTAGCAGCAGCTAATTACAACACTCTTGAAGTAGATTTTTAGTACCCTTTTGTTCCTATATATTGATGCTATGATACAGTGAAAAGAAAACAAAAGTTTTATTTTGGGCAAGCCTGGCTAATTTCTGGAAAATCCTAACTCATCACTGCAAACTCATCCCAAATATTCATCTTTACAAAACCATCAGGCAAGCTGTATTTACATACATAGTTCTCAGACATGAAATTGCATGTTGAGTAGTGATGTTTCATGTCTGAGAACTATATATTTATTATAATACTCAAAGGTAAGTTTTGGGACAACTTACCTTTGAGTATTATAATATGCATATGACCATATCCTCAGTACTGTCGTTTTTGAAAAAAAAAGCAAAGCTGGCCAAGTCCTCTACTAGAAGCAGATTTGTGTCCCAACCACCTCAGATGAGGTGGTTGGGACACAAATTGAGATATCCCCCCCCTCATCTGTGTTCAAGACACTTGCTTTCTACAGACTAACGAATGAAAGCAGAGAAAGAATAAAGCTAAGAAAGCCATTTTTACAATATATAAAGTTTTCATGCACTACTGTGTACTTTGGCACATGGAACATATGTACCAATAAACATTTAGCAGTTGTGGTGCATAATAGAGCAGTTTGGCTCACTTTCATTTAATAACTTTATCTCCACGAGCTTATATCCATATTTATGTATGAACTATAACTATGATGAACAGCTGGTTTGTACCAGAAAACTGAAAGTGATAGCATTAAGATAATTTGTAAGGTATGTTTGAACCTTCTGAATATCAGTTATGATAAAATTAGAATTTAGAAAGAAATGTTTTTAGAATAAGAATTTGAATTTGTTGGTTGCTTCCTGGCCAGTGGATGTGACCAACAAACTAAAACCTTACAATCCCAGACCCCTATTTATAGATTTTCAAAAATCCACAAATAGGGGGGGTTATGGACTAAAATAGGGTATTTATGGACTTCCAAAAATCCATAAAAAGAATGTACCACTATGCCCAATTGCAGATGGTATAGATTCACCCACCTACAAATTAGCCAAACATTTACCCAGTGTTTTTTCATACTACTAGCAATACCTTTTCACACATTAAAAAGAAAATTCAGCCCATTTTAAACCCTCCTCAACACTGATCTAATGGTCAGTTTCAATGTCTCCTCCTTATTCATAAATGTCCCAGTTAAGGAGACCTTGATTCTAATCCAAGTAGAACTTCTTCTCAATATCACTATGAACTCAGGCTATTTTGTTTAGCTAGGAAAATTCTACAAACACAGAGAGAGAGAGAGAGAGAGAGAGAGAGAAAACAGCCATGAAGTCCTTGGCTAACTTTTTTATGGCGACATTTGAAAAGAATGCTCTAAATTCTTTCCCTACTATTTGGCTAAGCTATATAGACAATGTGTTTGCAATTTGAGCCACATGGCCTTGGACACCTTACACACTTTCCTATCTGATTTGAACAGCCAACATTCAAGAATCTCACACCAGAAATAGAAAGTAACAATAATCTGCCTTCCTAAACATCCACCAGGCAAAATTAATTTGCTCAGATAATACAGATCTCACCCACATAAACACATTTTTAACCCAGTGGCTACACCTCCCACCAGATTAAAAAAAAAAAAAAAAAGAAATCTGACACCATGTACCCATACCTCCCCCTTCCAAATATACATTACAGCAAATTTATCACCGTTCCTTATATTCGTGGCATCTCAAAAAAAAAAAAAAAAAAAAAAAAAGTGACCAAGATCTTAAAAAAGCACAATCTTGTGACCACTTATAAACTGCACAGAAAGCTAGCAATCCTTATCTGCTCCCCAAAGACCAGCTGAAACCACTTGAACCCTGCAGCTGCAACTGTTCGTATTATGGGAAAATAAATAGGCTAGCCAATATATGCATATCAGAACATCAGGACTACATCTCATGTAGTCCTAATGTTTTCCACCACTATGGCTGCTCAGAATTAGCAGACCATGCCCTGGATACCTAGCATGGGATCCATTATGAAAAAAAGCCACCTTACTCCACTGAAGCAATTTTAAATATGAGAGGCTTTTCCTCGAACCTGCTGCAGCCCTGACCAACTATCTCAGCCTAAACAAATATGGTTGTATCAAACTACCTCTCATCTTGGAAACCCTCACCTGCAGACATTCAGCCCAATGGCCAAGAATACCCGGCCAAAGCCAATTGGTGGTGTAATTGTAGGACTTTTGCCCAGCCAATATTAGTTTTAATTAGTAATAATAACTTTCTAAACAAAATCTTTTTTTTTTTTTTAACTTTAAGAAAACAGAAGAATATGCATAATATAAAGGACCATTCCACTAAAAAAATTAATGTAACAAATATTTAAAAAAAATAAAAATCAGTGTTTTTACTGTTGCTATTCTTATTGTTTATTGACTTATCCTTTTTTGGAATAGGTCTCACACAAAGAAATGTTCTCAAAACAGCACCATATCATCTGTTGACTTATTGGGACACATCATTAAAAAAATTGGGGTGGGGATCGGATGTCTTGACAGAGGCGTAGCTAGGGAGGGGTGGAGAGGGCAGTCAGCCCTAGGTGGCACTTTGAACCCTTTTGAACTTTTGCAGTTAATTCTAAAATACAGTCTCAAGAACTCATTTCCAAATATTATACTACTGCGAATTTTCCTCACAATTGCTGTAGGTGTTGCTAGTTGTGAGAAGAATTTTTCTAAATAAAATAGATGAAGAATTACCGACATTATTATGAAATAGACTTCGCCAATGTCATGATTTTGCTAATGGAAAAGTGAGAAAAATAACATTTTAGAATGTTGAAATTAAAGTTTTACTTCAAAAATAAACATAGTGTTTAATTTATTTCCCTATACGTCGTTTTGACTTTTTGTAATATTTTTGTTGTGTGGTGAGAGGGGTGGCAAACTCGGGGACTGCCCCGGGCAGCAAAGCTCTAGCTATACCACTGTGTCTTGGCAAATAGGATTTTGCATAATTTTTTGAGCCCTAAGTATAGATTTTTTTCTTAGTTAATTGATGAGTAAGAGAGATGATGTCATTAAGAATATCGCATACATTGCCTGTATATGAGTTCATGAAGCATGATGAGTAGCATGGGTTAAGTGGATCTCTTGCAGTGAGCCCTTGATTTATCTGGAGGGTCCTGTATTATGGTAATGATTAATTCACATTTGTTTCATGTTTCTTGATAGGATGATGTAATTGTCATTACATATTGGTCACCATGGAAATATGCTGTTACTTATTTCATTGGTGATGTGTGTTTGTGTTGGAAGCAAGTGCTCTCTGATCTCCATAATTTTGACTATTATTGCATTATATTATGTTATAGAAGTTATTCATCTTTGCTGGATTCTGTATAAAGAAGGATGAGTGGCATAGTTTAATTTTGCATAATTATTAGGGTTCATCTGTAATTTTATTTTTCTTGGGATGGGGTTTTTAAACTGGTGTAGTCACTCTCTGGGTTTTTTTTACTGGCATCAAATGCTTGTTTTGCTCACGTTTCCTTTCCTGTTCCAAAATGTTTTACTTGTTATGTTAATTTTCCATTCAGATGTTTTCAATGCTCCTGCCTATTTTCATAGTCTGGTTTTTTTTATTGCTTTTTCACACCAAATTTATTAGTATTATTATTATGTGACACCTCCAAGGACTCATCGCAGGAGAGCACTCTACTCCATGCTGCTACATATATCTAACCATCTCCACTACTTAATTCTATTGCTACACACAACTACCATCAGTGCCATCTACCACTCATCACCATCACTAGCAGTATTTGTAAAGTGTATGCGTGTGTGTTGAAGACCGATTTTGCCTGTATGTGGGATGAAAAACCTGAGTTTCCAGAAGGAAAAAACCCTGATACCAAATTTGTTACATCAGTTATTAGTTAAGGAATCCTGTAGATTTTTCCATTCTTAAACTCAGTATATCATCTGCATAAATAGTGGAGATATATCCAATTTTGATATTAGTTCTAATGCTATTATCCTTCATAATGTGATGTATACTGTATATAGATTATGAATAACAGTGGACATAGTGCACACCCTTATCTCACACCTGATTTTACATCTATCCACTTTCCTTTATCTCCATCAGCTCTAATTGCTGACTTAAGCTCAAATATTGACTATATACTGCTCAGTATAATGTCTCATTTGTACCATATAGTTGTAGCATTTTGAACAGTTTTTTTCTTGACACCTTATCAAATCTATATAATTTAAATATAGGTGTGTTATATTCCTGTGATTTCTCAGCTATTTGTTTTAAAGTGATAACTGATCCTGACAACCTCTGTGTGGCTTGTTCTTCAAGTTTCCTTTCGACAAATGAAAAGTAAACTATTATTAAGGGATTTAAATGTTAGATATTAACTGAGAGCATGAGAGAGCTGATGATATGATGGGTAGTAATTTGCTACTGATTTGTGATGTTATCTAACAAAACATGAGAACCTACACAAAGGAATGGGATCTTGGATTTGATAATATCAGAAGCATTAGTGATGGACTATATTAATAATATTCATATGGGTTCCCCCCCCCCCATCCCTTTGGGGGAGGTTGAGCCCTCCTGGCGAGAGATTAAGTATATATATATTTTTGATGACCGTAGATCCATGTGTGTTCACAAAGCTGTTTGCCTGTTCTGAGAGGCAAAAAAACCCTGAGTTTTCAGGTGGAAAAACCCTCTAACTCACCTTTAGTCAAAAGAGACCAGATAAAGGTTCCTCATGTCATAAATAGGAATTGAACCCAGGTCTTTCCAACCAAAGGGCTTTGTCTGTACTGACTTAGATACAGAGGCTCTATGGACTATATTAATTACATATGACTTCCCTGTAGTAGTGATATTTTTTGCACCAGACCTCCATGGAGGCAAGACTTATCATGGAAGGTTTCCACTGTTATACACAAAATCAAACTGTGCTTCAAACTCAGTGTTTCTGAACTCGCTGCATTTTTAGGTAATTCGTTCCATTTATTAACTACCCTCTGTGCAAATAACTTGCTCCTTATCCTCTTGCTTATACCCTTTTATACAGTTTCCAGGGATATTTCATAGAATGAGAGGGGGAAGACAGGGTAGAACAAAAAGGCTTGTTCTACCTCTGTTCTAATGAAATATCCCTATGAAAAAAAAAATTTTTTCTACATCAACTGGTAACTTCTTACAAATGTATGTCTCAATCCTATCTCTCTCTCTCTCTCCCTCTCTCCTCCTGTTCACGAGGTTTTTCAAATAGCATTCTCTCAATCTCTCCTCATATTCCACAGACTAGAAACCACTCTGAATGCTTTTCATATATCCTCATTCCCATGAAAACCAGGTGATAAAATCTGTGCTTTCAGAGAAATTGAGAAAAGTCAGAGAAGTTGACTGTGTTTAGATGGATTATATCATGATAGTTATGAAATGGATTGGTTAATTGTAATTGGGCAAATTTATAAGTTTATGGCATATATAATAAGATAGCAGGAGTTTGGACTTTGGCTGAACTAGGCTATGCTAGGTTGGCCTTTATCAGTGGGTTTTAGGATGTTGAATTTATGTAACTTTCAGAAAGGATTAGATAGCTGTTATACTGGGATAGGTTAATTAAAATTTATCTATAATGATAATCTAATTTGGCATTGTTGGACATGTGTATGCATAAATATATATGGAAAAAATAACTAAAATCGAGGTAAGAGAATGAATGAAATGGAAAAAATTTGGCAGTAGCCGTGATTAGTCACTGTGTTTGCCAGCCTGGTTGACCTACAGATTAACATATGTGCTTTCCAACCAGCTTTCTAATCAGTAAGCTCTGGGTTCAATTCCCACCATGGGCAAGGATGTTTGTGGTCATCTTTAGGTGGAAGATAAATTTCACCATGCAGTGCTGAGACCATTGCTCCATTTATTTGAGAACCTGAAGTACTTGAGAAAGTTCCTTGTTTAGTCTCCAGAGTTTCTGGATTTGATATATATCAAATCAGACATAAATATGTGATAATCAATTTGCAGACTGATGTTTGAGAACTCTTGCTCCTTTTATATAATGCTTTAGTTCTTTGACTCTAGAAATGATAAACTATTGAAATGATAAAAAGTTATAACTAAATTATCCTAAATGATCTTCATTTGGCATCAGAAACTACTAAAAGGAAAGATCATACAAGTTCTGATAAATACCTAGAACAAAAATGATATTAAAGCAACTGATATAACCACATGAAAGAACATATCTTAAACCCTTTAACCCCCATGCTTCATCAAACTGTAATAATTTGTTCTTTTTCTTTTATGATATATAAGAAGACATGTCAGACACCTCAATTCCTTCATGGTGATTATCATAACTTTTCAGCACGCCCTTGTAAATATTGACTGTTTCATGGACAAGTGTTTGGCTTTGCAGTGACTTTTCAGCACACCCTCGTAAATATTGACCATTTCATGGACAAGTAAAAAACCAGTGTTTGGCTTTGCTTTCTAAACTTCTCACAAGTTTAGAAAGTCTCAGAGATCTTGTGAGAATACAGTGTATAACCTTTACCATGGCGAAAACATTGAGCTCTGTCCATAAATCTGAATATCTGACATTCATTAGTGTCTTTCTTTAAGGTCTTACTGGTATGACAGCTGTAAACTGCTAATTGTCTTTTGAGACTAGACAAATTTTTGTAAAATCTTGATCACCTTTGCTACTTAAGTTGCAAAGTAGACATTGTTTTGCTAATCATGAATGAAATAATAATAATAAATATATATGCTATTCTTTTTTTTAATAGTTCATCATAACATAATTTACCTTTTATTTTGATTTCTTTTTATAGGGTGAGAACTTTCATCCAACACTATTTCAGAGCAGTGTTGAATGTGATCCTCCAAATCATAAAATATACAGGTTCAATGGAAGCATGTGAGTTCTTGTTAGATAGTAATTATTTTTCTTTAATGTATAAAGTCATTTAAAATTAAAGATTAGTAAAGACATCAAATATTATTCAACATTTAGGGACTTCCACCATCTACGTTTTTTACTAAACATAACCTTTAATTTATAAAGAAAGCATTGCTTGAATATTAAGGGCTGTAGTGCAGATTTTGAAGTACATATAATCACCAAAACTTGGAATTTAAAGGTGTATTTGGTTAAATGAATTGATAAAATTCAGTGAGTCAACAAATTATACTTTTCTGATAAGCATCATACAGGAGAAATATTGTGTATATACAGTCTTTCTTAGGACAGATGTGAGCTCAAGAGACTAGAGAAGTATCTAGTATGTGGTATGGCAGAGGGGGGTGGGGAGGTGAAGTGAAAAATGTGGGAGAGTATCATATGGTAAGTTCATGATAAGAGGTGATTAAATCATATTTTTCTGGGTGTGAAGATTAAGGCTGCTAGAATACAAAAAAAGGGAAAGTGAATGAATTTGTTTTGGCAGGTATGAAATGAGATTAGTTTCTGAAGGAGATGAAAAAGAAGAGTGAGAACGTAATCAAATAACTTAACAGTGAATGAGGATGTTTTAAAATCGGGAAAAAAATGTGAATTATGCAAAGAAAATAATATATGTTGAATGCATTCAGAACCAGACTGAAAATTATTCAGTCGCCACTTGTCTCTGATAACTCGCCTGTAGTGAGTGGATTTCTGGAGCCCTTGGTCTTGCTTTTAATAATCATCATCATACTTTTCATGGATTTAGGTCTACAATAGCTTGTTCTGGCCTAAGAAGTCATTGTTGAATCTCTTTAGAGGACATCCTGGTTTTCTTTTTCCTAATGGTTTGTAATTTAATACTTATTTTGGTAATCTTTGTTTTCATTATTTCAACATGTTCCATCCATTTATGTTCATATTTCTTTATTTTTTCTATTACTGATTCCTGGTTTAGTTTTTTCATAAAATCTTCATTTCTTTTGTGATTGAATGGAGTATACTTTGCAGTTTTTCTCATAAACTTCATTTCAGCTGTTATTAATCTTTGTCTTTTTTGTTTTATTGTCCCGATTTCACATCCATACAATAGGACTGGGCTAATGTATTGTATACTTTTAGTCTAGTTTGTTTTTGAACTAGGTTAGGTTTAAATATAGAGTTAATTACAATACCTGTTATTTTTAAACATTTTGCAATTTTTTAGGTTTATATCATTTTCATACATTTTCATTTAACTATCTAGGATGTTATCATACATCCTAGATAGTTAAATGAATTGACCTGTTTTAAAATCTTGCTGTCTATTATTAATTTAATTCAGAATTTGTAATTATTATTTGATCACCAGCAAAAAGGAAAGTGTTTAAGTTTACAGTAGGGGAAAGTTTAATCTCTTGATGGGAAATCTATTTTATTATTATTTCATTTAAATAAATATTAAAAAAGAGTTGCTGAAAAAGGGGACATCCTTGTTGGTGTCCTTGATTTATCTCTCTCGGATATGATTCATAATTTAATCTTATTTGTATTTGATTATTTTCATATATACTTATGATAACTTTTAGAATATTATTTGGTATTTATCTTACTTTTAATATATTAAATAAAATACTTCTTTTAACTTTATCAACTGTGAATTTAGAATACTTATACCTCTATAGTTTTAGGGTCATTTAATAATCAGTTAAGACTTTTAATAATGAGTTGGTAAAGGAAATATCTATATCATGATTACTGCTGGACTTTTCAAAGCGATTTTTAATAGGTCAGGATACTGCATGGAAACATGTAAAGTGGAGAACTGGGAAGGCATATGGAGGTAGTGACATGGATAAGCAGATGACTATCATAATGTGTCATAATGTGCAAATTAAACTAGCTGTTCAATAGCCCTGTAACACACAACTACCATCTGCATTCTCTTGGATTCTACTCTAAAGAATACTATAGATATTTAAATAGACTGACAGTTTATTTAAATCATCCTGCAAGCACTCCACATTGTGTCGATTAATTATTACTCCACCTAATTTTACATCAGAAAACACTAGAAACAGAATATTTCCTTTTATATTATTTCCTACATCATTTTTGTACAAATTAAGCAGTAGTAGCCCTAGCACACCATTAGTCACCTCATCCACTTTCTCCTGGATTCTGCTCCTCCATATACCATTTTTTGATATCTGTCAGCAGCCACCCTGTTATCCACATAACCAATGTCTTATCCATACCTATTTGTTCTAATTTGTATAAGAGCTCCATGTGGCATTCTGTCAAATGCATTTGCAAAATCCTACAGAATCATTGTGTAGCCATTTCCTTTATCTAACTCATTTGTCACGATGTTATAAAAAGTTTGTAAATTACTAAGGCATGACCAACCCTTCACAAAGCCATGCTGTTCCTCAGAGTATTCTTATTCACCCATTCTTGAATTCCTTTTTTGACCAAATTTTTCCAACACTTTTATCGCCACTCCTGAGATACTGATGAGTCTATAATTTGCTACTACATTCTTAAATCTCCTTTATGCAAAAGGAATTATTTTGCCCTCTTTCCAATCCCTTGGAACTCTACTGAAACTTAGAACCTAGTCAACTCCCTTGCACATTCTCACGAAACACAAGCTGATATCCCATCTGATCCCACAACTGTACTTACATTGACATTCTGCAATATCCTAAGAATCGCTAATATCACAATCAAGTAACACAATCATTTAATTGTGTTACTTTTCATTAAAGTATTTTTATTATAAACAAATATTTTACAAATACTGCAATAAACAGATCTGTCTGGATCAGTTTATTGCAGTAATTCTCTAAATGTGTAGTTTTTAATGTTGTTCGTTTATTATTTTAGCATACATCCTAATGGAGAAAAAGTACCAGTTAGCAAGGAGAATTTGTTACTCAGGGATTGTGTCCTTAAAAATACTGATTTTGTGGAAGGCATTGTGGTATATGCTGGTAAGTAATTTTGCAAAGAATTCTTTTCACTTTTGTTTTGCATTTCTTTTTATATATTATTTTTTTTTAATTCTGAAAATCATTTTGATTTTCAGAATTAAATGAAAAAACTTTCAACATATATATAATGTGTATATAAAATCACTGTTTCCTCAAGAATGATTAACTGCCCTATCCACTGTAAATAAACTATTGGAAGCTTATCTTATCTTTTAGCCTGAATAACCTTTTGCAGCCAAGTAACTTGGTTTCTTAGAAACCTAATTCTGCTTAGGATAGGGCAGTTAAATGTATCTACAGGGTGTTCGGGATAAATTTGACATATTTATAATTAATTATATTTTTCCGTAAGTTACATGTATTAACACACACTTCTCTTCATTTAAAAGTTTGGACCCTTCTTCATTCATATACAAGATGTCAGAAAGGATGGATAGCTGGAACCCACCTGAATCATGGAAGAGAATAACTTGTATCATGATGATTCGTGCCCGCCATCAAAATAAGGATATTACGACTGCTGCCCAATGCTCCCTGAATACAGTAAAAACAATCAGGCATGAACTAGAGACTTGCAATGGTGACTACGAGGATGTAGCAAGAAGAAAGATCCCTAGCAGACGATCTGATTGCGTTCGTACAGCAGAATTCCTCGCAAATCTGCAGGAACAGGTGTTGAAGAACCCTGGCATTGGAATTCGGGCTTTGTTCGTGGAGTTGCTAACTGTAGTCAAGCCCTGGATAACAAGGGTAGCCAATGGTAGGCCGTATGTATGGCAGCAGGATTCGGCCCCTTGCCACACCTCTGGGAAAAGTCAAAAATGGTTGTCTGAAAATTTCTACGACTTCACCAGTCCAAATGTTTGGCCTCCAAACTCCCCAGACCTTAACCCCATGGATTATTTTGTATGGGGCGCAGTTGAAAAAGACACCAATCGCACTTTCAGTAATACAAAAGCCCAGTTAATGGATAAAATTAAAACAGTTTTTGCGGCCCTTCCCAGGGAGACTGTAGCATCAGCTTGTTCGAGGTTCCGAAGCAGAATTGAAGCTGTGATCGATGCTAATGGTGGTTATTTTGAGTAAATCTTGTTGATAGTATTGTAATTAACTCTGCCTGTAATGTTTTTTTGTCAATTCATTAAATTTAATAGATACAAAGAAGATTTTCTTTTTCCTTACGAAACTGTCAAATTTATCCCGAACACCCTGTATATGAACATTGATACATGAATGGATCAGTATTGCATATTCAGTTGATCCTGTAGCTTGCTAAATCCGTCAACCATTCTTCAGGAAACAGTGATTTTATATACACATTATATATATGTTGAAAGTTTTTTCATTTGTTAATACTATAAATTAAAGATGCCAAGAAATTATATTCTTGGAATCTTTAATTTATCCTTTATCAAAGTGTAAGCAAACAAAGTTTATACATGAACTATCTTCACAACTTGGGATGCTTGTATATTATTATTATTATTATTACGTAACACCTCCAGGGAGTCCAAAGACTCATCGAGGGAGGGCACCCACTCCACAACTCTCAGTCTCCACCACTCAATCCACCAACTACAACGAACTGCAACTACCATCATCATCATCTGCACCAATGACATCTACCGCCCATCATCACCACCAGTATTTTCACAGACAATCACAAACATCCATGCCCATGCCGGGATTTGAACCTGCAACCTTTTGGCTGGAGAGCGGATATGCTGACCACTCGACCAACCAGGCCAGCATATATAGAAGCTAATGACTTCACATCAATTGCCTTAGTATCCCATAATGCAAAGCACACATTCTTTTGGGTGTGTATAATGCAATGCATTGTGGTAAGGGCCACTACCCAGACCAGTTTTGACTTTTATTGAGATCTCATCAGTTGGAACCATTGTGAGCCATTGAGATACTAAGACAGTTGATGTGAGGTCATTAGCCTCTATATACAAGTAGCCTAGTTGTGAAGATACTTTACATGCAAACTTTGTTTTGCTTACACTTGCATAAAGGGTTAAATCAAGACTATAATTTTTTGGCATCTTTAATTTACAGTATTACCAAGTGAAAAACTTTCAACATCTATCTTTGATCCAGAGTTACTTAATAATAAGGTAATACACCTTTTCACTACTCATATGTGGGAAATATGACTTCCCATCTTTATGTTACATACAATATATTGGATTAAAAATTTCGGTCGCAAGTTTTGTTTGTGCCAGTAACGTGATGATTCATCGGTGCAGTTTCTTTCCCGTATTCTAGGAAGGTAAGAGTTTTGATTTTTATTAAGTTTCTTCAGGCACTCTCCTGTTCCCTGTCCTGTGCCCGGTAGTTGTCTTCCGCCTTTCAAAAGGAGATTTCCACTGCCAGTCTACACTTGACGGTTGGAAGGGACAAGATAGGTCCTGTTCTATATCCATGATTAGGACTAACAAAGGTTAGGCCTAATCATGGATATGCCATACGAAGACCTCAATTTTAAAGAACTTTTAGCCATTTTCAGACACGTAGGCAACCTACTGCATACCAAATGGCCAGGAAAAGTCGAAATTCATCAGATCAAAGAAGTAGAGATAGAAGTCCCCAACCCTCTGAACTTCACACTAGTTTCTCCCAAGACAGCTCCAGCGAGCTAACAACAACAGCTGATGATATTTCCTACGCAGATTCTAGCGAGTATCAGGTGGTCAGCAGGAAGAAGAAAAAGAAAGAATCTCCAGCTGCAGAACCGAAATACCCCCTCAGAACTTAGAGAGAGCAGCACCAATGGACACTGCAGCTCAAACTGAAAGAGTAGCAGAGACGGATACAGCAGCACAGCCCAAAGGAAGAATTCCATCAGTGATTTTAAGAACTAAAGAAAAATGGTCATCAATCACAGAGTTGATGAAAAACCACAACATCAAATTCACTTCGACTAGGAACACCGATGAAGGAGTCTGGATTCAGCTTGAAGGTGCATCGGACTACTGGCTGCTCACCAGACTTTTGGATGAATTGAAAGTCCCATATCACACATTTCAACTTAAAAGCAAAAAAAACCTCAAGGTAGTCATCAGAGGTTTAGTAGAAACTATAACATCTGAAGAAATAGCCACTGACCTCAGATTGCAAGGATTAGCACCAATAAAAATTTTGTGCATGTACAGAGCAGACAAGCATCCCATGCCTCTGGTCTTAGTGGAGATCAGTAAAGACCAAAGAGAAATTTACGACCTTAAGACTGTCTGCAACTTAGTTATCAAGACTGAACCCCCTTAGAAGGAAGACGTCTGCCTGACAATGTCACCGCTGTCAAAAGTATGGGCATGCGCAGAAACTTTGTAGGGCGGAATACAAATGTGTTAAGTGCGGTAACAATCATCTCTCGCATACGTGCATCAAGCCAAGAACCATTCCTGCTGAGTGTGCAAATTGTGGTGGCCCACACCCAGCCAACTACAAGGGTTGTTGGCTGGGTGTGGGCTTTGCCTCCCTAGTCTTTGTCTAACCTGACAAAGACTAGGGAGGCAGTATCCCCGCCCACTCAGAAGTGCATCATACAACCTGCATCGGAAATTAAATGCAGGCTATTACACCCAATAAATCATATGCCTCTGTGATTTCCTCACGCAACAAACCGTCAGAAACCATACCAAGCAGTCAAAACTCCGCCGTGATGCTTGCTGCCATTTTGGAAGAAATGCTAACAGATTTTAGCAAATCAAATCCAAACCAAGCTGATACAAATAGATTTCTTAAAAATACCCAAATACTCAATGATTAATGGATAATCTGTCCATCACAATAAATTCCATTCAGGTCGCATTCTGGAATGCTAATTGGCTCAGTAACAACATTATAGAACTTCAAGAATTTGCTGATCACTTCAAAATTAATATCCTCTTAATCAATGAGACTCATCTGCAGCCCTGTGATAATCCCAAGCTGAGGAATTACTCATTAATCAGAAATGACAGGCTCAATGCCAGAGGTGGCGCTACTGCAATCTTTGTCAAGAAAATCATCCATTACAATGAAATAAAAAAGATCCCTACAACTAATCTGGAAAAACTGGTATAGAAATTCACACCAATAATGCAGGCATTTTAAAAATATATTCAGTTTATAACCCTCCAGGCAAAACTCTGTTATCCTCTGATCTTTCCCAGCTGCTTGACACTACTGAAGCAACAATAGTGGCAGGAAATCTAAATTCAAAGCATTCCCTTATGGAATAGCAGGTGTTCCAACTACAACGGAAAAATCCTTCACAATTTTGCAGGGCTGAGAAACATTGCTATCGCAGGTCCGATTGAACCAACACACTATGGAACACACGGAATGCCCGATGTATTGGATATAGCTATATTCAAAAACACATCTCATCAATTCCAGCTGCAAGTGGTTAACGACCTCAGTTCAGACCACAATCCGGTACTTTTAAAACTGAGAGAGGATCCAGAGCTCATTCTCAGTCAGTCATTTACTAATTTCGCAAAATTGAAGGCTACAGTCAACACTATTATAGATTCAGCACCAAATATCTCCTCCCGTGAAGAAATTGCCATGGCTGTCAACAACCTAGAAAGCAAAATTCAAGCTGGCTTAGCCACAGCCTCTTCTGTTTCCATCCAGCTCAAGTAAACCTACTTCCAGAAGGAATCCTTGCTCTAATCGGAAACAAAAACAAAATCAGACGCAGATTTCATATCACAGCTATCTCCTCAGGACTGCCGAGAGCTGAATAGAGCATCAAACTTACTTCGTTATGTACTAAAAGACTACAGGAATCAGCAATGTGAAAGAAAACTTTGTTCCCTGAAAGCTGAAGATAACTTTATGGAAACTGGCAAAAGCTCTCCGTACAGATTGCTCAAATATCCAGCCCATTCATGGAGAAAGAGGTATGGTTTACAGGGACAATGAAAAGGCAGAGGGTCTTGCAGATGCATTGGAACTTCAGTGCAGTCCTAACTACGTGTATGCAGACCTGCCCTTCATCGAAAAAATCCGCCGGCGCATTCGCACTGCGCTCTGTCAACCCTGCAGCTGTGAAAATATTTGTCACACCTCGCCTAAAGAAGTCTACTCAATAATTAGAAAACTTAATAACAAAAAGGCTCCAAGTCCTGATGAGATTACTAATAAGACAATTAAGGCCCTTCCGCACAAAGCTGTTCATGCATTTGGTGGCCATTATAAATGCAGTACCTAGATTAAATTATTTTCCTGCCCGATGGAAACAAGCAGACATAATCCTCATTCATAAGCCTGGAAAAGTGCCTCAATTACCGCAGAGTTACAGACCCATCAGTCTCCTATCATATTTGGAGAAAATTGCGGAAAAAGTCATTCTAAATCGACTTCAAAATGTGGTGAACAAAAACAGCATAATTCTGAAAGAGCAGGTTGGGTTCCGCATCAGGCACAGTACTACACAAGTTCATAGATTGACAGAATTCATCACAACTGGATTCAAATGACAACAACATATAGGAGCTATTTTTCTAGATGTTGCAAAAGACTTTGATAAAGTTTGGCACAAAGGCCTCATCTATAAATTGTTTACAGCCAACGTTCCACTATACTTTACTAAGCTCATTGATTCCTTTCTAAAAAAAACGGAAATTTCAGGTCAAGCTGAGAGGACTCAAATCCTTTTGAAAAGAATCGCTGTAGGCGTTCCTCAAGGCTCGTTGCTCTCGCTGCTGCTTTTTAACGTCTTTGTTGCTGATGTCCCTAGCACACGACATCAACCACCATAGCTTGCTATGTGGACGACATGGCAATTCTGAGCAGATCTCTCAGACAGAACTTAGCTACGCAGCGCTTACAAATCTCAGCAACAAACCTAGAAAAATGGTTCAGGAAATGGAGAATAGCTGTGAATGCTGACAAAAGCACTGCCATTCTCTTCACAAGATAGAAGACATTCCGCTATGAAGAAGTCAAATTTTTCAACACAGCTATCCCATTGAAATTCAGCACCAAATATCTAGGTATTCAACTAGATAACCGTCGCAGCTTTAACCCTCACATCGATTATGCCTGCAGCAAGTCAAACTCCGCAATTATGCAACTCTACTCTCTTCTCAACTGAAGAAGCCGTGTCAGTACCGAAAACAAACTGCGAATCTACAAAGCAATAATTAGACCTACATTAACTTACGGATCACCGGATTGGGGTCACAGTTCCCCTAGCAATATCAAAAAACTACAAGTCATCCAGAACAAATGTCTCCGTATGATATTCAATGATCCGTGGTTTGTCAGGAATGCTCTCCACCGAGACGCTGACATTCCGGATATTCACATGTTTCTTCGTGATACTGCCATTACATATTTCACCAAAGCAGCTATTCATCCCAATCAACTGATTTGAGAGTCATCTAATTATGATGAAAACGATAGGTGGAAACACAAGCGTCCGAAAGCGGCCCTGCTCATCAGTACAGATGCCCTCACACTGCCCTAAAATGGGTGAGCCAGGTGCTCGATAATATCTTATTAATATAAGCCATTTTTCATAGAGATGAAGGGATTATAATCCACGGGATTGAGATCCATCCAGCCATAAAAGTTAACATATACAGTATATATTAATTTACATTCTATAATGCTTGTGTTAAGAATGTCTGCCTGAAAGTCCTGGGGTCTGGTTAATTGAGTCTGTCAGATGAGATTGATAGATTCTGATTTACTCAGTTTGTGGAGCCTATAATATTGTTCTACTGAATTAACAAACACAAACAATAAGATTTCATGAAGCATAAAATTTCTCAGCTATAACCATAAAATTTTTATAAGTTAAATTTCCATTACAGAAATGTACTGAAAAAAACACTCGTATACCAAGCAAATGTGAATTTTCTTGGTATATTAGAGCAGTGCTTCCCACACTTCTGGATGTCAGCCCCCCCCCCCCCCTTTGGAAAAATTTAAATATTTCACTCGGAAAAATTCGTAATATATAGACATATATTATTATAATATTTATTGTATCCATATTCAATACAAAACATGCACAGCGAATATTGCAAATATTACATTTTTAGCATCTTAAATACACATTTCACATGGCACATTAGCTCATATTTTTATATAGATAGATATATTGTTATTGTACATTTGCAGTACAAGCACATGAAACATAAAACGATTAGTAATAAAGAAAGAATTAAAAAACTAAAAATGTTATTAAGAAGTTGAATAACATTGTAATGTGATGGATGTGTTTCAATACTGCTACACCAATATCAAGTGAAATATTTGAAACTGCAATTCTTAGATTTCTGCTTTGAAATGAAACTTATATGAATAAGCATATATTTACTAATATTCATCAAGTGCCGAAATACCTATGAAGCAAAATTTGTGGACCCACACCAATGTGTGATTTTTTTTCCATTAAAATATAAAAAATAACAAAAAAATAATAAATAATAAAAATTAAATACGTTTCTTTTTAAGATAAAAAAAATCTACTTCACCTTAAAAGATTTTAAATTTGTTTTCATTATTTCACGCCCCCCCTCAACAAAACTTATGGCCCCCAAGGGGACCACAGCCCACAGTTTGGGAAGCACTGTATTAGAGTGCTAAGTTCAGTTCATGAACATTTTTGTGCCCTTGAGTACTCCACATTCACAGTTGTTTAGATATCTGTACCCATTGGGTATCAGCGGTTTGTTTTACACACCTGATCTGCCAACCATTTGCCCTAATATCAGTTGTCCAGTTATACTTCAGATCATAACCATATATAGATAAACTTGAAAAATTTTGTGCAGGCTTGCCAGCCAGGCAAATATCTCATTAATCAGATGTCAGTGTGTGCGTTTACTTTACCATAGGCACTAAATATATCATAGTCACATGTTTAATTCTAATTAGTTTATAAGCTTTATGTTATGTCTAAATTTTACCCTGTATAACTAACTTAGTTGAAGGAAATATGTTAATTATATATTAGTGTGCTTATCAGTTAGTGAAGAAAAAATTCCTACTCTTTATAAGATGTGTATTTTTTTATCATTAATGATATATGATTTTCACATGTTTTTGTTTCATTTTATTTATTATTATTACATGAATGTATTATCACACATTATTATTACATTAACTTTCCTGAAGTTAAAGACTCAAGGTAGAAATAGATTTATAATTTAATACAAAATTCCACAGATTTTTCATGGAAAATCTCCCCTGGTCCACAACATATCTAATATTGAACCTTAAACTCAGTTGCACCCTTAGTATTCACAACACATTCCGGCAATGCATCCACTCTTTACATAAAAAAATGCTCTTCACCTTCTGATTTGCCATTCATTGCACAATTTCCAACAATTCTTGCTAGTTCTTGTCCCTTCCTTTTGTTCCACCATTAAATGTTTCAATCATATCTCTCCTTCTACTCTCTGCCAAACTCTGCAGATTAAATAAATTTAGTCTATCTTCAAAACTGACATTCCACAGTCCTGTGTTTTGTCAACTGCCTCTCTAAAGTGTCTTTGTCCCCTCCAAATTCCAGTGTCAGATTTAAACACAGTAGTCCAGATGTGGTCTAATCAGGTCCTTGTACAATGGAACTGCTACCATTTTATTTCTGCTGATTAATGTTCTTGATGTTGTAGAAATCTTCTGAGTTTTGCAGCTTTTACAATATGCAAAGTAAGGGAAAATTGTAAAATTCCATGCTTCAAATTCATCATGCAGTAGGTCATCTGCAGATTCCATTTTATTTATTATTCAATCACAAGTTCAAGACACTTACCCTTAGCAACATCATTCTTCTGGTATCTCCTCTCATTTGCCCACCTTCCAGCTTATTGAGATCCCAGAAGAGCCACTACATTATCATTACACTTAATAACTTTCCTCGCTACATATCATTGATATAAAAGTGTGGCTGGGGGGGGGGAAATAAGATAGTGTCATTGCTTCAAACTACAAACCGGTTTGAAGTTGTATTAACAGATTTAACAACCACAGGAGGTATATTACTTCTGTGGTTAAAGGAATTGATAAGAGCTTGTATACTGACTTAGGCAGATGAGAATATCTGTAAAAATAAGCATGATTTTCAAGGAGTACTCTTGTTTTAGTGACAAGAGTGGCTGACAATGGAATGCACACAGTATAATTTTTTGGATTTTCAAAAGCATTTGATAGGGTGTCACATGATAAGCTCCAAAAGTATGGGTTTGGATAGTAAGCTGGTGGAGTGTATTGGAATTGATTTTCTTATGCTCCCACCCACAAAAGGTTATTTGTAAACCCATAGTACATCTTATACCATGGCTGGTCTAGGGTTTTTTTTATCAATTATATATTTTTTGTATTTTTCATTTATTTTTTGCATAGTCCAAAAACCCTGCTCTAAAGACCAAACATAGTACTTTTTCAAGCCATCTCAGGCCTCCAATACATGGGGCAGTGGTCTCACACTGGACAATGATATTCATCTCCCAACTAAAGGCAATCACAAACATACATGTCCATGGCAGGATTTGAACCTGCAATCTGTTGGTTGGAGAACAGGCTCACTAGGCTTTCAGTAGGTTGAACAGGAATGGTTCTAGCACAGAGCACTGTGGAACCTCACTAGTAAGTTTCCTTTTCCCTTACATTGTTCCTTCATACATAACTTTGATATCTATCAGAAAATCAATTGCCAATCCACTCCACCAGCTTACTATCCAAACCTTAACTTTTTTGCAGCTTATCATGTGGCACCCTATCAAATGCTTTTGAAAAATCCAAAAAATTTGTGTTTGCATTTCCATTGTCAGCCACTCATGTCACTAAAGCAAGAAAATTAATTCTTGAAAATTCATGCTTACCTTTACAGATATTATTCTCGTCTGCCTAAATCTGTGTACAAGCTCTTATCAATTCCTTTAACCACAGAAGTAATACACCTTCTGTGGTTGTTAAATCTGTTAATACAATTTCAAACTGGTTTGTAGTTTGATGCCTTCATTCTCCCATCACCCTTAAGCAGAGGCACTGTCTCTTATTCCTCCTCTGCCCTGGTTATTTTCTAGTTGCAGGAATTTCATTAAACCAAGTCAGTTGTATTATTAGTTCCTCAGCATATGCTCTTAAGACAAGCATCAAAATTTCTAGTCCCCATCATGTAGAAAGTATTTTTAACTTGGGTATAGCTATGTTAAAGATACCAAGCAATTTTACACCTGGTTTTACTCCATTTTTCCTATTGCTAACATCCAGAGTTCATTTTCAGAATGAAGCCAAACAGAAGATACCTTGTTCTCATCCATCCATTCATCCCCCCCCACCACCACCAATCCTCTCTTTGGTTTCATTACATGATGATGTTTTTGCGTTGTGCCTCATTATGTAAATGAACATACCACTTTCTTACAATGGATCAATAGCCTTCATCCATTTTACCATGGAAAAAGAAAATGCTGGTAGTTTACCATTCTTGGACATCCTTCTTACTTGCACAACCTATGGTACTTTGTCAATCAGTGTTTATTGAAAAACCTACTTTTACTGGCAGATACATTCATCAAAAGTCTGCTCATTTCATCTCTCAAAAAATTAGTGTTATCAATTCTTTAATCAAGCTTACAACAAGAAAGAACTTCTCACTCAAAATTTAATGGAATTAAATGGCAACCCCTCATCAAATCAAGCAGTTAATAGACCTCTATCCAACACCTAAGGATTCAGAGATACCAGAAATATAGGGTTCCAATCTTTTATTTCTGGTATCTCTGAACCTATTGGTAGAATTTTGAAGAAGTATCACCTTATTCCCACATATTTTACTATCAACAAAATTTTTCATATATTACTATCTACAAAAGACAAACTGTCATCTCTATCATTAGCTAGTGACCAGATTCCTTGTAAATGTAATTTGACATACTTTGGGCAGAGAAGCCATTCTGTGAAGAACACAGTCTACAACTAAAGTGGACAATCTAGAGAATCGGAAACATCGCATTTTTGCTGCTGTGCCCTCCTTCACCTGTGACATGCTTTAGAGAACCTGATCAGAGATAGATTATCAACTTGACATTGTGTGTGCTACTAAAGGAGCACACATGGAAGTGTACAGATTTTTTTACATAAACTTGGTGAGTGTTCCTTCTCATTTGTACAATTTCGATTCCATGGTCCATACACTTAAGTAGTAGTAGTAACATGCTGAAACTAGGGAGGTCAAATGTGAACACCCTGTATTTTCAAACTATTGTCATGTAGTTAACATTCCACAATAATCTCACTATTATTTTGATTACCTGCTTCACCATTTGCTTTAATTTTTCCTTATCCAATAATCAAATTTGAGCACACTGTTATCTACATGCACCTTTATCAGGTCCTCATGAAGGAATGCACTTTTGCACAAAATGATTCTAAGAATAGCTTTGGATATTGAAAAGTGCGCATACACATGCATATTCTGACCCATAGAGATATGGAGATTATTGTTATTTATAAGAATAATCTCCGATGACAGAGATTTGTTTGCTTGGGTTTCCAGGAGATGAAAAAACGGTGTTCAGAAGTGAGAGACTATGATGGTAATAAGTTAGTCTTATGCTCACTGTGAGGATAATTGAAGAGTGGGATTATAAAAACTTATTGATAAGCAGAAAATAGAAGATATGATAGAAAATCATAGCTATTAATTTAAAGGTTGTTTTATAGGATTGATGCAAAAGAATTTTTCATTACATGACCAGGAAAATATTGGTCAGCTAGGAATTGTCATGGGAGGACTAAATGTTTTGCTTGGAGATTGGTGAATGAGAGGAATGGGTTTTCACAGGCCATCATGAGTGATGCTGCCAGTGAATGAAGTTAAAGAGAAGTATTGTAGATATTGTCTGAATATTAGTGTGGGGACTACTATATGAGGTTTTGGATGCCATGGAAATGCTTTGATAATAATTCTTTAAACAAACATTCAAATTTGAAGGAACCATAATGTAATAGTTATGTATTCCCATTTTATTGCACTCACTTCTAGGGAGGTAGCAAGTCATACTCTGGCCTGCATTTTGTATCATTCATGTACTTTGCCTATCTCTTGAAATTTCCTCCACAGTATTTAATTTTTATGAAATTCTCACTTAATGATGTCATACTTACCTATTCAACTTCTGCCCACTCCTAACTCACCATTACTAATTCTCATGTTACTAACTCTCCTTACTAACAGCTCACTATTAACATCATTTCTCTGCAATTGGTGATATTGTGGTACCATTGTGAGCTGCATTTTTAGGTTGTTCATAATTGTCTGCTCTGTAGTTCTATATATTCTCCTTGAGTGAAATTTTGACATGTCTAATGTCTTATAAGAAAAAAGAAAATGTTTTGCTGTTCTCTGGCTCTATTTATTATTTTAGAACTTCGTAAATGACTTATTTTTATGTTTACAAATCATCGTTCAGGACTTTCATTTAATAAATATTTAATATTTATAAAATAATTTATTTTGTTATAGGGCATGAAACCAAAGCTATGCTGAACAATGGTGGACCAAGATACAAGAGAAGTACACTAGAAAAATTTATGAATAGGGATATTGTTTGGTGTATTGTCATCCTTTTTATCCTTTGCTTTAGTGGGGCTCTAGGTAAGACTATTGTTAATTAGTATATTTTTATTCACCACAGTTTGAAGTTATTTTTGAAATTTCATAATTTTTACCCAACTTTCTATTAATATGAGAATAAGTTAGAAAGTGTTTGATGAAATTTATTTTTTTATTTGCTTCCCTGATAATACATTTGCAGTCTGAAGCATGAAACTTCAAGTGAAGTGTTTGATCTTGACTAATTCAGTATTGTTGAATTATATTCATGAACATGGCTGCTTCTAGCTATATACCCTAAAGAAAAATAGTATTCAGGGATTTTTGTGCCTAAAGGTGTTCCAGGGGAAAAATTTATTGAAAACTTGTTTGTCATCATTAACTTTGTGCACAAGTTTGTTAGTGTTGACAAAGACCCCCCCCCCCCAAAGGACACTCATACACAGATTAGTCATGATTGCTTTTGTGAAGATATCTCAAAAGACTTTACTTTCATAAAAGTTTGTGTTCAAGACTGGTTCTCAGACATCTCATAGATGAGCATAAGGAATCAATGTGGACATTTGTAGCTGCTTTTTTTTTTTTTTTTTTTTTTGAGGCAATTACAAATATTGTGGAGAAGATGATGGTTCTTGAAGCACTATGTGACAAAATGAAATATTGTTTGCTATCTGGTTCCACTATGAATAAATAAGGAAATATCAGAGTTTGAAATAGAAACACATACTGTTTCCTGTCAAGAAAATTACAACTTTCATTGCAAAAAGTGATATTCACGCTTTCCTGAAATTCAGTAGGATCCTTGAACAATCACTCATCAGAGATTATAACAGTAAACAGTATGGTTTGATAAGCTGCATATCACATGAATTAATCACATGGTGTAAAATTTTATATTTAAATTCCAACATTGTTTCAGTTTTCTCATTTTGACTTATGTAACCTAGCATAGAAGATTACCTTTGATACCAGATCAAAAATGCTGTTTTAAAAAACACATGCATAAATTTTAATCTATTTCAATATATTCAGCATTATGTCATAATATTCCCACACAAAAATTTGTCATATATGACATTACCTATCACTGCACTTCTGGTCACAGTTATTTTTATTAGATCAGCTAGTTTCTGTTTGGTCAAATTCAGCAAGATCAACAGGTATGTTAAATACGTGTTACCTGTGTAAAGCAGAGCAGTTATACAATTGTTTTTAATGAAAAAAAAAAAAAAAATCATTGTTAGAGAACAGAATTTTTGTGTGCAATTCATATCATTTTAGCTGAATCTTTGAACATAATGGTTACACAAAATAAAGCAACTTAGTTTCATACCATATTAGTTTTTCTTAGCTTCCTACCATATCACATATAATATGTTAAGCTGTGTTTCGATGTTTGCTTCTTCTTGGCATCTTTGATATTTTTTTGTTGCCTTTGTCATTTCTCCTACATGGACAATTGAAAAGCCTATGAGAACTTTTGTATTGGGAGCATCAAAACAAGGTTTAGAATGAGAAGTAATCAATAAATAAACAAAATAAAGGAAATGTCCCTCCATGTTTTTTTTTTATTATTATTATTTCCCTTCTCTCTGTTTACTCATCAATGTCCCTAAGTTATCATTTTGCTCCTTTCTATTTCTTCTTTCTTTTAATTTATCTGAAATGACCCCTCCCCATTTGCAAATTTATTCTATGTTTTTGACCTCTTTTAGTACACAAGTTTCATGATTAAGCCACAAAGATGGAATTTGATCTTCATTTCACAATGCTTAGGTTTGAATCCTATTTGGGATGTGAGAAACTTTTTCAACTAAAGTTGTTCTAACCAGTTTCATATGCAATTGGATGAAATTTCCAGAACTTAGCTTATAAACCAGGCAAATCAGCCAAAAAAAACACACAGGTAATAACAGATATAATGCACTGGCCTCAGTGGCGTAGCTAGAGCTGTTGCCGCCCTTCTCAATACACACCAAAAATACTACAAAAAGTCCAAATGATGTAGAGGAAAATAAATTAAAACCCTATGTTTAGTTTGAAGTAAAACTTTAATTTCAACATTCTAAAACGTTGTTTTACTTGCTTTTCTGTTAGCAAAATCGTTGATGACATTGGCGAAGTCTATTTCATAGTAATGTAGGTAATTCTTAATCAAATTTTATTTAGAAAAACTCCTCTCACAACGAGCAACACTTACAGCAATTGTGAGGAAATTCGCAGTAGTATTACAATATTTGGAACTGAGTTCTCGAAACTGTATTTTAGAATTAACTGCAAAAGTTCAAAAAGGTTCAAAGTGCCGCCCAGGGGCGGACCCCCCCCCCCCCCCCCCCCCCCCAAGTTACACCACTGACTGGCCTTGTAGCCCTAATGATTTTGGCCAAAATCTTAGTACCGAAATTTCTAGACTATTCATTTCCTAATCTCACATACAAAAAATTATCTATCCATCGCTTTAATAATCCATCATCATAAGCATTACTTAGAAAATGTTTACTGCAGACTACTATAATCCTGCTGCCGTATCCACTCCTTTTGTTGTCCTCAAATGTTTAATGTAAGAATAGCAACAACCATGAACTTGAATATTAAGGAGGCTTGCTGTCTCTACATGCACATTACAAATCTGCACACTATAGCATATTTATTGTCCTCCATTTTAAATACATATAATTTATATAAATTAAAGTAGTTCTCATTTGATTTTTAATGCGTTTATAAGTTATACTACTTGCTACTTGGTTCTGATCTGTATTTTGATTGAATAACACATATTGATATGTTTATAATCTCATCATTTTATACTAGGAAATGATGACAGAAAGGAAAATGCAAACACTTTATTGCAAAAATCCACCTAAGACTGATGACAGTTGTGTTCAAGACATTATGATATCTTAAGGATGATTTTGCATTGAGTACATATGATATTACTTTTTTGAGATGCGAAATATGTGATAAAATTGACTTTATTATTAGAGCAGAGTTATAACACAAACTATAGAAATCACTCAATTGTTACTAAAGTGGATAAAAAGTATTATTATAAGATAGTTTGATATTAGTAAACTATTGGTAGAAGTAACCATGGGGGGGGGGGGGAATATATACTACACACTGGAAAGATCATAGACCTTCAGAGAACTTTGAAATTGAATTGTGGTTCTGCTGTCAAGCAGCTGATACTTGAGCTTGAACTAAGATTAATCCATTTAAATTGTAACTATCCTCCACGAAAATTATTTGAGCAAATAAACAAATAGATAACAACACACTGGTTATCTATTTCCCCAAGCTGACCTTGTCTGAACTCTTAACAGCAGGAGATGAAGTTACAGGGTGGCTTAGGTTCTATCTTCCTGGTATCTCCTAAACAGAGAATAGAATGCTGTGATGTATTTAAACAAAGTTTTCTTTTTTGTTGTTAAAATATACCTTTTAACATTAGGCTTCTATTCTGACAGTAGTGGCTACATTCAAGATAACTGCATCCATCCATTCATTGGGCAGATATGTGTCAAACCTGGCAATTCTGCTTTTCAGATTTACTGAGTTAGGAATATCTAATATTACAATGAGTGTGAATTCATCATACATAAGTTCCTAGAATGTTATTTTTATTTATTTTTTTAATGTAGATTCCGCTCACAAAAGGTTTCTGTAACCTATAGTGCATTAACACAGTGGGCTAAGGATTTCTTTTTTTATTTTTTATAAATAATGTATATTTTTTTAAAAATTTTTTTTTATAAAGTCCCGAAACTCTCTCTAGAGATCAAATGTGGAACTTTTTAATTTTTCAGGCCTCCAATAAGCCAGGTAGTGGTCTCACATTGGGCAATTAAATTCATCTCCCACCTAAAGACAATCGCAAACATTCATGCCCACAGCAGGAGTTGAACACCGAACATGTGTCTTGTATATGTATACTCATATGTATGTGAAGAAATTGCAGTTTGTAAATAGCATAAGAGTATGCTAGGTCCATGCATTCTGGAACAGGTCAACAAAATTGATCACATATGTGTGATAAAAATGTGTTTAGTCTAACATTAATCCAAAAGACCGTTAAAATAAATTGCTTCGTAACTCAGTTGCTTCTGTCATAGTATTATAGTACTTAATTAGAGCATAACGAAAACATGTTTTCCATGTATAAAGAATGTTAATTCTAAGGATGTTAGTGATGATGCGTGACTGCAAGAAGAGAAAGTGGAAGAACTAATTGTTATGCAAGTATAAAATGAGAAAGAGTTGCTGGAAGATGTGAAAAAAAAAAGAATTATTACTATTACTATTATTACGGGCAACTCCAGGGAGTCATTAGACTCATCGAGGGAGGCCCCAAATCATATTCATCACAACTATCTGACATTCATACAGTATCTATCATACCTCGCCTTAAACTCATTCACTGTCACAGCATTCACTACAGACTCAGGGAGTGCATTCCACTCATTCACTACTCTAAAAGTAAAGAACCCAGCTCTAACACCTTTACTAACCACACTTTTGCCCAGTTTCCATGGATGTCCCCTAGTCCTCCCACAACCAGCCCTGTTCTCAAAAATATCTTCTGAATTAATTTTATAGAAACCCTTCAGTAATTTGAATGTCTCAATCATATCTCCCCTCCTCCGCCTATCAACCAATTTTTGCAACCCACAAATCCTCAACCTGTTCTCATACGGTTCATTCCACAGACCTGCTATCATCTTGGTCACTCGCCTCTGGACCCTCTCCACATCCTCCCCATCAAGAAGAAACCTAGGTGACCAAATCTGAGCACAGATTTGGTCACCTAGGAATGGAAGAGTAATGATTGTAAATTCTTTGAATCTTTGATATATAATAAAGCAAACTGAGAGGGCTGATAATAGCAAATGAGTTGATGCATAGGTTGTGCAGGAGGAATGGTGTACAATTAGAAAGGATGGAAGAATGACATATTGGAAGAAGTGCAGATAAGCATGTGCAGGCACATTTTGGGCAATTTTATATTGTATTCATTTACCAAGGAATACAATATAAAAACTTTTAAATCGAATGTCAACAAGTTTCTCCTTTCCCTACTGTATATGGATAGTGGGTTGGGAAAGGAGAAACTTGTTGACATTCGATTTAAAAGTTTTTATATTGTATTCCTTGGTAAATACATCAGGAGGAAGACTCTTCCACAGTACAGCAGTAGCAGGGATGAAGGAGTAAGAAAAGAAACTTGTTCTGTAGGTTCAAGGTGTACTGTGAAAGGATGCTGGGTGGCAGCTGTATGTGTTCCAATGGGCTTAGTACAGAGTGTGGGAATTATTGATGCTGTTTCAGATGAACATTTTCCATGGAAATATTTAAAGAATATACAAATTGTAGAGATTAAACATCTATGTGAAAGTGAGGGGAGTGAGTTGGTAAGAGATGGGTCATTTATCAGTCTAATTGCTCTCCTCTGTATTGAATCAGGCATTTTGAGGAAGCTTTTAGGAGTCCCACTCCAAATCTGAGAACAGTATTCAATAGCTGGGTGGATTTGTGATTTGTATAAGGTTAACAGCTGTTTAGAGGTGAAGTAACATCTTGAGTGAAAGAGAAATCCTAGTTTTTTGGAAGCTGAGGATGCAATGGTTATGATGTGTTTATGCCTGGAGAGGCCTGACGTCAAGGTTAATTCCAAGAAGAGAAATCTCATCTTGTCTGGGAATTTGAGTGTTATCAAAAATAATACTGGGGGAAAATGGTTCTTTTTTGTGTGGAAATAAGACAGAACTGGGTTTTACTAGCATTGAAGTTGACAAGGTTATCTGAGCCCCATTGGAGAATGGCTTGGAGGTCAGGGTTAAGGGAAGTTGTAGTTGATGTTCTGTGGGTTGAAGTAAGTTGTGTAGGGTAAGGTTTATCAAATGAAAGGGAAGAATGCAATGTGCTGTCATCTGCAAAACTGTGTATTGGGTTGGAGGTCAACTGAAGTAGGTCATTGATATACAGGAGGAAGAGGGTTGGTGAGAGAACTGACTTGTGGGACCCCAGCATTAATTGGAAGGTGAGAGGATAGGGAGCGGTCTACCATCCCACTTAGTGTGTGTCCAGACAGAAAGCTGGCAGTCCATCTGCAGAAGTCCTGAGACAGTTTAAATGATGGGAGTTTGCTTAATAAGCCTTTGTGCCAGACCTGGTCTAAGGCTTCAGAAATATCAAGTGCAACTACTTTGAATTCACCAAATTTCTCCATGGCATTGTCCAGAGATGTTTTAAATAATATCTTATATCTTGAATTTGAAAGGAATGTCGATCACACGTTGCAAAAGTGGTTGTGGACTTGAGGAGATATTGCAGTTTCTGAATGCAAATGCCAAAGAGAATCGGGAATTAAGTGAGGTTTTTGCGATTGGTTTGTTCCACTTGACCAAAAATTATAGGCATTGGTGATATAGAATGTAAAGGGTATTGTATTTTCATGGATAATAGAACAGGATGGGGAGAAGGAGATTTCTGATAGCAGAAAAATTGCACCTAACAAGAATAGAAGTTCACTATGGGATAGTGTATTTGAGACTGTGTAGTAGGCGATAGCAACCAACAGAACAAAATTTATACTTGGTTGCTGATATAGGTGCCCTCCCTCGATGAGTCTTTGGACTCCTTGGAGGTGTCATGTAATAATAATAATATTCCAGGGATATAAATGCCATGCATCAGCAGATTAGCACAATGAGACTGAATAATTATTATGGGGGACTTCTGAGAACATATGAGAACATAGCTTGGAAAGAGGAAAGAATGTGTGGAGAGAAGAAAATGAAATTTATGCAGCTAGAGTACCAGATCTAGATAACATGAAAGGATTTAGCCATAATTAAGATAGTCACTTATACCCCTGATAGAAGAGTAATAGTGAAATCTTCACCTTGGCAGTGGCTGAGTATATATAAGATTCAGTTAAGAAGAGGTACATGTGATTACAGCCAACTTGGGAGACAACTTACAGCAATGCAGGATCAAATAGTATTTGAGGGTCAGGAAGATAAATCAGGTGGGATAGAGAGTTGGTCTTGCCTTAGTAACATTCTCCCTTTCTATGACAAAGTGGCAGTTGAATGGATAGGGGAAATGGCTACACTGATAAATGATATTGCTAGACTTTCTAATTTGGTATAGTATCATGTGGAATGCTATTACATCAGTTGTAATAAATGGAAATGATATGGAGTGGAGCAAACAACAGAGCAATATATGGTGCTGTAGATCAAGGAGAGGCAGGTGACTAGTGGGATGCATCGGGGCTCTTCAGTTGGGCAACATCTGGAAATGAGTAGAAAGACATGTGTTAGCAGTTCATAATTAGTTAATGATTTTAATTCACAACACAAGAATAATAAGAAAATAATTAATTTGTTTACTTATTTGCTGATATTTCACTGTCATATGCAACAAGCAACAATTAGTTAATAGTGGGAATTTTTTTTTGTAATGGACAACACAAAGAACTAAAGTACTAATTGGTGCCATCTATTGTTTGATAAAGAATGAGAGAACAAGTATTAAGACAATTTAGAGGTTACTGTTCCTCTTTATAAGGCTTTGATGATGATGATGCAGTTCTTATTGTATCAGAACTATTGTGCATAGTTTATTGGGTTTCTTGGAGATGGAAGTACTGGAGAGGATCCTGAGGCAAGTGATTGAATGGTAACTGTCTGTGAAGTGCACCCAATGAGGATATTCTAAAGATTTGGATTACAAATTTCAGTTGATATGTGGAAATGAGAAGATATATAATAGAAACATGTGCTACTAGTAAAATAGGTTTTATAGAATAAATAATTACTAGACAGGCAAGAACAAGGTATAATCTCTGTAAGTTATTGTGGTTAAGAAGAATATGAGGACTAGATTTTTCACCTAGAAAGTATTAAATGAGTGTAATGGGATGCCAGAAGCAGTTGTGCCTTGACACTGAATGAGTTATGGGTACGGTGACCATACGTCCTTTATTTAAGAGGACAATCCTTTATTTCACTGCTCTGTCCTTTGGATTTATTTTTTTTCTAAAATGGCCATTTTGTCCTTTATTTTGTGAATTGAAATAGTAAATTGAATATTGACATGCAGCACACGGCCCATAGAAGCATGATACTGTCATGTTTCTATGGGTCAAAATTTTTAAATATTTCACAGATAAATACATATCTTTTAAAAGCATTTTAAAAATTGTTGAATTTTGCTTATGTCTCCCTGGATCTAATGGCCCCACTGAATGAAAATTTTTATTAGTGAACAATATGTGGGCCAGTGAAAAAATCCAATTAAAAATCGAAACATTGAAAGCATGCATTTATACCAAATGCAACTTTGACATGAATTATATATAGTTTTATGAATTTTTAAAACACAAACCTGATTTATTAAAAAAAGTTCATTCTTGTGAAAAGAATTGTTAAATTGTGAATGAATACAATTCACTAAGGAATGTTTCATTCATAATTTGAGAAGTTAAAACCCTTGAAAAGATATGCTTGTATTTTAGTATAAGTTGTATATAGCCTGACAAATATTGGATACCGTAATTAGTGTAAAACTTGTGAATATTCCCGTGTAAAATACCTACTAATTTAGTAGGTATTTTACATTGTATGTTAGACAATGAATTTGTTATGTACATATTTTCTGTTAGAATTGATATAAAAGATTTACTGTGTAAATTGCATATAACCAACTGAGATTATAAGGTCAAAGTACGCGAGCAAGACACCAGATTAGTAAGTTGCCTCAAGCGGTCACATGCACATATGGAACGTGGTGACCTACGTTTTCAGGGATGATGCTACAAAATGGCAAGACCCACGAGTGCAAAGGAATAACGTGTTGGGGTGAAAATTTAGGGTTACAAGGAGCCCCTTAAGGATTGATATAAGGGCTAGAGCCCCCCCCCCCCCGAGGACTTTTTTGTCTGTGTTCTTTGTTTGAGTCTCTGTTCTCTCTCTCTCTCTCGGTGGCAGAAGTTGGAGGTGTCGGGTCATGATTAGAGGGATCGCGGATTCCAAGCCCTACGATGAACAAATAAAATAGAGGATTTTCAAAGCAATGGGCAACTCCCGGAAAAGATAGTGGTCAAGTAGCGTGCTTTATGGATGCAGAATCACCTTGTGCTAAGAATATTCTAGGCATAGATGATCGGTATGCAGACTCCATGAGGATCAACCTAAGCTGACAGGAATTTTAGCCTTAACATAGAGGGAAGAAAATGTTTGGAAGGAAAGGAATCCAAGAATCGAAAGGACAAGCATGAGGAATCCTCGAGTTCGGTATAGTTCACCTTTAATCAAGCAATGTGTGAGAGGAGGGTAATCGTAACTTAAGAATCATAGACCTTCATAAAGTTTTGAGGCTCTATCTAAAATTAAGACAGAACTGTGATATTTTAATCGTAGTCGGTGAGCAATGTGTACTATGTATTATAATTGTATTTGTGTTGATTGCTAGCTATGTTTAAGAGCTATAGAGATGTCTAATCCAGATGGCTTGATTAACACCTAAAAGTCATTATTGGTTTTATAATCTAAGAATGCAAGCTTTGAACATAATGTTTTTGTAGTATTAGTTACTGTGTGATGTATATTGATTAATTTCACTTTGTAATCTAGTAGTACAGTGATAATTGAAAGTTCTTTATTCTGTATGATGATCATTATGTTAAATAAACCTTTTGCTCTTATTAATTTGGTTGCCTGTGTCTAAGAATCCGATGCACCACTCATAAATTATTCGGATCTAAGCGGGAGATAATTGTTACTTAAGACCACGACTGCAAACATGGTTGATTATAGGGTATAGAAATAGATTAGATTAACGACGTGCATATCTTAAGGTTCACATCTTGACTGAGAAGTTTTTCCAATCTAAGGGTTCTGGGTGGTGCAGTGGAACAAATAAATTTTCCCAGAACCTTAAGAGAAGTTAACTTCAGAAGCTTTGTTATTAAGGAGTTGGCTTAACCTTGAGACAATCTCTTTGTAGATCAGACTCGCGCACATGATAATCTGAGGGGCTGAAGTATATAATAGTAAGACAAAGACACATTATAGGTGCTGCTGAGATAGGACAAAGTATTCAAGAGATAGTTAAGTAAAGAAGTTAAACCATATTAAGTAAATATTACCTACTATGATGACACGTTATAACAGAATCAAAATTAAATTTTTTAAGTAATAATATGATTGTTTAAAATGCTATGTATATGCTTATATTTTATAATAAATGTTATAAAGCTTATTTAGTTTTAGTGAAACAAATAAACATGACCTGCTTTTTTATTATGAAACAATTTCTTATTTGTCCTTTATTTTCTCCAAAAAATTATGGTCACCACAGTTGTGGGGGAGATATGATAGGTATTGTGTGAATAATAGTTATTGTGTCTCCTGTGATGAGTCTTTGGACTCTGTGGAAATGGCATAAATAATCTCAAGTTAGTCCTATTTTTATTTACAGGAAGTGGCCTATGGTTAGCTTCATTTGAGGACCGCTACTCTGTGCCTTTTATTGCTTATAAGTCAAGTGTTTGGTATAATCCTTCTCTGGAGGGATTTATTGCTTTCTGGACATATGTCATTATACTTCAGGTAAGTACATGATTTTTCTTTCCATGTTGTTATTGAAAAAAACTGCTCAGATGTTAACATTACACTTCTGTTTACAAACCATGTTTGTAAACAGAAGTATACTATTAATCTCATCATCATCATCAAATTCCTGCCCTGTACCCTCAAGGGGTGTACAGGATATGATAGTACTACATGAAAAAATTTACATCATTATTAATTTCCTATCTACAATTTTCCTCCAAATCAGTCTGTTACTTGTCAAGACTCCAACATTATCAGATCTTATATTTCTATCGTCTTAAGCACTTTGTACTGTATCAATCTACCTATATCTTGGTCTTCCTCTGGGTCGTTTTGCTGCCAACCTGGCAGAGAACACTTGTTTTGCTAATCTTTCCTCGCCCATTCTGTTTAAGTGACCATACCACCTGAGATTAGCTCTGCTAACGCATTCCTGGATGCTGACAATATCAAGTTCTTTCCTAATATCCTCGTTTTTAATATGATATTGCCATTGATGCCATCTGTTCACGCCTATAATCTTTCTCAGGACTCTCATATCTGTGGTCTCTAGTCTTTGGTCAAGTGTTTTACTTCTGACCCAGCTCTCAGATCCATAAGTTAAAACTGGTTTGAACACTGTCTTGTATACAGCTAATTTAGTGTTCCGACTAATTTCTCTCTTATTCCATATGAATTTATTCAATTGACTTCCCACCATACCAGCTTTGCTGATTCTGTTGTCTATTTCTATATTTAATTTACCGTCTTCAGTAAAAATCGTGCCTAAATAGCTGAAATGTTTTACTTGTTCCACAGGTTCTCCATTCACAACACAGTTGACATTTTCAATGATTCTGCCTATTTTCATTGTCTTTGTCTTTTTATTGCTGACCTTCATACCATATCTCTTACAACAGCTATTCAATTTAGTCAGAGAATCTTGCAGACTTGTAGCAGATTTATTTAGAAGTATAACATCATCTGCATAAAGCAAAGAGCTGACATTAACATCTCCAATTTTGAGATGTTAATCTCTTCTTTTAAAAATTACAGAAAATTCTAAACAAAAGAGCAAACTATTATTAATATACAGATAAAGAATGGTAGCTGAAAAGGCTTAATCTTTGATATTGAAAACAGATAGTAAATATTCATCATATCTTAAGCCCTTTCATTAAAATGTTCTAGAGAGAGAGGGAAGTTAAAGTATGGCGAGTGAATGAAAAGTTACAAATTTTGATGTTGAGAATTGTGAATAAAATATTTTTGTTTTAGTTGATTATTTATCATCATGATGTTTCTGATATCTATCCTCAGAATGTATACAGGATACTATGATATCACTACTTGATAAGTTTACATTTTTACTATCTTCCTATCACCAGTTTTCTTCCAGATTAATCTGTTACTTATCAGAATTCCTGTACTGTTAGCCTTGCATTGCAGTGTTCTAAGACACTAACTCTCAATATATCTAAATGTCTAATGCTTTTTTTTTTCATGCCATCCTTGAACCAAACTCTTTTGCTAAATTTTCCTCTCCTATTCTGGTTAAGTGCTTGTTTCAGCTTAGATTTCGTAATGACAGTATTAGAGTAATTTCCTTTTAATGTTAAATTTCTTTGATTCTTGAATGCTAATAGTGCAAAGGTCCTTTCTAATATCTTCATTTCTAGTATGATTCTGCTATTTGTGATACCTATTCACTCATGTGATCTTTCTCAAACTCTCTTGTCTGTGGTATCTTGATTTGGCTTTTTTTTTTTTTTTCCCTCAGCCTAATTTTCAGATCCATAAGTAAAAATTGGTTTGAACACTAACTTATATACTGCGAGTCTAGTGTTTTGGTATTCTATTCTTATTTTATGTAAATTCATTCAGCTAGCCTCACAAGCTTTGCTTGTTTCTATATTTAATTTTTCATTTTCACTAAGCATTGTGCCTAAATGTTTTACTCATTTTATAGGTACTCCATTGAGAATGCACTTGTTTCTATGTTTCTACCTGTGTGTGTGTGTTTATTTTTTTCTTTTGTGCTGCTGATTTTATACCAAATAGTAAGTTACATAAAAGTTATTCAGTTACGTTAAGAAATCCTGAAGATTTGTGCTGGATTTATTTAGGTATATAATATAATTTGCATAAAACATCAGGTTTAATGCCACTTTCTTCACAGTATGATCCATATAAATGATGTATAACTGTGGAGATTATGTATACCATTGTCTTGCACCTCATTTACTACATACCATTTCCTATGTTTCCTTTGATTCTCATGCTGACTTACAGCATAAATATAGGCCTATACTGATTCTGTTTTCACATTAACATAACGGATCTGCTTTTCTCTATACACATTGTCATATGCTTTTTTTCCAGATGTACTAAACTTAAATACAGATCCTTCTTATATCTCATATTTCTTGGCTGCTTGTCTTAAAGTAAAACTGATTCTGACAATTCCAATTTGGATTGAACCCGGCTTGTTTTTTCTCAAGTTTTTCTTCCACAATTTTTAATAACACATTCTCAAATATTCTTGCAAAAATCTGACCTGGAACAATATATAGGGAAATTCCTCTAATTCTTACATTATTTTTTTCCCCATTTTATGGATATGAGTATGAGAACCATATTATTATTACTTGACACCTCCAGGGAGTCCAAAGACTCATTGAGAGAGCACCTACTCTACAACTGCCTCCACCATTCAATCCACCAACTACAATGAACCACAACTACACCAGTATATATATCTCCATATTTGCATGCATCATTGATTAAACTGGATTTCACTGCATACCATTTCCTGTGTCTCCTCATGCTAACTGCTGACTTACAACATAAACATAGATTGTGCGTGGGTGTACACGGCAATCCCATGCGCCTAGTGCGTTCTTTAAAACAGGCACATTAATCTAAAATGCACTAATTGAATCTAATAACCTATGGGAAAAAGTATAATTCATTCCTCAAATTTATTTTATGACCATTAATTTTTTAATAAAAGAATTAAGATATATCTCAGGACGTAGTTAAAGGAAAACCATGAAGCTGAAAGTCAATAAAACATATTCAGAATATAAATTTATTATTCTGCTTCTTAACAAAGAATTAAGCTTATGTAACTTGGTGGGCATTCTTTTTCTTTTTTCTTTTCTTTTTTTTTCATACGACTAACGGTATGGCCCTATTGCCTTTTCTACGCTTCTGTAAATTTTACTGCTTTTCTCTTCAGGGGTCAGCCTCTAAGCATTGCTACTTAAAAACTTCAATTATACAAAAAATATTTTCAAATTGTTTCTATGAAATCTCTTTTGGCTTCTGTCAGTGGTTAAATTTTCTTCATATTCTTAAGGATCTTGCTGCTGTGCATCTAAATTTAGCAGATCAGAATCACTCAATTTCTTGGAATGATAATTAGTTAACTTAAATTCATTTCAAAAGCCTCTAAAATCATTTGCACAATGTTGAAGAATGTGCTTGCATATTGCTAGTAGTAATTTCATTTGACTTTGCGACTTTATAACCAGGCTGAGATTTCTCTGATTTGGAAAAGGCTTCCAAAAAAGGCTGGTTTCATCGACATTAAACATTTGTTGGTCACAATAGCCCTTTTCTCCCAAAATTTTCTTCAAAATCTCTGAATAATTTGTGACCACCTCCTTATCTGCATTTGCAGTTTTGCCTGTGATTAGAACATTTTGTAGGCTATTCATCTTTTTGAAATGCTTAAAACCACCCAGCACTACCATGAAATTCTTCTTCTTTTTTTCCATCATTGATAGCCCTTTTTTTCAAGGTTGCAAATAGACTTAATGCTTTTGATTTAATAAGGTCAGTGCTTAGCAGGATCTGTTTTTGGTTACAATCTTCAATCCATGTAGAAAGAAGTTTCTCTAATTCAATCTTTATAATACTTTGATTTCAAGTGGTCTGCATGCATGATAAATTTGAAGCAGCATTACCTTTCTCTTTGTATTCAGAAGCTTTGCTTAAAATTGCTTGTATAGTTGATTCACCCATTTTTGTGTTCTTGTCCTATCTTTGCTCTGGACTCACCTTGTTTATTTTTCTTTATTATATTAAGTTTTTTTTCCAATGAGATTAAGTTTCGAATCATTTTCACACTTCCACATTTTTGCTCAATTCTTTTACTCATGATGAAAGGTTGGAAAAATAATTTAAAATAAAAAAGGAAAACAATTGCAAAGGAGGCACGAGATATGATCATCAAAATGCTATGAAATTCGCAGACGACATAAAATTTTGGTGGTAAATTTGGAACATAGTGTACATTCAAATAATGTAGTATGCTATTAAAAAATAACTCTGTAAAATGTTTTAAATTGGTAACTAAATTATTTCATCCTGGTGAGTGATTTTTTAAAATAGTTAGCCATGAAAAACGTATAGATGGAAAATTTTTAAAATCTATAACATATATTTTTAAGAAGTATATATAAGGCTCATTAATCGAATTTGGGTATAGAAAAAAACTGACGCACTAATTGGAGCCGTATTAATCGAGGGATTGCTGTATATACATATATATATTTTATCAAAGGTCTTTTGTCTGAATATCATTTTTTCCAGTTACCTTTCTGCATTCCAACTGCTAACCAACACCCTTTTAGTCCATCTTGAAACTTGCCGAACCCACTTCACTGTCTCCTACTGTCCTTTGGAACAGCGTCCTCCCCTCACTCTACCTTCCCCAAAGATTACAACCCTCAGCTGTTCAATCAACATGTGAATAAATTCCTCCTTTCTTCTATTCCTCTTTTGTAGGCAAAAGAGAGGTAGAAGCACTACACTAATTTGCTATAGGTCTTGTGACCTTTCGTGTGCAGATCAGAGATTAAAAAAAAAAAAATTGATGTCACATAGGCAGGGGTAAAGAAAGAAGGAATCGTTGATATTCTTTTTTTGAAATGCAGGAGATTGGAGTCTTTGGGGAATACTTCATGAATAAGGTTGTTCCAAATAACCAATTTTGGATGGGATCAAATGTGAGAGTAGCAAATTCAGTTGGTTAGCCAATAAACTGCAAATGTGTTTGGGGGGAGTTGTTTGTTATTGTAGGTTTAGCAGAAATGGGAAGTGACGGCTGCTAGTTTTGTTGAACAGTGCTTGTGGAATTATCTAGAGAAAAGGCTCAATGTGGAAACTGTTTGAGAGAGGCCTCAAGAAAGGGATTTTCAGTTAGCTGAACTATCCTCTTTGGGGTAGTATTAAGAATTTTTAGAGATATGCAGTGCACAATCTTAAATGTGAGAGCAGTATTCTAAAATCGGGTCTAAGGTCTTCTTTTTTTTTTTTTTTGTGTGTGTGTGTGGGGGGGGGGAACAAAATTGTGTTTAAGAAGCATAAAGGTGACTATCTTTTTAGCAGTAGGTATAGAAGACTAGTTTGAAAATTAGTGTTTAGGTGCTGGTTGAAGATCTTGAAGCCTGGGATGTTTGAGCACTTTTACTAATTAGTTCGTTCATCCCTCATATTTGTAGGCTTAAAGTGGTGATGTCTAACAATTTTTTTTTCTGGAATCAGAGTTACAATGTTTAGCAAGCTTGTAGGAATTGTTATTTAGTATCGTGTCTGTTTCTTAGTGGAAGTTCAGGATGATGGCATGTTTTTTTTGTTTTCTGCCTCAGTCATGTCTCAAGGCCTGCTGGCATTTTCAGCAGCAGGCATGTTATCATTGAGATGATGTCATCATGTATCGCTTCGAACTTTCTTTGTGTTGCATCAGTTTTATTGGGGGGGAGTCATCAGATATGACAAGGCACTGTTTCAGGTTCTTGGTGCATTTTCCAAGATTTAAGAACTGTTTCACTGATGTGAGGCACAAGAAACAGAAAAATGCTGCTCAAGGTTAGTTAGGAGTTTTTTAGCACAATTTGTCAATTCTTTGCACCACTAGCATGCATTACAATAGCAACAAAAATTGCTATTGTAAATCGGTTTTGTTGTTGCCATCTTTGCTTTTGTGTGAAGTAGGCATAAATGGAAGGTTGAGAAAAAATCACTTTTATGAGTGATAAAATAGTACAGCACAATTTTCAAGTAATACAATGTAGAGAAACCTTTGTAAAAATTTTTATAAGATATTTTAAGATGAAGGTAAGTTAGCCTTATATGGGATGACAGGAGCTTTCCTCTTGGAAACTCAAGTTTTTAATCCTGAGAAATCCAGAAAAACTACATTCAATTAACAGACACATTGCACTGTCCTCGTAGAGACTCGGTTGCTTTAGTTGTAATTCCATCCATTGCTTTCTGTTAAAAATAGCTTTATTGATTTAGATTTTTAATTTTATGTAATAACATCATGAAATATCTTTTATTAATGCCAAGAAAATGTAAATAAAGTTTTCTCAGCATTACTTAAAGTAATAATCACCATTTCATATATATATATGTTCATACATATTTAATATATATATATATATTAAACCAAAACTTTGGAAACGCTATGTAGATGACATTTTTATTATTTGGAGTCACAGCCACAACTCTCTCATGGATTTTCTTAATCATCTCAATAATCAGCATCCTAATATAAAATTCACAGTCGAACTTGAATATGACAATTCCCTACCATTCCTGGATATAAAACTTTCACGCTGCTCTGGAAAATTTAGAATCTCAATGTATAGAAAACCTACGCAAACTAATAGATATCTTCACAGTCAGTCTCATCATTTTCCTCCACAGAAACTTGGAACTATTTCTATCTTGGGACATAGATCATGCTCTCTTCTGAATGACCCAGATGAACTTCAAGAAGAAATTAATTGCCTCTCACGTGTCTTTAGACAAAATGGATATTCTGATAAAACCATTAAAAAATTTCTTCCAAATCCTCCTAGCCACCGCACTGAAGAAATAACCAACTTTAAGGGTAACATCTCCATCCCATACATCAGTTCAGTTTCCAAAAAATTAACTAAAATTCTTAAGAGGTTCAACATCAGGACCTTATTCACTACACTTTCAAAAATCCGCTCACTAGTAAGCCATCCAAAGCCTCATCATCATAATCTAAAATATCCTGGCATATATAAGATATGATGTGATTGTAATATCCCTTATTTTGGTCAAACAAATAAATCTATTGAATTACGTACACAAGAGAGGCATCTCTTACAAAAGAACACATGCCAGTGCCTTGTTTATTTATGTTCTTTTCTCGAACAATCCTGATGATGAACACCAGGGTCATTCAGTCTGCTGGGATAGATCTGAAAACATCTTTCGTTGCCATGATGAGTTTGAAAGAAAAATTGTGAAGTCCAGAGAAATCATCCTTAATCATGAACATTTAAATAACAATTTGAGCTACAACATCCCTGATAGCCGCTCTGCTGTTGTTCAGTACTGGCATTCACGAGAGTCTGCAAGCACGCACTCAACAAACAATGCCACATTTGAAAGAACAACTTAAATGTAAATACAACGTTTTTTCATGTCAATTATGCACTGCAATTTTCCTGTGCTTCTCAGTTTTAAACTTCAGTGTTTTTATTGCTGTTTCCTATTTTTAGAAGACACCTGAAGAAGGCTGTCAAAAGCCGAAACTACTGGTGTTTTATATCATTAAAGGCCTCGGTTTTAGTCATTAAATCTCTTTATTAAAATGTGTGTGTGTGTATATGACAGAATGATCATTAACTCGGTTAACATACATAGTTTTATGAAAAAATTGAATGACTAGAACCGAGATTTAAGTAAAAAGGTTTTAATATAAAAACACTACTAGTTTCGGCCTGTAACAGCCTTCTTCAGGTGACATTATAAAAGAAAGAAAAAACACTAAACATTGAAGGTTAAAAGACTATGAACAACATAGACAGTCTCTATACATAATTAGCATGAAAACGTTGTAGTTGTATTTGAAGCTGTTTTTTCGTTTGTTGCATTGTTGGGAGAGTGCGTTCTTGCAGCCTCACGTGAACACCTGTACATGATTACAGCTGAATGACTATCTGGGAGGTTGTAGCTCAAGTTGTTATTTAGATGAACAGGATTGAAGATGATTTCTCTAGATTCCATGATTTTTCTCTCTAGTTCGTCACTGCAACGGAAGATGTTAGTAGATTTTTCCCAGCAGACTTTGTGACTTTGGTTTTCATCATTAGGATTAGCCGAGAAAAGGATATGACTTGATAATGCACTCGCTCGCTGTCTCTTGTAAGTAATGTCCCTCATGTGTTCTTCCATACGCAATTCGACAGATTTGTCTGTCTGCCCAAAATAAGGAATATCACAATCACACAATATTTTATATACACCAGGGTATTTGAGTTAATGATGACAAGGTTTTGGGTGGCTAATTAAGAAACGGATCTTTGGAAGTGGAGTGAATAATGTTCTGATATTGTATTTTCTTAGAACTTTTGCTAATTTATGTGAAACAGTACTTATGTAAGGAATAGATATATTGTCTTTGAATCTATTTGTTTCTTCTGAGTGATGTCTAGGAGGATTAAGAAGGAATTTTTCAATGATTTTCTTGGAATATCCATTAACTTCGAAAGAAGTTTTCGGATGGTTTATTTCTGTAAGAAGTTCATTTGGGTCATCAAGAAGAGAACGGGCTCTATGTCCCAATGTGGAAATTATTCCAAGCTTATGAGGAGGGAAATGATGGGACTGACTGTGCAGATATCTGTTGGTATGCGTGGGCTTTCTATATATCGATATTTTGAGTTTACCAGAAGAGCGAGTCAGTTTGACATCAAGAAAAGGCAAGGAATTATCCGTTTCAAGCTCGGCAGTAAACTTAATACTTTGATGTCGGCTATTGAGATGTTCGAGGAAAACCATAAGGGATTCATGTCCATGGCTCCAAACAATGAAGACATCGTGTTAAAATAAAGGAAGAGATAGCCTTGGTTTCAAAATCCTCTAAGTAAATATTTGCAAGTACAGGGGATAAAGGATTACCCATAGCCAGTCCATGATTTTGCTTGTATATAGTATCTTGAAATTTGAAGTAACCAGACCTCATGCAATGTGTAAGCAAGGCTAACATTTTTCTGGATAACTTGTCCTTGAGTAATGTTAGGACTTCATCTGTTGGGACATTAGTGAACAAAGAAGTTATGTCCAAGCTAGCCATGATGTCATCTTCATTAACTGTAATATCCTTGATGTATATAACAAATTCTGTAGTGTTCTTGATAAAGGATGGTGACTTGCCTGAAAAACTTTTTAGGTATTTGGCAAGATATTTTGAAAGATTGTACGTAGGAGAATTGATACCTTCTACAATTGGACATAATGGCATGTTCTCTTTATGGATTTTAGGAACACCATATATGCGAGGAATTAACAGATGGAGAGAGCATAGAGATAAACGAGCGTTTTGGGATAATTCAGTTGTTGTTTTTAATAAGTTGTTTGTACGATTTTGAAGTTCACAATGAAGACATCATCCACATAACGTTTCCAAAACTTTAGGTGTTAAAATAAAGGAAGAGATATCCTTGGTTTCAAAATCCTCTAAGTAAATATTTGCGAAATATTTCGTATAAATAAATAAATCGTACAAACAACTTATTAAAAACAACAACTGAATTATCCCGAAACGTTCGTTTCGGGATAATTTAGTTTAATCCTTTATCCCAGTGAGAGCAAACAAAATCCCAGGTAAGATAGTACAACACTATATTCAGTCCTGAAGATATTTTCAGGCGCAAACTTTGTTTGCTCTCACTCGGATAAAGGATTAAACTAAATTTATTATAGTCTAACCTAGCGAAAAATAAACTTTCAACATCTTTCTCTAAATCCAGAGTAATTTAATAAAAAAAGGTGGTAAACCTTTTGGCAACTCCTATAGGTAAAGATGACCTTGCTACTGCTTCTGCCTGGTATCTCCAACTCTGGGCCTGGCTCCCACTGAAGAGACCTCAATAAAGGTCGAAACTAGTCTGGGTAGTGGCCAATCCCTTAATGCATAACATATCCACAAGGAGATGTGTTTTGCATTATGGGAGATACTGGGATAGGAGTGTTGGTAGCTTGCTCCACCTTTGCTACGAGTTGCCCTGGTGTTGCACTACTTACCCAAGTAAGATAGTACGACACTATATTCAGTCCTGAAGATATTTTCAGGCGCACACTTTGTTTGCTCTCACTGGGATAAAGGATTAAACTAAATTTATTAAAGGCTTTGGAGTGATTGTGGGTAAGGAGTTGAAATTTAGAGTATGTATTGCAGAGAAGGGTAAGATAGCTCATCAAATCACATGGATGTAGAAGAAAATACTGAATGCTTGTCATTATTCTGCTTTATGAGGCCTTAATAAGGGCATTAATAACATCTGAACTACTGTGCACAGATCTGATTGACTTAATTCCTTGGAGAGGATCCAAAGCAAGTGACTAAAAATTGTGACAAGCTTTCAGAATGTTCTTTATAAAGAATATTGAAGGTTTGTTGTTGATGGACAGGAAAGAAGGAATATGATTGATACAGAAGACTTTTTTTAATACATGGCAGGAGAAGGAGAGAAGAAGGGATCTGTAATGGAATGTAGGAGGGTATGGAAAATATTTTTTGCTTGGAAGGTGGTGAATGGGAAGAGTGAGTTACCAGGGGCAGTTGTCAGCTTTGTCAGTGAATCATTTCAAGAAGTAATATAGATAATATATAAATAATGGTTAGTACAGACCTACCACAATGAGTCTTTGAATTTGTGATGTCTGAGAAAATATTTAATTTGCCATCTTCACTTAAAAATTGTACCTAAAGCCACAAGTATTGAAGGTTCTCTACTGAGTGGTTGTTTTCCATACTTCTACAGGTTTCACGTTTTTATTTTTTTTACTGATGATTTTCATATCAACTTTTTTAACCTGCAGAACAGACACATCAGCTGTTGGACACACACACGCAAAATTAATGTTGGAAGTTTTTTCCACTTGGTTAGACTATAATAAATTTAGTTTAATTCTTTATTGAGGTCTCTTCAGTGGGAGCCAGACCCAGAGGTGGGTGATACTAAGGTGGAAGTAATGGAGAAGTCATATTTACCTATACGAGTTGCCAAAAGGTGTCTCACCTTATTATTAAATTATTCTGGATAAGAGAAAGATGTTGGAGTTTTTTCCCCACTTGGTTAGACTATAATAAATTTTAATATAATATAAACTATAATAAAAGTCCTGAAGATACTTCAGGCACAAACTTTGTTCGCTTATACTTGGATAAAGGATTAAACTAAATTTATTACGCAAAATTAATGATTACCATTAAGAGCCTTAGTTGGCTTGATATATTTGTAATCAAAAACAAAATCTAAACTCATTCATCCACTGAATAAAAATTCTCAGACAAGCAGGAAATTTATTAATTTTATTTGTTTTTAATATTTGCTTATAAAATTGCTAATCAAGTATTATTGTTATAGGTTATGATCCCTATTTCTCTCTATGTTACCATTGAAATAATTAAATTGGGTCAGGTATACTTAATTCATGAAGATGTCAAATTATATGATCCCCAGTCCAATAAAAGATTGGAATGCAGAGCTCTTAATATTACAGAAGAACTAGGCCAAGTACAGTATGTTTTTTCAGATAAAACAGGAACTTTAACTGAAAATTGTATGATTTTTCGACGTTGTACAGTTGGAGGACTTGATTACAACCACCATCATCCTGCCATTTCAGGAGGTAAGAATGACATCTCGTGAAATATCATCGGTACATTTATGAAATTAATATATATTTTAGAATCAATATACATGAAATTAATATAATATTATGAAATAAATAAATAAATAAATAAATATATATATATATATATATATATATATATATTTAAATTCCAGGAGGTTATTTCTGCTATCTTGTAGTAATTTCATGTATATCACCATAACATTTGGGGTAAAATAAATATTTCATTTAAGAAGAACATTTGCCAAAAAAGTAGAGGAGGCCTGTTTGTTGGTGGCTTAGATGAATAGTTTTTAATTAATGGTGATAAAAACACTGATCTAATTGGTTCTAACTCTTAGTCCAGATTAATGAGATATGTGCAATGTTGCATCATTTAACAGAAGGAATATGCTTTTTAGAACATTAAAAATGTCTGAATTCAGAAATTTTTCATGCCTTGTTTTTTCCAAAAAAACTTTAACTTTTTTATTCTTTTTTTTTTTTTTATTTTCACTTAGCTGCTTGTGTAATGGGGTGCTTAAGGGTCAAAGCTGTATAACTGAGAGGAGACCTCCACATAGCCTTTAAAGGAATGCGGAGAACCGACCAGGGCTTCTGACCTAATGTCCAATCCTCACTTTCTCGTGGGGCACCCTGTTGGGTATCTACTTTGATACTGAACGAACGAGGATGGGCTGGCAATTTGGGATTTAGCCGACCAAATTGTATTCTTATTGGTTAAACCAAAATAAAAAATGATGGTACAACATGACAAAATTTCATGCCGGCTGGGGCGTCGCCCGGTTAAACAAGGCCCCCGTTGTTTTCGCCAGGGAAACAGGGTGATCAGCAAAAAGTCAGCTACTGGAACAAATCTGAAAACAAACCCCAACTCAACATCACCAGAGTTAAAGATCGGTACTATCAACGTAAGAAGCCTGAATGGCAAAGAAATGGAGCTAGCTGAGGAATTAGATAAGTACCAGATCGACATAATAGGGGTGACTGAAACAAAAAAGACAAAAACTGGCGAGATCTTTCTGAGCAATAAATACAAAATGTTATATTCAGGCAATGACAATCAAGGAAAAGGAGTAGCCATAATATTCAACACAAAATACAAGGCTAATCTTCTTGAATGGCAGTCAGTCTCAAGTAGAGTAATGTGGGCAAATATGAGAATGGGGAACTGGACAGTGAGACTTATTTGTGCCTATGGTCCCACAGAAGGTTCTACTAAGGTAGAAGTGGAGGAATTTTTTGACGCTTTAGAAAAAGCAACTGACACAATGAAAAAGGAAAAGTTGGTCCTTGTTGGGGATCTAAATAGCAGAGTAGGAAATGATTGTGAGACATATAAAAATATTTTGGGAAAATTTGGAGAAAAGAGCAAAGCTAATAATAATGGGTCCGCGCGGTTAGCCTAGTGGCTTTGCGCTTCGCAACCATATGCCTGGGGAAGGAGTGTCCTAGGTTCGATTCCCGTCGGAGACGTGAGGAGCTGAAGGATCTTCCTCAGCCATAGCCAAGTTAGCTGGTCTTGGGCGCGGGCAGTAGGGTTTTTCCCGCCAGTTTATCTGGTGTTTTTCATCCCGCAAGCAGGCAAACCGGCCCCTTGAACACACAGCGATACAGCCAAGAATACCTTGAGGCATAGGAGTGACCATTCTATTCTCGTATTTCGGTTACGAAATCCAAGCATGCTTGGAAGGTTGTGGGCCTTAAAGGCCTGTTAAAGCCATTGGGATAGATAATAATAATGGCAAATATCTGTTGGATTTCTGCTCAGGACATGGACTGGTTATTACTAACACTATGTTCCAACATAAAAATGTGCATAAATTCACATGAAGAGAAGAGGCTAGGAATAAGAAAAGTCTCATTGACTATGTTATTGTTGATAGTGATGTTTTCTCCTTGGTGCAGGACACCAGAGTGTACAGAGGATTTGAAATTGGAAGCGATCACTGTTTAGTCTTGAGCAGGATAAAATTGAATTTCATATTGAAAAGAATAACATGTAAGAAAGTTTTAAAGCGAATAAAAGTTGAGCAGCTCTCAGATGTGAACTGTAGACTAAAATACAGAAAGATTATTGAAAAGAAAATGAAAGAGTTTGAGAACAGGAATCAAACCTTGGAGATTCAGTGGCAAACTCTGAAGAAAACATTGATTGATTCTGCCAGAGAGGCATGTGGTGAGGTTGTGTGCAAGGATAAAAAAGTCAGAACTCCCTGGTGGACACAGGAAGTTAAAGAGGCAGTGAAGGAAAAGAAGGAAGCATATCAAAAGTTCCTGGCAAATAAGTCAGCTTTTGCTCTTACAGAATACAGAGACAAATGTAAGAAAGCTAAACAGTGTGTAAAACTAGCTAAACAAAAGTCATGGGAGGACTTTGGCAAGAATACAGAAAATAAATATCAAGAATGTGGCAAAATATTCTGGATGTTGTGGAAGAAACTTAGGAATGGAGGAAAGAGTGCTGTAAAAGGAGTTAGAGATGATAAAGGTGACATGAAAACAGGAGAAAAAGATATCCTTGAAGTATGGAGTAATTACTTTGAAAAACTGCTAAATGAAACAAGCAGTGATGACAGCACAGTGATAAAAACACTGACCAGGCATGCAGTCAGGAATACATATCCATACTTGAAGTAGAAAAAGCCATCAAAGGCTTGAAATGTGGAAAAGCAGCAGGAGTAGATGATATTCGACCAGAAATGCTGAAGTATGGTGGTATAAAAGTCTTACAGTGGCTCTACTGCATAGTTCAGAAAGCCTGGACTGAGGGACGAATTCCCGATGATTGGAGTAGAGCTCTCATAGTACCCATATATAAAAAGGGAAATAAAACTGAATGTGAGAATTACAGAGGTATTTCCCTACTGAGTGTTCCTGGCAAGATCTATGCAAGTATACTTGAGAAACGGTTGAGAAGAATTGTGGGAGAAAAGCTTGGTGAAGAACAAGCTGGATTCAGGCCAAATAGAGGCTGTCAGGATCAGATCTTCACTTTACGACAAATAGTTGAGAAAGCATGGGAATATAACAAAGATCTGTATTTAAGTTTTGTCGATTTGGAAAAGGCATATGACAAGGTGCCAAGAGAGAAGCTATTCAATACGCTGCAGTTATATGGTGTCAATGGGGCATTATATCAAGCAATACTTAGTCTTTATTTGAGTTGTAAGTCAGCAGTTAGAATTGAAGGAAGTACAGGAAGATGGTTTAATGTTAAATCTGGTGTGAGACAAGGATGTACACTATCCCCTCTGTTATTCATTATCTATATGGATCACATTATGAAGGAAAGTGGTATTAAACCTGATATCAAAATTGGAGATGTTAATGTCAGCTCTTTGCTTTATGCGGATGATGTTATACTTCTAAATAAATCCGCTACAAGTCTGCAAGATTCTCTGACTAAATTGAATAGCTGTTGTAATAGATATGGTATGAAGGTCAGCGATAAAAAGACAAAGACAATGAAAATAGGCAGAATCATTGAAAATGTCAACTGTGTTGTGAATGGAGAACCTGTGGAACAAGTAAAACATTTCAGTTACTTAGGCACGATTTTTACTGAAGATGGTAAATTAAATATAGAAATAGACAACAGAATCAGCAAAGCTGGTATGGTGGGAAGTCAATTGAATAAATTCATATGGAATAAGAGAGAAATTAGTCGGAACACTAAATTAGCTGTATACAAGACAGTGTTCAAACCAGTTTTAACTTATGGATCTGAGAGCTGGGTCAGAAGTAACACATTTGACCAAAGACTAGAGACCGCAGATATGAGAGTCCTGAGAAAGATTAGAGGCATGAACAGATGGCATCAATGGCAATATCATTGATGCCATCTGTTCATGATGGCATCAATGGCAATATCATATTAAAAATGAGGATATTAGGAAAGAACTTGACATTGTCAGCATCCAGGAATGTGTTAGCAGAGCTAATCTCAGGTGGTATGGTCACTTAAATAGAATGGGAGAGGAAAGATTAGTAAAACAAGTGTTCTCTGCCAGGTTGGCAGGAAAACGACCCAGAGGAAGACCAAGATATAGGTGGATTGATACGGTACAAAGTGCGTTAGACGATAGAAATATAAGATGTGATAATGTTGGAGTCTTGACAAGTAACAGACTGATTTGGAGGAAAATTGTAGATAGGAAGTTAGTAAAAAAAAATCATCAGCTAACGCCTTTTTATTCCCGTATATACGGGAGTAGGCGAGGCCATTTAGCCCTATCTAACTTTTGGAGACTGAGTGGGCAGTTCAATCTCCACTGGTACCCAATCAGAGACAGATGGCCCAAGGCTATCACTAATTAAACGGTACGCAGTGAAGAGAGACGGCTGAAATGTGCCGCCATCTCGTGGTGCCTAACCCTACACAATATATTTAATGTCTGAAATAATGTGGGTTCTACGGTCGATTTTCTTGAGTTTACAGGACGAAAAACCCGAGTTTCCAGGAGGAAAAACCTGCTTGCCCGTGCCAGAGATCGACTAACTCGGGAACCGGTCGAAAAAAGGCTTAGAAAAATTTCCTCTAGTCGCCGACTAGACTCGAAACCAAGACTTCCTTCGTGCGGCCAAGCGCGGTGGTGTGCAAACGCCACATCCACTGAGCTACACAGGAAGTTAGTAATGATGTAAATTTTTCATGTAGTACTGTCATATCCTGTACACCCCTTGAGGGTACATGGCAGGAATTTGAGGATGATGATGATGAGGAGGATGATGATGATGATACTTGTGTAATTCCAACTTTGGCTAAAATTAAGTGTGAGAAAATAATCTCTCTCTCTAAAGTCTGATGGCATAGTCATATTACTGGCTTGCCATGTATATTACACGTTTTCATCTTTTCAATGTTCTTCATTTTGAAAATATGAATATTTAAGATTGCACTTGATGATGATGATGATGACAATCTTGTGAATACACTGGAATACACACATTATATTCACAAAAACTATTGTCATATTTTCTTAAAACTTTGTCTTATCAAAGACAGACATCATTACCTGTGTCACCCAAATGTTCACCAGATTTTTTGCACCATCAGTCTTTCTTACTTTGGTCATACTAAGATATTGATAGAGGTCATGTTTGACCTCTACCAATACAGTCTGACTTGAAGAAATCTGATGCAAACTTATTTCTACAAATAGGCTTAGATTGACACTCAACCAGTACTAGTCACACAGTGCTATGAACCTTCAAATTCATCATAAAAGCTGTTTCAAATACGAACATCTATTCCAGGAGATTAGTGCATTCAATCTGTCTTCAGTAAGAATAATTTATACATTCATGTATGTCTCTACTTAGAATCCCTTATATTCCATATTGCATCAAACAACTTCTGGTCATTTAGATTCTTTGATGTGCTTAATTAATATACTATTTTTCACTGTCTATGCTCTTTACTCTCTTCAATGAATCCTAAATGTTCTTTTGTTGATGCAGTAGTGGATAATGTATATAGCCAAGTTTGATAAATGAAGTTTAATGCTGCTTTCTTCCATAAGGCAATCCATATAGATGAATAAGAGTGGAGATAGTGTGTGTGCCCTTGCCTTACTCTCATTTTACACCAAACCATCTTTCTGTATTTCTTTCAATTCTAACTGCTGATTTACAAGTATATAGATAGCTTTACTGATTTACAGGTATATAGATGATGACATCAATAAATTGATGTCATCTATATACCAGTAGTCAAAAGGTCAGGTCGAAAATACTCTGGATTAGAGATAGACTATTAAAAGTTTTTTCACTTGGTTATACTGTAAATTAAAGATGCCAAGAAATTATTCATGGTTTAATCCTTTATCCAAGTGTAAGCAAACAATGTTTGTATATTGAAGTATCTTCATGACTGGGCTATTTGTATATAAAGGCTGCATTGTTTGCTTCCACTTGGATAAAGGATTAAACTAAGAATGTAGTTTCTTGGTATCTTTAATTTACAGCATAACCAAGTGAAAAAAACTTTCAACATCTATCTCTAATCCAGAGTATTTTTTGACCTGACCTTTCAACTACTTGTATATAGATAACATATGACTTCTGCATTACTTTTACCTTACTATCTCTTCTGGCTCTGGCTCTGGCTCCCACTGATGATATTTACTAATGCCCATCATTGGATTTGCTGATTTCCTGAGGAGTAGAGTGATTCTAGTCGATGGTAGGTTTTTGCCTGTCGCTAGATGGAACCACCACTGAGTTTCCTGTCCTAGAGTGATTCAGGTCAGGAGCAGTTAGTTTAGTAGTGATCATTTAGTGAAATTTAGAGTGATCCTGTAGATCATTGAGTTTTTGGAGGGATCCTCCACACTTTAATATATCTCAATAAAGGTCAAAACTGATCTGGGTAGTGGTCTTTCCCATAATGCACTGCATTATGTATGGGATGCTAAGGCAATTGATATGAAGTCATTAGCCTCTACATACAAGTAGCCCAGTCATGAAAATACTTAACATGCAAACATCGTTTGCTTCCATTTGGATAAAGGATTAAACCAAGAATATAATTTCTGCATCTCTAATTTAAATATCGATTATTTTTTGTTCTGTTATATCAGGTAATTGTAGCATTTTGAAAAGCTTTTCTCTAGGCACTTTGTCATATGTATTTTCCAGATTTACAAAATTAAGTATAGATCCTTGTTATTTTCCCACAATTTCTCGGGATGTGCTGAAAATTGATCTTGACCTCTATTTGACCTGAATCCAGCAAAATAGAGGTTGTCAAGATCAGGATTTTACTTTGAAAACTTATAAAGGGATAAGACACATAAAAGGCTTTTTTTGTTTGTTTGTTTGCGTAATTTTCTCCCCCCTCCCCCCCACACAGCCACAGATTCAAATGTTTGCACCTAAGTTTTGTTTTGTTTTTTTCTATTATACGTTTTTCTTCCATCCATCATATTGCAAAATATTTTTGTTATTATTACAGGAGACCTCCAGAGAATGAGGGAGGCCATATGATATGCCTTCTCTTGAATTCATTCACACCATCTGCACTCATCATCTCCAAAGGCAAGCTATGCCAGTCACACACTACTTTATTAGAGAAAAGAGTAGCTGTTGTCCCTTTCTTGAGTGCATTTATTCTTAACTTCTATAGAAGTTAAGAATAAATGCACTCAAGAAAGGGACTCAAGAAAAGGGACTCAATAAATGCACTCAAGAAATGCACTCATTCTCTCCCACCCTCCATAAAATTAAAAATTCCATCTACTTGTATCCTTTATGATTCTTTCAGAAGTTTGTAGGTCTATGTCATATTATCCCTCTTTCTCCAATTTGCTAGAACCTGCTCAAATTCTCAATCTCCCTTCATAATCTACATTCCATGGCTCTGGTATCATCTTTAACACACTCCTTTGTGCCCTTTCCACTGTATCTACATCACCTTGGAAACCAGGAGACCAGATTTGTGCACAATAGTCCAGATGAGGTAGTATCAGTGTTGTAAACAGGCCAAATGACACTTCCTTTTTCTTTGGAATACTGAAACAAACAACATGTCAATGTTCATTTCAGTATTCCAATTATCCTCCTGGTTGTATTCGTAATCTTTGCAATATGTCCTCTGAACTTAAACTTCCTATCTACTAAAACTCCAAGATCCCTAAGCATGGTCAGTTTCTTCTAGTATAATCTTAGCAATATCATATACCATTGGATATCTCTTTACACCAGAGTTCATAAGTTTACATTTACTAACATTGAACTGATAGCCATTTTCGCATGGCCACAGTTCCAGCTTATTGAAATCATTCTGCAGGTGCTGTTTAGCATTTGCATTCCTGATTACCATGCCTATCTTTGCATCATCGGCAAATAGGTATATGCCACCTGTTAAATCCTTTCCAATATCATCAATGTAAAGATTGAATAACAATGGACTAAGGACTGATCTCTCGGGGTACACTACTGATCATCTTGCAGACTTGCATTACCCATATGCCAATCTGATATGTTATTCAGCTATCTTCTTATCCAAACTGGTAGTTTATAATCCAGCCTCAAAAAAAAATTATTTTTCTCATTTCAAAAACCATCAAAATAAACTGTTTATATGATTGAAACTTTTAGCACTTAATAATCAGTTTTCATTATCACAAACACTATTTATTATAACAAATTGCCTCACTATAACCAACCAACCAACCAACCAAAAAGTCTAAACTGAAGCCGCATAGTGCTATTCTAAAGAAAGTTCCCTATAACTATTTCTGTGGTTCCTATGAGTTTGTTATAATGAGTGAACTGTGTGATATATTTTCACAATCATATTGAGTACTAAAATATTGCTAAAAATCTCCTTGAAGACTAACAGTGTTAACCGTAGTATGATATAGAAGAAAGATTAGTACAAATCTCCTTTTGTTGGAAAAAAAATGATAATTTTCTTTATATTATTATTATTATTTAATTTTTTTTTGCACCCTTATTTTTCGTATAATTTAATGCTTCTGTGAAATTAGTGATATTTATATGTTTAATATGCGACATTCTTAGAATAATTATTTTTTTTTTATAGTAATATTACTACTGATTTTCATGTATTTAATGCAACAGAATATCAGGAAATATATTGAAATACTGTAATATTAAAGTCATAGCATAAAACACTAAAACTTCATGAGAACAATAGAACAGCAACAAAAGAGAATGCTAGTGAAACTGAACTAGGAGGCTTGTCCCCAATGAAATCGTGCCATTTCAGAAACTAATAAGGATAACTGAGTTGAGTGTGAATTAACCACTAAACTGACCTTGACATGTTTACACACCAATAATTACATGGATTTGAAGTGTCCATTGCATTAGGATACTATTGAGATGCCATGGATATGAAGCTTATATTTTTCATATATATTTAATCTGCATGTCCATTTAGGACATTAACTTTGGAAATATCTAGACTAAAATAAATTATTAGATGGATGATGAGTGGATTGGGAAAAAATGTGATTAGAGAGAAGCATGTTTGAGCAACATCCTCACATTTTATGATAATGTTACCATTGAGTTAGACAAGGGAGACAAATATAACATAATACTTTTGGACTTTGCTAAAGCTTTTGACAAGATTCTGCATGAAAAGCTGTTGCATAAGTTGGAGGACATGGGGCTGGATTATAAACTACCAGTTTGGATAAGAAGATAGCTGAATAACATATCAGATTGACATATGGGCAATGCAAGTCTGTAAACTGACCAGTAGTGTACCTAAGAGATCAGTCCTTAGCCCATTGTTATTCAATCTTTACATTAATGATATTGGAAAGGATTTAACAGGTGGCATACACCTATTTGTCGATGGTTTTTGAAATAAGAAAAATTATTTTTAGAAAAAAAAAATTTAAAACATTTGAACATTCAGTAGTTTTTTTTTTAACTGCTGTAATAAAGAACAAATATGAAATAATTAAATTATATGACAGAAACTTATTTTTATTTCAGGAACTCTACGCACAAAAGATGATGATAAAGAGGAGGTGACATTTAATAAGGTATAGTAAGACATTTAAAGCTAAATTTCAGTAAAGGAATTTTTTTAACTTCAAGTTATTTTGAAAAAGGCATCTCTTTAGCAGTTATTATGGAAACAGTTATTAGCCAAAGAAATGAGTCTTCCCCAACATGTTGAATGAAAGTTATTTTGTTATATTATTAACATAATAAAGTTATCACCATGATTGTGTATACGTTTTTAATGTGTTCAAATACTGTATGATAATCCAACTCAATATTTCATGACATGACTAGTTTTTGTTTTCTACAGTTTTCTCAAAATATATCTATTTGTCAAGACTGATTTTATTAGCTCTCGTCTTAACTCCATCAATAACATTCTTTTTTTTTTCTTTTTTTGTAATTCTCTCGTCCACTGATCTGTTTATTCTCTAGGATAGGGTAAATTGTGGATATCCATTTATCCTGTTATTATATTCAGTAATGTAATAACTATCACATTATGTTCTTTATACCATTTAGTTATCTCAAGTTTTTTGTGTGCCAACTCATACAGTGATTATCGATATATTACATTGATATAAGACATGTTAGATATAATAATTAAAATACTTTACTCTTCCAATGTGTTTTTTTGGTAAAATTGAAGTTTTTCAAAGAGCAATACTTAAATACCTGGATATGCTGCATGCAGACATCACATAGTTAAATATAACTGAATCAAGAGAAATGAAGACCACAGTTGTAGTAGATACCACCTGGTGGTATCTACTACAACTTAATGAGGTGCTCTTCACTATTGAACTGAAGATCTGAGTCTCCGTTCTTTCAGGGTAACCTAAGTTAGCTTTTTTTTTGTGGTCCCATCCATGAAAGGTCGTTAGTAAACCTATAGTATATTTGTACCATGGGTGGACTAAGGATTTTTTTCCTAATTTTTATGAGTTTCATATATTTTTCTGTAATTTTTTAATTCTTTTTTTATAGTCCAGAAACCCTGCTCTAGAGACCAAACATGAAAATTTTTCAAGCCACTTCAGGTCCACAATAAGTGGGACGGTGGTCTCACGCCAAGAAATGAAATTCACAAACATCCATGCCTGTAGTAGGATTCGAACCTGGCAAATCTCGTATTGAAGTAGTAATATAGTGCTTCCCCCCCTCCCCCCCCCAAGGAATCGTAGTATGTTCTTTATCTTGCATAACATATCAGCAAAAGAATCGTACATTTTAGCCTTGGTTACATTGGTGTAATCTAAATAGCTAAGTGACCTAGGACTATTGAAGAACGTGGGCATTAAATATGTTGATTGTACTCTATGTAATATGTATGACAAAGAAAATATTGTGTTCTGTATATTCCATTGGTAGATATTATGTTGGAGGCTTAATGGATTTTTTAACAACACTCAAAAAGAATTAAAATAGACTTTAATACTTCCTATATTTCGTCCTAGTCACTAGGACATCTACGGGGATTACAAAAAAATTAATGTAACATATGCACAAATAACAAACAATACTAAGCCCAACCACGTGGGTGACACTAAAGTCCTATCTAGGTAGAGCGCCCTCTAAGGGCAGTCGTAGGTGGCCTGGAATGTAAGGTGGGAACTCTGGTGATGAGTGTTTCCCAAATCTTCGGAAGCTTAATGCACCCATATTTATTGAGATTTGGTTGGTTTTTGAGAGCTGCTGCTGTTTGAGAGCAGCTCTCAAAAACCAACCAAATCTCAATAAATATGGGTGCATTAAGCTTCCGAAGATTTGGGAAACACTCATGACCAGAGTTCCCACCTTACATTCCAGGCCACCTACGACTGCCCTTAGAGGGCGCTCTACCTAGATAGGACTTTAGTGTCACCCACGTGGTTGGGCTTAGTATTGTTTGTTATTTGTGCATATGTTACATTAATTTTTTTATAATCCCCGTAGATGTCCTAGTGACTAGGACGAAATATAGGAAGTATTAAAGTCTATTTTAATTCTTTTTGAGTGTTGTTAAAAAATCCATTAAGCCTCCAACATGATGTCCTCACAGCACTTAAGCCTCTTCACACGTATTGGTAGATATTGATTCAAATATTCCTAATGATCACATTAGAGAAGAGTACCATTTTCAGAGATCTGTATTGTAACGGAATCAGATTTGCTATCCAGTTTTCAGATATTGCACATATCCCAAAGTAATCGAATGAGGCACAATAGTTCAGTTGCGGAAGGATGGTTTGAACAAAGTTAGCAAACTATAGGGTTAATGTAGTATTTCTGGAGTGGTAGTATATACCAACTAAAAGATGATTTTGTAGAGTTTCCATCAATACAATCTGGGAAGGAATGGTGACACATAGAAAGTAGAAATAAATCAGGAGACATGTTGCAAAAGACAACACAAAGGCTTATTGGTGATGCTAAGAAAAATGCAGTGCATAGAGATAAGGAAGTATTCTGTTTTATAAGACCTTGATATAGCAGATCACCTGAGTTAAGAATTTTTTCAGGACTGAAATTTTGACTGAGCAGAGATCGAGAGAGAAGGCAGGTTGTAAAATTTCATAAGTGTAGACAGAGAATATGATAGAGATTTAAGGGTTAATGAAGTTGTTTTTAGAATTGATGCAGGAATATATTTTTAGTGCAAAACAGGAGAGATGAGATTAATGAGTTGGAAGTTAAGAGTATGCTTAGCAAATGCTACTTAATTACCATGCCTGATCTTACCTTCTAAAACTTTCTTCAGACTAAGGAGTGTATTTGTCTTTATTTAGAATAATGTGATGCAGATTCATTATCAGTCAGTAGTTGGAATTTTCTTAGTATTTCATAAATCATTTTACTTCTTTAAATAGAATTAAAATGATTATCATATTTATTTCTTTATGATTGCTCATAATTATTTTTATCATTCTTTTCTTCCTGCCTATCTTTTTTTTTGTCACTGAAAAAGGAATATAGTGGAAGTCTAATATTAAATCCATTAAAGATCAATTTAACTTTCTAGGAATTTTTCTTTTTACAAGCCAAAGTTAACTTGTCTCAGTCAGAAGTAGTAGGGATATCAGCATAAGTAAAATCCTTGTTTTTCATTCTGGAAAGTGAACAAATCTCTTATACAACATGCAGCTTTCAGACATGGCATACACAGTGTTCATTACCTTAATCTGATTGCATTTTATGCTAACAGTGCATAGAGTTATCCCTTACTATGTAGTAGTTTTTTCATAATATTACATGGAAATCTGTGATCTCAGAATGGTCTTGCCATTCTTTTCTCACTATGTTTGCTTGCTTTGTTGAAATTTTTCCAAGCATATTGAAATTTAGTAAACTTAACAGGAATAAGGTATAAAATCATTAGATAATATAATGAAAATGATATTTATAAATATTTATTACCATATTTTATCTCCATGGATTTGTTTTGCTTAATGCATTTAGTCACCTTTGTGCATTCATGACGTAAACTTACCATGGATTTATTTTATTAGGATGATACTACCTTCCTTTTAAATCCAAATCTCCAAGAAGAACTCTCAAAAATGGAGATTCAACTCCATATGAGTGCTGCTCCATCTGAAGTGTGTCTCAATCCAGATAGTAAAAGGATACAGGACTTCTTTTTGTTGTTAGCTGTTTGTAATACTGTTGTTGTCTCCAAGCATCCCCATAAAGACCAGGTAAAATATTATCATATATAATAATTTAAATCATCATTTCCCATCTGTCCTCCGGGAATGTTATAGTATGTTATGATAATACTCTATAGTTAAGTTTACATTATTGATAGCTTACTATCAAACAGTTTACTTCTAAATCAATCTTATTTCTTAGACCTTCAGTATTGTCACTCTTACATTTCTGTCTTCCTGTCATCAAACAACTTTTGCTTTCCATTCCCATTCTGTTTAAGTAACCATTACCACCTTAGATTAGCTTCTGTTCACATTTTTGAATACTAGTAATATTGAGTTCCTTTCTGTTATCTTCATTTTTAATATGATTCTGTCATTGATGTCATGTCATCTGCTCATGTCCCTGATTTTTCCTTGTAACTCATGTATATGGTCTCCAATCTGTTATCAACTGTTTCATTTTTTAATCCATCTTGCAAATTTTCTATCTTCTTCACTATTTTTGTAGGGTTTTTTTTCCTTCTTTCATATGAAAAGCAAATTTCATATCAAATTTATTACTCATTTTAGTTAATTACTATTACTATTATTACGGGCAACTCCGGTAGTCATTAGTCTCATCGAGGGAGGCCCAAATCATATTCATCACAACTATTCAACATTCATACAGTATCTATCATACCTCGCCTTAAACTCATTCACTGTCACAGCATCCACCACAGACTCAGGGAGCGCATTCCACTCATTCACTACTCTAAAAGTAAAGAACCCAGCTCTAACACCTTTACTAACCACACTTTTGCCCAGTTTCCATGGATGTCCCCTAGTCCTCCCACAACCAGCCCTGTTCTCAAAAATATCTTCTGAATTAATTTTATAGAAACACTTCAGTAATTTGAATGTCTCAATCATATCTCCCCTCCTCCGCCTATCAACCAATTTTTGCAACCCACAAATCCTCAACCTGTTCTCATAAGGTTCATTCCACAGACCTGCTATCATCTTGGTCACTCGCCTCTGGATCCTCTCGACCTCCTCCCCATCAAGAACAAACCTAGGTGACCAAATCTGGGCACAGTAGTCTAGATGGGGTCTTATCAAGGCTCGATACAGAGGAACAATAACCTGCTTGTCAACGTATTCTTCAGCAAACAAGTGATTTGATGAGCTGATTTGGCCACTTTTGCAATGTGTCCCCTAAATTTCAATTCCTTATCCACCAACACTCCTAAATCTCGTGCCTCATCAATTTCCTGGAGCACAGTTCCACCAATGCAGTAAACTGCCGCCAATCTTTTCACCCCAAAATGCATAACCTTACATTTTGCCACATTAAATTGACATCCATTCTCCTTAGCCCAGACCTCCAACCTATCCAAATCATCCTGCAAAATTTTGACGTCATCTGCATTCACTATTGCCCTACCCAACTTCGCATCATCCGCAAACAAATGAACTGTTCCTCTCAGATCCTTTCCTATATCATTTATGAACAAATTAAACAGCAGTGGTCCAAGAACAGATCCTTGTGGCACACCACTAGTCACAGGCCGTCTTGTGGACTCTACTCCTGAGTAAACCACTCTCTGATATCTCTCCGTCAACCACCCTCCTATCCATCTCACCAACCCTATGTCCATCCCCATATGCTGCAATTTACTGATTAGAATTCCATGTGGTATCCTGTCAAAGGCCTTAGCAAGGTCCAGTAGAATCACTGTAAACCCATTACCCTTATCCAGTTCAGCCGTCACTGTGTTATAATACGTGAGCAAGTTACTGAGGCATGACCTACCCTTCACAAAACCATGCTGTCCCCGATACAGTATCCCATTTTCTTCTATCCAATCTTGTATTTTCCTCTTGACTATTTTCTCTAAGACCTTGATAATGATTCCTGTTATGCTGATTGGCCGGTAATTTTCAACAGCAGCCTTGGAACCACCTTTGTGCAGCGGAACTATTTTCCCCTCTTTCCACCCCCTTGGGATTGACCCAGACCCAAGGCTCAAATTAAACAAAATGGTCAAGGGCACTGACAATTCTTTAGCCGCTTCACATACGACACGAGCTGGTATACCATCCAATCCCACAGATGTATTGACATTGAGGTTCTGTAATAGACTAGTTACCTCTACTTCATTCATCACAATTCCAGTATAAGGTGTTGGTTCTTCCATTCCTGCAAAGTCACCACCTAGATGATATACTCTTGCAAAGTGCTTGCTCAGTAATTCCACAATATCGACTGATTCAGTTACCTCCCTACCCTCAGCATTTTTTAAGATCATTCTACCATGAGCATTTTTTCTTTTACTTGCAACATATTGAAAAAACTGTTTGGGATTCTCTTTAGCCTGCGTGGCCAATTTCCTTTCGTAATCTGCTTTTGCTTTTCTTACCACCCTTGTTACCATCCTGGCCTGAGCTTTATACTGTTCCTGCGCCTGATGGTCACCTTTCTCCTTAAATTCCCTCCACAATTGTTTCTTTTTTTGCAGCTCGAGCTTAATAGTGTTATTCATCCATTTAACCCCTACTTGATTTATTATTCGGACTCTTGGTATACAGTCAACCATTGCCTCCTGCAAACAGTTCTTAACCACCTCCCATGCACTATCAACATCCAGCCCTTGCAGTTTTACATGCCATGGCACTGAGCCAAGCACACACCTAAGCTTGTCATACTTACCAGCCTGGTAATTCCACATGTACCCTGTCTTAATTGTAAATTCCACTCCTTTAGCCACCTCCCAAGTCATGACCTTATGGTCACTCTCACCAATTGGTGGCAACATGGTCATGTTCATTACAGCCACATTCTCAGTTGCAATTACAAGGTCCAGCACTCTCTTCCCCCTGGTATTTTCCACTACATGTTGCCATAGATAGTTGTCCCTTAATAACCGCATAAAATCCAATTCCTTCCTCCCATGTGCCTTCTCCTCTTTCCAGTCAATGTTACCATAATTGAAATCACCCATAATAATTACACTTATTTCTTCTATTTGCCTATGCATACTATCCCCACCATCTATTCCATCACCTGGTCTATAGCAACACCCAATTGTATATTTTATTCTGCTAGATTCTATCTCACACCAAACAGCCTCAAATGTGCTCTTTTCTCTATCCTGCAGTTCAACTTCTATACTCCTTGGCTGCAGCTCATCAGCTATCATCAATAACACTCCCTCCCCCCCTTTTTATTCACCCTGTCACTCCTGAACACGCTATACCCGTCGCATTCAATCCCACTAGTGTTATCATCTTCTGTCAGCCATGTTTCACTAATACCAACAACCTCTGGCCTGGAAATGCCAACCATGGCCAAAAACTCTTCCTTCTTGTTCCTAATACTCCTGGCATTAGTGTACATGAATTGCAGAAGCCCATTTGTCCTATCCCTACTTTGATGCCTTATACTAACTATCCCATTCTGATTTGTTGTCCTTCGTACTCACTCGGGCATAATATACTCATTCATACACTCAACTGCCTCCCTAAAGTCTGCATATCTACTCCCCCCCCCTTAATAAATCTAGTTTCCCTGAGTCTGTACATCCACTTCCACATCGTTCATCAACACTTTTTCAAGTCTCCGTACACCAACTCCATTCAAATGTAACCTATCCATCTTATATAAGTCCTTTCGCCCATCGAACTCATTCCACACATCCACAAATTCCACACCACTCTCCATGCATAACCCACGCATAAAGTCATTGGCAATTATGGCCCTCCTTCTAAACACTTCGCTGTCATACTGCGGTAATATACTCACCATCCTAACTCTCTCACTCTTCTCTTTTGCTACCTCAAATAATTCCCTCACATCCTCTATCATTTCCATTTTGTCCTCTTTCAAATCATTTGTTCCTGCCACAATTATCATCTCTTTCACCCTCTGTTTTTGCATTCGAATAGATTCGCTGACGTCCTTTATGTTCGCACCCGGCTGGTACGACTTCGTTAAACTCTCAACTATTACACTTCTTAATAGCGAATCCCCATACAGCACTTGCTCCTTCATTTTATTGATGTTCACAAACATTCTATTATTTGCCGTCACAGACTTTCGCCGGTTATTTGTCAGTACGTTCAGCACACATTTTTCCATACACTCCAGTTGCCTTTTAGCTCTGTGTATTGCACCGTTCAAACGGGCAATTTCGCTACTCGCATTTATCTCACCATTTTCATTATCAATCAAATCATCCATTCGTTCTGTATTTCTACCTTCATTTACACTTTCAACGACGCTTTCACACCTATCTGGCACTACCACGCAATTCTCTAGTACACTGCCATTTTCTACATTCTGACTATCGTTAACGATATCACTCTTGCCACACGAAACACGCTTGCAAATTCTCATTCTCTTTACACTTACTGCACATATTAACTCCACTATCACTTTCTAACCAGACTCCCACCGCTCTTCGCAAGGCATACATCTCACAGACAGCACATTGCATAAATTCGTTTACATCAAAACTCTTAAACAAACATGGCGACCTGGCCGCCATTTTTTTCTTTATCGGTGCCATATGTACGCTATCGTATCTTAAAATTAATAATTAAAATAACAGAAAACACGCAAAAATTGAACAGACATACCAAGAAACAAAAGCAAACAATACTACTTAAAATTCTAGTAAAATTTCTAATGTTAACACAAAATACAACTAATCTTTTCAGGAGCTCTCGACAAGCCGATGATCTAATCAGTGCGACACCAAGCGACAAGTTAATCTTGAAGTTAAAATTGGTTTGAACACTCTACTATTAAATACTACTTTTGTGTATTGGCTAATTTCTTTCTTATTCTTACACATTTAAGTGGACTAATTTGTATTATCTATATCCATATTTAACTTCTTTGCCAAAAACATTTTGCCTAAATATCCAAAGTAATAACAGGTTCACAAAATGTAGTGTTTTCTACCTTCCTGACTATTTTTGTAGTTGTTTTTTTCTCTCTCATATGAAATACAGATTTCATATCAAATTTATTACTTAATTTAGTTAATCCAAATATTGAATTTATGGCAATAAATGAGATTTCTTATGAGATGGCAATAAATTCAATAAATATTGAATTTATTGCCATCTCATAAGAAAATTAGAATGTTTCATTTTTCTATTAAAAACATTTACTTAACATCTGAATGCTGAAGGCTAGTGTATCTGTAAGCCTATGAAAAAAGAACAAACGTTGTGAAGCTCTTGGTATATGAATTTTCATCAAGGCAGGATCTTATCTAAAGCTAAGTAACCTACAGGCTTCAAATTCAGGACATCAGCCATTTAAATCAAAGTGCTTCACCTTTCACATTTTCTCATTTGTCCAAATCCTAGTATGATAGTTGCTAGCAAAAGAATGAATTATGTTTATGAATAGCAGTTACACTTACTATAAAATTTAATGTTAAACAAATGTACATTCTCAAGTGAATAATTTTTAATTATTTCAAAATAAAATTTGAAAAATTTTTGAGAAAGAATTAACAAAAATATTTTATAATAAATTTAGTTTAATCCTTTATCCAAGTGTGAGCAAACAAAGTTTGCGCCTGAAAGTATCTTCAGGACTGGGGTAAGGTGGTACAACACCAGGGCATTCCTTGCAAAGGTGGAGCAAGCTACCAATACTCCTATCTCAGTATCTCCCATAATGCAAAACACATCTCCTTGCGGATATGTCTAATGTTATGCATTAAGGGAAGGCCACAACCCAGACTAGTGTCGACCTTTATTGAGGTCTCTTCAGTGGGAGCCAGGCCTAAGTGGAGATACCAGGCAGAAGCATTAGCAGATCATTTCTACCTATAGGAGTTGCCAAATGGTGTGCCACCCTTTTTTAATAAATTACTCTGGATTTAGAGAAAGATGTTGAAAGTTATTATACTCTAACCAAGTGAAAAATAAACTTTCAACATCTTTCTCTAAATCCAGAGTAATTTATTAAAAAAGGGTGGCACACCATTTGGCAACTCCTATAGGTAGAGATGACCTGCTAATGCTTCTGCCTGGTATCTCCACTTAGGCCTGGCTCCCACGGAAGAGACCTCAATAAAGGTCGACACTAGTCTGGGTTGTGGCCTTCCCTTAATGCATAACATTAGACATATCCGCAAGGTGATGTGTTTTGCATTATGGGAGATACTGAGATAGGAGTATTGGTAGCTTGCTCCACTTTTGCAAGGAATGCCCTGGTGTTGTATCACCTTATCCCAGTCCCGAAGATACTTTCAGGCGCAAACTATGTTTGCTCACACTTGGATAAAGGATTAAACTAAATTTATTATACTCTACCCAAGTGAAAAATAAACTTTCAAAAATATTTTATTATGTAATTATAATTATACTTATAATTATATTTAATTATGATATAATTAAATATAACTTAATTCATTTTTTAATTTTTTATGTTGTGCTTATTTAATCTTCACATTTAAAAATTCTTTATAAGAAGACAATGAAAGTTATGCTTTTGCATTTTCTATGACAAATGTACAAGGTTGGTTTGGAAAGTTCTCGATTATAGATGTCAACACTATCTGCAAGATTTTTTTTTTTCTAAGTTGTTACATCTGTCATAATCATCCATGTGAAATTGCAAGTCATAGTCATTCTAGCAAGTAGTTTGTTTTATGCAGCTGTCTGAAGCAAAAGTGTTGCCTGTATCCCTTCAAATGGATGAAATTGAGTATCGTGCAGTTATAAAATTCTTTGTAAAAGAAGGTTTAATGCCAAAAGAAATTCATTCAAAGTTCATAAACGTTTATGGGCACTCTTCTCCTTAGTTTTTGACAATTAAGAAATGGGCTGCCGAGTTTAAACATGGCCGTACTAGCCTTGAAGATACTCCACATGAAGGACGTCCAAAAAGTATAACACCAGAAATCGTTGATCAAGTGCACGATATGTATGGGATGACCAGCGAGTTAAAGTGCAAGAAATTGCTGAGACTATAGGCATTTCCAAAGAACGTGTAGGATATATTTTGCATGTAGAATTGCAAATGAAAAAGCTTTGCACAAGATGGGTGCTGCACTTGCTCACAGCAGATCAAAAACACGCTCACATGAAAATTTCTGAACAGTGCTTGGAGCGTTTTAACAAGAATAAAACTGATTTTATGCATCAATTTACACTGGATGAGACTTGGATTCATCATTACACACCAGAATCCAAACAGCAGTCAAAACAGTGGACAAAAGCTGGTTGTTCAGCACCAAAGAAGACAAAGTTGGTTCCATCAGCAGGAAAGATCATGGCATCAGTGTTTTGGGACTAAAGACATTTTGTTTATTAATTATCTTGAAAAGGATAAAACAATAACCGGGGAATATTCTGATCTTTTAACCAGATTAGATGAAAAAATTTGTGAGAAAAGACCCAGTTTGCAGAAGAAAATAATAATCTTTCATCAGGACAATGCACCTGCCCACAAAGGTGTTTTGGCAATGGGAAAATTAAGGGATCTGCACTATAAATTGTTGGAACATCACCCTATTCCCCAGATTTGGCTCCCTCTGACTTCTATCTCTTCCCAAAACTAAAATTCTTCCTCACTGGTCAGCGTTTTTCTTCGAATCAAGAGGTGATTGCAGCTGTAGAGGGGTATTTTGCAGATCTTACTGAGAACCACTACAGGTATGGGATAATAGCACTGGAGCATTGCTGGAATAAAAGTATTAGCCTTAAGGGAGATTATGTTGAAAAATAAAAATAAATTTGAAATTATAAATTCATTTTTTCATTGTTAGGCCAGGAACCTTTCAGGTCTCCCTCATATTTATCCAAATAATGACTTTAACCAGTATACTTTTTACAGTTCTGAGAAGTGGATTTTTATTTTAAATTACTTTTTATTTTATTTCAGATGAATGCCAGTGGGCTCTTCTTAAATGCTGCCACATATACTCCCCTGTCACATCTACGAGGTGCTGGTGAGAATATAAATATGCCAAAGGACAAATATTCACAGTTTGTAAATACAGATTCACTCGCAAGTTCAGCAGCATCCACTCCAGTTCATCGTCCTCAGCACTTAGCCATACCATCTCTAGGGTTGTGGTCACCAATCCCCACACCTACACCAACTCCTTCAGAATTCCGACCAATATATGAAGCAGAAAGTCCTGATGAAATTGCTCTTGTTGATGCTGCATTTAGATATAACTGCCGTTTACTTAAGAGAACACCAGAAAGTGTTTTGGTTGCACTTCCAGGTATCTAATATATTTGATCTTTGTACATATCAGTAGGTCATTCTAAACTAATAAAAATCATTAAAAAAATCCACTCAGAAGCTCTCTCTCATTAGAGTATTGCATTTTACTTAGTTTATCATTTTGAATTTACAGCCCAGTAGGATCATGGATCACTGTTTATATTGTCACTGCATATCAATGTGCTAAGTACATTTTGATTATCACAATCTCTCTCTCAAAGGTTGTCTCTCTCTCTCTGTGGATAGAGTGAGGATAGATATCTGAGAGCTCTTTTCTAAAATTTTGAAGAGGCTTCGGGTCTTTAATAAATTGGGTTGGGTGGTCATGCTGGACAGTAAAAATCATCTGTTATCTAATAGCATTCATAAATATCCATGCCAGTGGATTTGAATCTACATCTGTAGACTGGAAAGTAAAATGCTCTCTACTCAACCATTTAACATCACCAGAGTCATTCTTAATATCTACTTAATATAAAGTGTTTCCTGTGGAATGTCATTTGGAGTAATAACTTGCCCTTTAGTTGAAAAGAAGTTATGTTAAAATCCCACATAGAATGGGATAAACATTTATAAGAGCTTATCAGTTAAAAGTATTTTATACTGTGGTGGTAATACTTGTTTTATACTGTGGTGGCAATATTTATTGCTCCCAGAAAATTGGATTTTTATTCTTTGAAACATAGACTGGCTGCTGAATACATGTAACTAGCAGATAAAATATACTTGTCTGTATAACCTTAGTTTTTTGCATTAAATCTGAATAATTCTTGGAAGTCTAGATTATCTTCATTAAAATAAAATCACTTCAACATGTTTAAGAATTTAAATTTTACATATCATTAAGAAAAACCTCCCTACACACCAAACTTCCATCACCACTTTCACGTATGGATTGTATTCAGTTCCTTAGAGCAGTGTTTCTCAAACTTTTCCTACAACAGAACACATCACAAATCCTGAAATTTTAACGGAACACCTTGGTTAGAGTCGAGTATCATTGGTCTCATATTTAATCTATAGCTAAGCACACACTATCGCCGAAGCAGGCTGTATCGCATTGCAAAAATGTGACAGCACACACTACAGGCATGCCAGGCCACAGCGCATTACATTGACCTTGCTTGTCAATGTAATGTGCTGTGTAATAAATCAATGTAATGTCAGTGTAATACGCAAAGTGAGGAGCACCTGATTTTCAAACATGTTTGAACTTGTCGCAGCATTTAAAACCATTCCAAAGTCATATCAATTTTGATAATTTTTCACGGAACACAATTCCATGGTGTTCCGTGGAGCATAGTTTAGGAAACTCTAAGGCAGTGTTTCTGAAACTAGCTCCCCCCCCCCTAGCCAAGTGCTGAAACATTTCTCCTGCATCAGTCCTATAAAACCCTTTAAGTAACTTAAATGTTTCTATCATATTTCACCTATCAACCAACTTCTGCAGCCCATACGCCATCAATCTATCCTGATAGGAAACATTCCATAGACCACTCACCATCTCCATCACTTGACTCTGAATCCTCTCCACCGCTTCCTCATCCCCAGGAGACCAGACATGAGTACAGAGTAATCCAAATATGGATATATCAAGGACTTATAAAGAGGAATAACAACTTTCTTATCTCTCTCCTTGTTAGTGTGTTCTTCAATAGCCAATTAATCTTATTAGCTACCCCAGCAATATGTCCTCTAAACTCCAATTCTCTGTCTACCACCATCCCTAAATCTTTAGCTTCATCTATTTCCTGAAGTACAGTTTCATCAAAGTGGTATACAGCTTGTAATGTACCATATGTATTCGAACATAGCTTGCCCTCATGTGTATCTCGCACCCCTAATTTTACTTTTATGGAAAAAGAAATTAAAAAGTTTTGCATATACCTCGTACAAAAAAAAAGTTTAAAACTTTAAGAAATAGTGAATGTTTTTATGGCAGTTTCAGATATTTTGGAATTCAGTTGAAGAGAATCAGCATTTCAACTCAACAATCATCGGCTTGCCTTTGTCGTTGAACCACATGATCTTTTGTTAATATCACACCAGTCATATGCATTGAGATGGAAACAACCAATACAGGAAATGTAGGAGTGAGAACATTGACTTCTACTCAATCTCGGGATGGAGCAGTGAATGAGGTGAGGTTTGGGTTGTACATGGAGTCAATGGCAATCAGCAGCTACAACCTAACTCTGGCAGGGAAGATTAAGAGACCATTATTAGAACTGTTGTGCAACTTGATTTTGAGAACGTGGGACATGATTTTGCCAGAAATAATTGATACAAAGTTGGGAAAAACTTTGAGAAGTAGAGCAGATGTGGGGGCTTTACAAGAGGAGTTTAATAAACTGAATGAAGAATGGGCACAGAAGCCAGATTAACAGTTCGATGTTGCAAAGTGGTAAGGTTTTAAAATTTGGAAAACAAAGATGGGATGTGTAAACTTGGTGGGGATATATTGGAGGAGGTAGAGGAAATAAGAGATCTGAACATGATGTTAGGGATCTAAAATTTTTTAGGACACATTTCTAAAACTGTGAAGACAACACAACAAATTCTGGCAATGATGTAGGACATTGACTTGTAGAAGTAAGGAGATTCTGGTTCCATTGTAAAAGACCTTTGATTAGGCTACATATGGACTATTGTTCACAGATTTGGTCACCTGGTTTACAGAAGGATGAAGAGGTATTGAAAAGGGTCCAGAGCAGTTAACTAATTTTGGAATATTGACTATAAAGATTAATTTGTTAATCTGTTACATGCTATTAGGAATTTAGTAATGTAGGAACTTTTTATGTTGTATTGTCATATCCTGTACAATCCTGACATTACATACCAGGAATTTGATGATGATAATCCAAAACTTATAGTCATTGCCATTAATATCGACCATAAAATTGAATGGAGAAAAAGCAAGGATCATCCACTGCTTATTCTGAACTGACAGTATGTCTGGATGCAGTTTCAAGAATGAGTAATGTCTTTTGGTTAGTAAAAGACATTACCATTTTTCTTATCTAGGATGAGATTCAAACTAACTTTAGAAAGGAATAGCAGTAAAAACTCACATAATTCATTGGTAAATGCACGTTTCTGATGAAACCTTCCTGTAGAAGCCAGTATAAAACCCAGAACATGATGGTACATGATCCTGTCATAATAAAAACTCGGGAAAGACTTCCTAAATAATAAGTCAAATAGTTCACTGTATTAGTGGGGCATTTGAACGTGCGAACGGGCAGTATAAGGTGGTATACAGTGTATAGGGTGTTCCATTACATTGATGGCTTTTTAAATAAAACCACCATTGTGAATGAAAAATAACTTTAAAGTATGAAATCACTCGACATATCAGGATACTAAATTATATATATACATCTGCTGTAAGCCAAATTAAAGTTCTACATAGTATGTAACATGATTTCCTTTGTATAAAACAATTAAGCGGTACTGAAATCTGCTTTATAATTGTTTCTTTTGATAGCCTATAGCAACAATTATTCTTAATTAGCTGGACTGCGAATGAATATATTACAAGTCCTTGTATCTCTGACTAGATACTGATAACAACCATGCCAATCACGTTAACCTTTAACTGCTACAGCCGAGTTAACTCGAGCGTGGAAAAAAATGGCGACCTTGCTATGATTGAGTTAACTCGATTTGAACTTTCAATGTGTAATACTCATTTAATTTAGTTTGTGAAAGCATTTGAATTGAGCGGGCTTATAGTGCCATCTCTTAAGATTAGAAGGAACTAATCTTCAAGCTTTTGTCTGTTTTGTGGTGTTATCTTCATAAAAATTGTGAGACCATGCACAGTGTTATCACAGCAGTCCTTGACAATAGGAGCCAGGCTATCACATGATGCAGTGATTCCAGGGTGTGTGACATTATTTGACATGGAATAAACAAATAAATTTCAAGATAAATTTTGGACACCCCTAACTTGAAAATAAAATTCCTATATAACAGTTTTGTTCAGTGACGTCAGTTTATACAAGAAAACAGTGCAAAAATGTGTAATAATATATTATAGTAACTATTCATATTATTATATACATTAGTAACCTCTGTTGGATGACCCTGCATGAAATGCAGGGTCGTCCAACAGAGGTATTGTGTGTAGTATTTTTTTAATATTTAAAAATTAGAATTTTTGAAAATTTGGATCATCTGCAAACATCTACATCATGAATGGTGAGTTTTTACAACATTTATGTTCTATAATAATTTTAGTTTAATCCTTTATCCAAGTGTGAGCAAACAAAGTTTACACCTGAAAATATCTTCAGAACTGAATATGGTGTTGTACTACTTTACTGGGGTAAGGTAGTACAACACCGGGCAACTCGTAGCAATGGTGGACCAAGCTAACATCACTCCTATCCCAGTATCTCCCAAAATGCAAAACACATCTCCTTGCAGATATGTATAATGTTATGCATTAAGGGATTGGCCACTACCCAGACTAGTTTCGACCTTTATTGAGGTCTCTTCAGTGGGAGCCAGGCCCAGAGGTGGAGATGCCAGGCAGAAGCAATATCGAGATCATCTTTACCTATAGGAGTTGCCTAAAGGTGTGCCACCTTTTTTATTAAATTACTCTGGATTTAGAGAAAGATGTTGAAAGTTTATTTTTCACTTGGTTAGACTATAATAAATTTAGTTTAATCCTTTATCCAAGTGTGAGCAAACAAAGTTTGCACCTGAAAAATCTAGATATTTTCAGGCGCAAACTTTGTTTGCTCACACTTGGATAAAAGATTAAACTAAATTTATTATAGTCTAAACAAGGTAAAAATAAACTTTCAACATTTATGTTCATTTTTTCATGATCTTATATAATTATAAAATATTTTATAATTGTGAAAAAACTCAGCAATGAGGGTCATACTGGTTATTTAGTATCTCAGCAGTTAAAAGATTAAACTCAACAAAAAATAGTATTTAATTATTATTTTTTCAGAATTAATCTCCAGCACTCCTTGAAATAAGTGAAATAGCATGCCCATACATAAAGAGACATATCTAGAAAAATCATGATTTTTCTAGATATGATAAAAATCTGAATGTTAATCTTGAAAAGGACAGAATATTAGCCTTCTTGGACATCCTTCTCTTCATACCCCATCTGGGTTGCTTCTGTTTAAAATATTTATGGTTAAATATTTGATGCATGTGGGTAATCCATAAACCCACCTTCATAGACTGTTAACATCAAATTTGTACTTGATAGAACACTTGTTGTCTACTTCAACCCCAAGGATCCTGACTAGAACTTAGTAATATCCAAAGCATCATGCTACAGAATGGCTTCACCTCAAAGAAGATTAAACATATCTGTGGACACAAACAAGTCTGTCCCCTAGAAACCCTGACCTGTACCTGCAAGTCCCTATTCTGTATCACAGGAATCTCAGTCAGTTTTCAAAGATCCTTAAAAGATATGATCTAATTCCGACATTCTTTAATGTAAATAAAATCTCCTGATTACTATCCACAAAAGGTAAACAGACTCCTCCTTTTCTCCCTCCCTTGTGTTTATCAAGTTCATTGCAATGGCCTCTGCTCTTACTTTGAACAAACAGGATTTTCTATTGAAAACAACTGTAAGACCCCATCTTACATCATCCAAAATAAGCCACAAAAAATATCTAGCCTGGCACAGCACAGAGTGGGCACTGACGTATCCTCTGGTCCAGTACAAGCCTGTTAAATCGTTTTAAGTTTGAACAGTTCTCATAACTGGCAGGCATTAACTCTCTCCCTTTTTTTTCCCCATTTAATTTTAATTTACTTTTATTTATATTTTTATTTTATTTTTTACCATCTGTTGCATGGTGACACTCTAGCATGTGGCTTATGTTTATGAAAGGGAATAATATTCCATTGTTTGTGCTCCATCTTATGAATTTGCTTAGGCACCGATGATCTAGTTACAGGCTGAAATATCTGCAGTTAATAAGTCATTATTAATTCTTTTGCATTAGTATCAATTTTGTTGGAATTTATGAAAAGATAACTGTACCAACTACTGTATATTAAATGAATCTTGGGAAAGAACAATAGAAAGCTTCTGATCATAGTTTAGATTAGAATTGATTGATCACATTTTTATTGTAACCATTTAATAATCTAGATGCCTTGGTTATTTGTATTAAAATCTTCTCTGAAGCAGATGGTGTGGACTCTGAAGTGTGAATAACATCTAATCTGTGTATGCAGTGTAAATTGATGTGTATGTATTCTTATGTAAGTGGACTTTAGAGTAAATAGTAAAGGACGGGAAGACTGAAAGATAATATGTAATAAGTATATGAAATTGTGGTTATCATTTTAATTCTGAATCAGATTCTTTCATGTCAGTTGCTTGGGTAGCTAAGGAATGTTATGGATTTGGAAGTCAGATTGTAAATACATAACGTGTATCTGATACTAGTCTCAGGCTTTAAAATCAGGAGACTATAGGAGACTTTACCTATTTATTAAATTTAAGGCTAATATTTCACTGGTATTATCCAGCATCTTCAGAGCATACAAACAAAGTTTGTTAGCGAGACAACCACAATCCGGTGTAACAGTGGGACTAGTACGAGTAATTGTAGCGTGTAACACAAAGATTAAAGTCCTAATTAGGTGCCATCTAAGTTTAAAAAAAATATTGAAAAATACCTTGAAACATACTCTAAACCTCAACAAGTATGGCTGTATAAATCTACCAAAGATTTGGGAGACAGTCATCCTAAGACCAAATTAATGTTGTTGTTTTTTTTAACTTAGATGGCACCTAATTAGGACTTTAGTCTTTGTGTTGCATGCTACAATTACTCGTACTGGTCCCACTGTTACACCGGATTGCGGTTGTCTCGCTACTGTAACAAACTTTGTTTGTATGCTCGGAAGATGCTGGATATAATACCAGCAAAATATTAGCCTGTAAGTTAATAAATAGTTATTTTCTTATCAATCTGTGTTTGCATCTATACCGGTAAATCCAATCAACATGTGTGATGAACACATAAGCCTTTCTACATGGCTGGATATAGGTACAATATTTTTGTTAATGGTTGTGAAATTTGATCTTAGGTTAATTTTGTATTGATTGCTTTTAAAAAGTTAGTGTACAGCATTTATTGTTAAAGACTTGAAGATTCCACTACCATTTGGAGAGTAAAAAGTTAATAAATCCCTAGATGTTAGTTGAAATCCATGTCTTTTATATGGTGAACTGCATTAATTTCACATTTCTTGGAAGTAATTAAATTTCTCTGCCAAATTGTTTTTACTAATGAAAAAATTATAATATTTCTTAATGATAACAAGGTGTTAATGTATAATGAATTCATCCAAATATTTTAGGTGAAGGAATTATGGAGTTTCCTGTACTTCATGTGCTTCCATTTGATCCTAATCGCAAAAGGATGTCTGTTATTCTAGAACATCCCTATACAAAACAAAAGGTGATCTACTGCAAAGGAGCAGATTCTAGCATCTTTACACATCTTGCCCCAACTCAGTCTGAAAGTGAGTCTTTCTCTCTCTCTCTCTCTCCCTCCCTCCCCCATCAGTCATTTATTTCAGCATCTTTGACTTCTTTATTATTATACATTTCTCCTCCTGCCCTCTCTTTCTCTCCTTCCTTTGCTAAAGAAGTAGTAACTAGGCATATAAGGTTGCATTTCATTAAAACTTTATGATTTATAATGCAGTTTTAATTTAATTTTATTTTTTCCTGAGAAAATCTGCTAAGTATAACTATAGGAGTACTATTTTGTTATTAGACATAGATTATCTCATCTTCTTCTTAACATGTTATGCCCAATGGTATATCATAGCCAAGTAACTCATCTTCATATATACTTGATTGTCATGAAACTGCATTAATCCTGTCCACATAGTTTGTTGTATATGTCAAAGTGTCTGTCTTCATGCCAGTTTATCTGTCTTGCTGAATGACACTTGACTTTCCAGAAAGAAAAATCCATGCACCTCTGTATGAGACTAACTCAGTTGAAAAAGCCCTTATAATCATTCTTTGTCTCCTAGGTGGGTTTGAACATGGATCCGTCTGACAAAAAGAGCATAATCGCTACTGACAGCTACAGAATCTTTATTTTTCATATGAATGAATAAAAAACTTTATATATGATATTTAATATGTTGATAGCCCTTATATTAGTAGTGTGAGTATTGCTGGTTCATCAGTTCAGATGAATTCAAAATTTATAGGTATGGTTATCAATAACCTATTATTAATTTAGTATCATATATTTAAATTATCGTATTAATCCAAATTATATGTGGGTAGTCTGAAAAGTTCTCATTGCAACACTATCAGCACGATTTTTTTTTCTGAGTTGGTATATGTCATAAGCATCCATGTGAAATTGCAAGTTATTCTATCAAGTAGTTTGTTTTATACAGCTGTCTGAAACAAAAGTGTTGTCTGTATCCCTTGAAATGGATAAAATTGAGTATTGTGTGGTTATAAAATTCTTTGTAAAAGAAGGTTTAACGCCAAAAGAAATTCATTCGAAGTTCATAAAAGTTTATGGGCACTCTTCTCCTTCATTTTCGACAATTAAGAAATAGGCTGCCAAGTTTAAACGTGGCCCATACCAGCCTTGACGATGATCCACATGAAGGACGTCCAAAAAGTGTAACAACACCAGAAATCATTGATCAAGTGCATGATATGGTATTGGATGACCAGCGAGTCAAAGTGCATGAAAGTGCTGAGACTGATTCTCTAGGCATTTCAAAATAATGTGTAGGATATATTTTGATGTAAAATTGCAAATGAAACAGCTTTGTGCAAGATGGGTGCTGTGCTTGCTCACAGTGGATCAAAACGCACTCGCATGAAAATCTCTGATTTTATGCATCGATTTATTACAGTGGATGAGACTTGGATTCATCATTACACACCAGAAGACAGAGTTGATTCCATCAGCAGGAAAGGTCATGACATCAGTGTTTTGGGATGCTAAAGGCATTTTGTTTATTAATTATCATGAAAAGGGTAAAACAATAACCGTGGAATATTATTCTGATTTTTTAATCAGACTAGACGAAAAAATTCATGAGAAAAGACCCAGTTTGCAGAAATAAAAAAAATCATCTTTCATCAGGACAATGCACCTGCCCACATAACAAAGGTGTTTTGGCAATGGGAAAATTAAGGGATCTGCACTATGAATTGTTGGAACATCCATCCTATTTCCCAGATTTGGCTCCCTCTGACTTCTCTCTTCTCTTCCCAAAACTGAAACTCTTCCTTGCTGGTCAGGGCTTTTCTTCAAATCAAGAGGTGATTGCAGCTGTAGAGGGGTATTTTGCAGATCTTACTGAGAACCACTACAGAGATGGGATGATTGTGCTGGAACAAATGTATTAATCTTAAGGGAGATTATGTTGAAAAATAAAAATAATTTTGAAATTATAAATTTGATTTTTCATTGTTAGGCCGAGAACTTTTCAGACCATTCTCATATCTCATCAACCAAATACACATTCCTGCTACTAAATTAGATACAGATGTACTTTATACAGATGTACGTAAATGTCACTTATACAGTGTATATGTATAATACTTAGCCACAGCGTCGCCACATGTTCTAGGCAACTATTTATGAATGCTGTTGGTCAGTAATTGTGAATAGTGTTGATTGTAATGAGAAAAATAAAGGAACTTTTGGATTTCAATAAAGGGCTTGTGTGGGCGCCCATCTGGCTAGATCCATGATTTTGAAAACAGCAGAGCTGACTGGTTTCTCAAAAAGGTGAGATATCATGGGTGTTTAATCAGTGGAAAAATAATCTATGTTGCTCCTCTAAGAGGCATAACTGTGGTTCTAAAACAGTCTGTCAGGAATGAGATCGCAATCGTCTAAGAAGGCTTATATGGACAAACATTACTTCCTGTGTACAGCATTTGACCAAAGGATTTAATGAAGGCTGTTCCTGACCCATATCTCACCAAACTATGCACAGGGAATCGAAGAGGATTGGTATTGGAAGTCAAAGTAAAATAAGTTTCTGATTCAGTAGTTGGTATATGTAATTCTGTATGAATTTCATTTGCAGTTTCAAAATATAATTTGTACAGTAAATTTTAATTTGAATATAAATGCATTCTTGATCATCTGTGATAGCATTTCGAGAGTTGTCAAAATGATAATCACAGAAATGAATAAGAAAACATAAATATTAGTCAAAGAGTTATCTCCATATCTCATCGGTAGTAGCGATGCTCTTGAAAAGACCTGGGTTTGAATGCTGTCCAGGATGTGATAAATTATTATAACATTGGTTTGAACCAGAGTTACCCCTATATGTTATCAGACATCTGAAGGCTAATTTTGCAATTAAACGATGAGGACATAAAAGCATAAAATGTAGTTTAAGAAGAATAGGAAAGATACCCTGACAATCTCATTGACTAAGAGGTTGAAGAGGCAATTTTTTTTTTTTCATACATTAGGAAGATTAAGAACTTTCATTCAAAACTTGTTTCTTAAATGTTATGAAACTCTAGAAATGGAAGATGGAATGACTGCAAATAAATGTACAGACATCAAGAAGATTTCACAGAGGTAGGTGGGACTACTATGTATGGAAATATGATGTCTGCCATTGATTTAGCTCTCAGTATGTCCATAGACCTCAGTAAAGGTTGAAACTAGTCTGGCTAGTGATCATTGCAATAATGCATGTAATTTTCATGTCCAAAAAAAGTGAGTTGATCATTATGGTATACTGGAGCAATTCAGGCTTCGCCATTACATTTAGTTATTAAAGTAATGAAGATATCAAGTTATCTGTAAAAAAAACATATATATCCCATAACATGTAATTTATGAGATTAGATATCTAGGAGTGATGGTGGACAATTACCTGAAATTTAAGGACCACATTCACAAGTTGTGAATCACATCTGATAATGGCAATGATGCAGAGGACCCTGACATGCAGAAATAGAGGTTTGCCATTTATAAGGCCTTGATCGGGCCTCATATGGGTTATTGTGCACAGATTTGGTCGGCAGGTTTTTCTTCATGACAATGAGGATATGTTGGAAAGGGTCCAGAGAAGATTCACAAAAATGGTCAGTGGGCTTTGGAATGTGGAGTACATGGAGTATGAGAGAATGTAAGTTGCAGGGCCTTGTGAATAGGAAGAAGGGAAGGGGGAATATGATTGAAACATATAAGCTAGTCAGGGTTTGTTATCAGGTTGACATGGAGATTTTTCATAAAATGGGAGAGGGGTTAGAACAAGAGGCCATTGCTGGGAACTATATAAGGAGGATGTGAACAGAGGAGTGAGGAATAGGTTTTTTGCATGGAGAGTGGTTGGTGAATAGAATGCATTGCCTGAGTGTGTTGTGAATGTAGATACATTGAATCAGTTTAAAGCTCGGTTGGATGAGGATTGTGTGCAATAGTGTGTACCTCCCATGATGAGTCTCCGACTCCATTGAGATCAGATGTTAATAATAATAATTTGTTTATCACTATGAATTTTAGCATTACCTTATTCTTTTTTTTTCTTCCCTCTCTCAGGTATGCAGTATATCATATCAAAAACACAACAACAAATCAATAACTATAGCAGAAGAGGACTAAGAGTTCTCTGTATGGCCAAAAAGGTAATTTTACATGAAGCTTAAATATCATATTTATTAGTTCAATGGAATCAATCCACTTACATATTTATGAAGTTTTTCTTTTTTAAGCATTCATAGGTAAAAAAACATTGATGGTGAAAAAAGCTGTTGTCAAATTATCAGTTTAAAAAAGAATAATTGCTTTTCTTAGAGATCAATTAAAAAAAGGCGCATTTTGTAATAGCATTCTTGTTTAGTGAAACTGCCCATCATCACAAAGTTGAATTGAACCTAGATATGTTTTTAGCATATGTACTGTTGATAATTTCATTTTGCCTAATTTTGCCATTAAAATGATGCATTTATAAAGAAAGCGATTAATTATCATTTAAAATCATTTTACCGACAAAAATGGAATTATAATAGGCAGAAGAAGAATCTTTCATCTACCAGTCTAGGCCTGCTTTAACAGCTTTCCCCTTTGCATTTTATCAAGTATCTTTTCCAGATCTACAAAACTTAAATACAGATCCTTATTATTTTCACAGTTTCTGGATTATTTATCTTTATGTAAAAATAAAGTCCTGACATCTGACCTGAACCCAGGTTTTTCTTCTGCAAATTCCTCTCTCTAATTCTTCAGTTTTTACTACTTAGTATCTTAAGTATCTCGAGAAGATGCTAAGAAAAAATTAGAAAAATCAGAAATATTGAGAAAAAAAATCATTTGGTGTGTGTGTGTGTGTGTGTGTGTGTGTGTGTGTGTGTGTTAAGCTGATACAAAATAAAATTTGGTCTGCTGATTCCCAGATTGTCAGCCCATCCTTGTTTGTTCAGTATTCAGCAGATACATACCTACTAACAGGGTACACACCATCTGAAAGTGAGGATTGGACATTAGGCCAAAAACCCTATTTAGCTCTCCACAGTCCTTAAAGTTTTTGTGGAAGTTTCCTTCCAGTTATCTAGCTTTTGACCCTTAAGTGACTGCTATATAATGTATTATATAGGCGTCTAAGTAACAGTTAACATAGATTAAAAAATCTGGATTTTTTACTTATATCCAGGATCTTATCTTTGGATATATTTTGACCTAATTAAGAGCCTTTAGCCATAATTAGAGGAAGTGTTACTTAACTTTTAAATAATAGTCCTGCCATACATTTTTGAAGGGAGTTTAGACTAAACATTTCCTGACCACTGTCCAATAGCATGAAACTTATAGTTGTCTTGTTTCCAATCAGACTGATTTGAATCTTCTGTATAATTAGCTTTTCACTTTGGGGATTTTGCTAAAAGGTGAAATTTTCTGTTGAAGATCTTTAAGGATCCCTCTTTAAAAAAAAAAAAATTTAAAAAAAAAGCACACTCAGTTTTTTTCTTCTTTTTTAGATAATATCTCCTGAGGAATATGATGAGTGGATTGCAAAACATAGAGAAGCTGAAATTGCTTTAGAAGATAGAGAAAAGCTATTATATCGGTCTGCTTGTCGCATAGAAAATAATTTGGAGCTCCTTGGTGCTACAGGTATAGAAGATAGATTACAAGATGGTGTACCAGAAGCAATAGCAGCACTTAGAGCAGCTGGGATTGTTGTTTGGGTGTTGACAGGAGATAAGCAGGTAAGGCAGTATTGAAAAAGGTGTTTCAATTATACATGCAAGCTTCTGGTTATTTTACAAATTTATGTGATTATATTCATAGTAAAATAATAATTCAGATAATCTAGTTTATCAGGATTGGAGTTAAATAGAGTACATTTAAACCATATTAAATATATAAAGAATTAACTACATTATTCAGAAAGTTAGAAGTTGATACAGACAGCTTCCAATAAAACATTATGGTTAGACTTGATGTGTGCATTGTCAAATACAAGCATATGAACTGGCTGATATATTGCTTATCGCATTCCATCTCTGCTAAGAAGTTTCAGTAGACCACATGCTGAGTATTAAACCTAGATTCTTCACTGTGGGAGCAAATGGATAATTTCAATATGTCTGATATGCAAGGCACTTAATTTACTGTCTAATATGTTTCTCCCTGGTTGTGATGGCTAGACCACAACACACATTTATATACTTTTTTTTCTGTATACATTTCCAGTATGTTCAAACATTATGATTTCTCTTAATAAAAGTCCAAACATTGAAATGTGTTGGACTTTTATTGAGAGAAATCATATTCTTGATCTATGTGTTGTACAACGGGTTGTACAACACATTGATCAAGACAGCATATCTTGTGAACTCGTGACTTCTTTAATGGTGGATGAGATTGCCTCAGGATTTTGTAACAAAACCAACAGCCTTGTCAAGAAAATCTTTATCTGACTGAAAGAAATTAAAGACCTGTTATCTTTAAAATACCAGTCATTCTTAAAGTCAACAAACAAGAAGTGCTGTTGATGCGGACACTGAAGATTCCCTAATATAATAGTTATCAGGTTAATTGTCCAAACTCTTGGTCCCACACTTTAGAGAGACAGGAATAGATATCAAAAATCCAGAGATTTTACTAAAGAGGAAAGCTGAAGACATAATTCTAAAGTCGGGGGGAGGGGGGGTCACAAATGTTACTCATATGGGAGCACCATTTATATTCAAAGTCAGTATTGCAGGACAACATGTCAGTTAATAGTTAATTGATATTCACATTTTTATCGCACACCTGATTGATATTATTACCATATGGAAACAGATCTTGATCTGTTTCCAGGTAATTTTACAAAAAATCAGTCATCTTAGAATAAAATTTTCTCTTGTAAAGGGAACAAGCAACATTATTCTTTCTAGATGTTCACCTTCAACATGAAATTGACAGTTTCCTTTCCACATCAGTATGGCACATCTACTTTCTTTAAATACTACACTGCTCAACAAAATTAACAAAACAGAAAATGTGATGTAATACATGTAGTTTGCGATGAAGCAGGACAAAATTTAGTATAGTCATGTACAAGATAATAACAATAATATGAGGAGACAGTGAAAAACATGGCATAGGAATGAGGGACATTACATTGGGGACACATAAGAATTACTAAAAAAAAAATCACATTGCAGAGGTCAACACAGTATGTTCAGAAATATGATCACATAACGTCAATACAGCTTATGATCACTTCTAATGGCTGAACAGCTGAGAGTGGTGGGCCATCTTCAGTATAAGTTCTGCCACACATACACACACCTGCCTCTACTGTGTGTCTCTTTTTCTGATGTTGGAAGACTGTTTCCTCATTCTTTCCAGATCAAAACTTTTAGAATCCATTTGCAGGCCAAAACAGGACTCATCAAAGAAGAGAAATGTGTTCCATTTGCCAGGGCTCCAAGTCACTTGTTCATGTCACAAACTCTGCAGTAATTTGGGGTTAATGGATTCAAACTGCTGGCTTCTTTGCATAGAATCTGCTTGAATTGAGTCTTCTTAACACAGTCTAGTTGGAGATGTTTTTCACCTGAGACTGTAGCAATCTCAAGAGATGAGTTAATGATAGGACTTCGTACAATTCTGTCTTGCTGTTAGAACTAGATAGCAGTCTGTTCTAGTTGACTTAGCCCTCTGGCAACTTTAACCAGCTTTTCTGGTAGTGGTTCCTGTCTCCTCAACCTGCATCCATAATGACACTTGATGACACATTAAACCATCATGCCACTTTCACCTGTGACTGCATGCTTCAAGTAGTTGAATGATCTACCATCTCATCTCAAAGAATCATCTAAAACAGTGTTTCCCAAATTTTTCAGTATACCTAGGCATCCCTTTTAAAATGTTAGTAATACTAGCACATCCTCTTTCAGGCAAAGGCAATTTAGGAGAAGTTATATATCATTCATACACAAATAATTATAAATGTATTTATTTCTTGATATTTGCATTATAATAAATTACAAACAGGCTAAACAGTTTTTTCTATTATTTAATAATAGAATAAAATTGTTTCATCTACAGTGGAACCTCGGTTGTCAGACAGATTAATTCGCTCCTAAAGGCTGTTCGGAAACCGATTTGTTTGAAAACTGAAACCATTTTCCCATAAGAATTAATGTAAGATGAAATAATCCGTTCCCGAACCCCAGATGATTGCTTATTTAAAAAGGGTGATCTCTTTCCACAAATCTTTGCACCTCACACCATTTCACACACATTTCTTTGATCAAAGAACTAGGAATCCTTCCTCTGACTCTGAAGACATTTCTTCAACCACCGTCTTTTGCTGCTCCATCTGAAGGTGTTCCAGTTCTTCCGTAGTGAGCTCATTCCTGTGGTCCTCCACATCAGCATTGCCAACTTCCAAGCCCATGCTTTTGCCCAGAGACACAACATCATCATCGATGACAGCAACATACTCGGCCTCAAAGCCCTCAATGTCTCTGTGCCTGATACACAGTCTGGCCACAATTCCTCCAGGCTGAGTTTAAGGTCCTGTAAGTCACTTGCACGCAGGCTTTGTCAAAAAATATTAAGCAATGGAGGATATTGAAACAGTGCTTTAGTGTAGAGTTTCTTAAAGTTCGAAATGACCTGCTGGTCCATGGGCTGGATTAGAGGAGTCGTGTTGGGGACAGGAACTTCACTGTGATAAAATCAAACTCCTCCATCAACTCGTTCTCAAAGCCTGGAGGGTGAGCAGGAGTGTTGTCCATCACAAGAAGGCATTTTAATGGCAAATTTTTTTCTTGAAGGTATTTTCTCATTTGGGGCAAAGACTTCATGGATCCACTGAATAAAAAATTGCCTGGTTACCCAAGCCTTACTATTAGCACCACTCGTACCACAGTTTTTTAAACAGGTCATCATGTAATCACCTCACTTTTTCACAAATTACAGCGTAAGAAACACTTTCACCAGCTAACTGTTTGTTTTATCCAAATCCGCAGCGATTTTTCCACTTCTTCAATCGTCTGAGATCTTTGTATAGTAAGAACTTGCACTCCTTTTATAATATCAACTCCCTTGATCGCCTCTTTATTTTTGAGTATTGCACAGACAGATCATTGATATCACCATGCCGAACTGCATAACAAGATCCAAGACACGAACGTCATTTTCATGTTTGGATAAGATTTCTTTTTTTCACCTCTATCGTGGTTCTAACAACTTTTCTTTTCACTTTGCTGCTATCGCTTTCTTTCTTCGATCCCATAATGGCTTATTTAATAATAATTTATATAAAAAAAGAATTAAAAAAAAACACTGCAAATTCGAGCAGGTGTCTGGATTGAGAGGAGACTGAGCCATAAGTGATGCTTATGGTTCAAGATAAGAGGCGTTCGACAACCGAGGTTCCACTATACTTGTAATTTATTATGTTAACATTTTAGATATATACAAATTATGAAATGTAATTTTTCAGTAATTGATTCAGTAACTATTCTATTGGGAAGAAGTTAGCTTGGTGAAATCTGGCTTGATATTTTTTTTTTAGCTGTGGTGGGGAAGGCCTCCAGGTCGAAAAGATGGTTTAATTTTTGTTGTTGTTGTTATTTTGTTTTGAGGTTCACAAGTGCAAAAAAACCCAGTAGATGCATGCAAATAGTAAAACAGTTGCTGAAGGCCATCACAGCTGGAGATACAAATGATTCCAAAATTTCTTGGAGAGTTCAGACTGCATGCTTTGAAAGATTTGAATTTAAACTCTTAATACAAAAAATTCAAACTGTTGGAATATGATCATGCCATCATCCAGACACTATCCTAATAGAGGCCCAGTCGATACATGCTGCCAAGAGACATATTTCGTTTAAATATTTCTTTTAGATTTTTAGTTATTAAAAAAGTAAATATATAGAATATATTCACTCTTATCTCTCAAAATGGAAATGGCAATAAAAATATATAAGTAAAGGAAAAAAGTACTGAAAATTAAAAAAAAAAAAAAAAAAAAAAAAAAAAAAAAAAGTGCCTCATACCCCCCCCCCTCCAAAAGATCTTTTAATGGATACTAATCTAAATGATGCCTTGAAGGTACTGGAGATATGGCTGATCTACCAAAAATGGGAATGAAGTGATGTGGCTGTAACCTATGTTTTTATAAGCATAAGTAATTTTAGTTGTGTGCATGGCCCTATTGAATGGTAGGTCAATTTCTATTGGATACTTGGAATTTGCTTGCCAAAATTCCTGTTATATGAAATATTTATCTATGAAAAATATTCATGAAAAACATTTCATTCTATTAATTTTGTCATGCAATGTACATTCATCAGCCCTCTATTGATGAATGTACATCCCACCCATCCTAAGAATATGGAATAATCAAATCTCTATTAGTCAAGTCTCACTGTAGTAAACAGCATTATAACAAACTACTAAAAAGTAAAGTTAGATCCTCATAGATAATGTTATGCTAAAAGAAATTACCTATAGCAAACTATTTACTATAACAAACTATTCCTGTGGTCCCTATGTACTTGTTATTCTGAGAATTGACTGCAGCAAGAACTCACAACATGTGAGCTCTTGCTCACATTTTGCTGTGAAGTACATCTACAACAGGAAATTTCAACTATTAAGCAAACCTTATTGCTCAAATATTATGTAACCTAAAAGTGACCCAAAAAATCATCGATGACTTCTCTCGCATCCTTCAAATCAAGATGAAATCCACAGAATTCCTATAATTTGTGCAATAGGTGCCTCTGTATTGAGAGTTCTCAAGAAGTTTCAGCTGACTGCCACCTTCAAGCCTATCAACCAAATCTGCCAGCTCTTTTCCTTTCTGAAAGACAAGCTTGTTCCTTGTCACTATCTATGCATTTATCAAGTTCCTTATGACTTATCCAATTTAGTCAAACAGGCTGTTTAGTTGAGAATCAGTCTCTGAACATTGGCATCATTTTTGGTGGATTAAAGCTCATAAATTCAGTTTACTCAGTACAGAGTTCATGCTGGCCCTGGGATCCTTTGGAATAATACCAAATTGCTTCAGTGAAGTATCATCAGATATGAACAGCTGTTCAAATAAAGCTCGAAACTTGCTACATTATCTGAGTCTGAATCTTAGCAGTGATGGACTGTCCATTCCCAAAGTTTGGAAAATTGTCATTTCCAGTTGTGTAAAATAATCCCTCCTGATGAAGTTCCTAGTAGTATTACTGGGAGGGACTATTCTCTCTCACTATACCAAACATGTAGAGACTACAGGCATAGTTTATTAGAACAGATAGTTTGCTATAATTAATTTTCTTTAGCACAGCATTGCCTATTGGAACTTTTTTTTAGTACTTTCTTATAGAAAACAGGTATGGTATGTGTTCTGTAACAAGAGTTATATGCCAATTTAAACCTAGCACTCGTGCACACACACAGTGACCGTATCTAAAAACAATCATTGTTATACTCAGTGATAATGAATGTGTTGCATCTGAATTCCCCATTTGTTCTCTTATTTTGGAATACTCAGAATGAAATGACAGTTAATTAAATGCAGTAGTGGGTTCTTTTCATTTGATTAGATATTTCTTTTCACTCATAATTCCAGTTACCCAACAGTGGTTTCTACATAGAGCTAATTTTTTATTTTGATAGTATAGTTAACAAGTAGAATGCTTTGGATTTGAACAACTCTGCATCCTCAACTAGTCTCATGAAAAAGTAGTCGCAGCGAAAGTAACAGAATAGTAGCCAAGTGGCATCATGGTTTAATCAGATCTGTTTTCTTCAGTAAAATTGATACTTCATTCAGTACTTGCATATGCTGCAGATTGATTCTCTACTGCAACTCATGCAGCTCAACTGTGTCTAAATATCTGGTGGTGGTGGTGTACAAACTGATGCTCTGCCATATACATATCCAGTGGAGATGTCATTTGGATTTTATGCATACTGTTTTTAATCCTGTCAACCATTATCTTGATTGTCACAGTTTCTGTCATTTTTGTAACTTTTATTGCCTACCTACTTTACATCCATGTGGATGAAATATCAACCATCTTACACTTCCTATCCATATTTCAATGGAATAGCAATGGTATTACAGTTTAAATGGACACTTTGCATCCATGTTTTGGTTGATGAAAATATACATCATGGCCAGTTGGATGGTTATTCTCAACTTCACTATGTATTTTATGAGTCTATATGTAGATCATGAGAGAAAATGCATCCCCCCCCCTAAAAAAATGGAATCTTGTGGAAGCTATGATTTTTCAAATGGTTCACAAGATTGGTAAGGTCATGTTACAGAATCATTACAATATTGGTGCATGCCTTCAAGAAATCCTGAGGAAAACCCTCTCCTACCAGGTGTCTCACTCAGGTAGCAGATGAGAGAGAGAGGCCCTAAAAGGTTAGGGCCTCTCATCTGGTATATTGCAAACTGATACATGCAATAGCTGATAAGCAAGTGGATGATTTGCATTATGCATTTCTTTATAAAATGATCAGTGTCTCTTCAGACTGTTCCTGTGAAATTGGAAAAGGGAAGCTAGTTGAAGTTATGGACTTTGAAGTCTCCAAGGAAAGATGACTACACTCTTTGATAATTAGATGTAAAAAAAATATCAAGTTGCATAGTCAAAAAGAGTTGTTAAAATCTTTATCCTGGACAGAGTTCAGTTTGATATCTTAGATGCTTTGCTGAGGAAGAAGATTTGGACACTGGCTGTCCACAATTTCCATCCCCCCCACTCCCCCCTCAAAAAAAAATGGGACTTAGGAGGAGAAAGCAAAACTTTACAAATTTCGTAATCTCCTGAATAAGAAAGAATAACTTAATGGAGATTAAGAAATTGTTCAGCTAATGAGTTTTCATTTTGCTAAGCACTATCAACCTAGTTTATGCAACATGGAGCTAGTTGCCTTTATAATAAAGAAATTCATTGGCATGGGGAGGAGGTACTAACACTGCTACATAAACTGAATAAACATCTGGCAATAGAAGCTGATGAGATATCAGCACAGATGCTAAAAGAGTGTTCAGCTGTGCCTTTGACCTGACTGTATAACTTGAGTCTTGGCACAGGGATGACTCCACAGAAGTGAAAAGAATGTATGATAATCCTATTGCACAAAGGTGGTCCAAAGACTTATGTGGCTAACTGTTTACATATCATCACTTTTCTGGAGATAGTGAAGATTATGGAAAAGTTGGTAAGAACTCATATGCAGAAATGGCTTGACAGAAAATCTCTCCTTTGCAATGAACAGCATGGCTTTACTAAGGAAAGGTCATGTTTGAATAACTTGCTTACATTTTATAACTTTATGGTTGCGTTAGCCAAGAGGAATGTATATATCATGATTTTTGGAATTTGCTAAGGCTTTTGACAGGATACAGCATAGAAGGCTTTGGCATGAATTGGAGGATATGAGATTGGATTATAAATTATTAGCTTGGATGAGAAGGATGGCCAACTGATAGATATCAAAAAAAAAAAAAAAAAAAAAAATACATTTGATAAAGAATTCAAAGATCTCGAAAAGTTATCAAAATAACATTCAAACCTGTTAACCAAATAAGAACAATCCTTCAGTCCCCAAAGCTACCGCATCCTTGGTATAAACATCTGGGTGAATAACTTGCATTGTCATATTCCAAAAATATGGAGATGTTTCATTTTAAAGTTAAAACAGAAGTGTCCTTGTGTCATTAAAAAGTCACATGAAGGATTGGTATTTCACAATCATGCCTTACCACCATGAAAAACTACTTGAAACTTCCTTTCAAGGAAAGTACTTAAGTTAAAAAAAAAATCACCTACAGGACTAAATGGGAATAATGGTCTTATGGTTAGCACTGTTTGGTCTTCTACTTAAGTTTAATGGGATAATAGAGTCACAGAGTCACAATACATTGCTATTACTGCTGTTATAACTTTAAACTGATATCTTGAAGAATCAACATTCAGATTAAAGTACAAATGTGTGATGTGCAATTTGCTGTAGATAAGAATAAATTAGAATTTTTTTTTCCCCCAATTGGATACAAGTAAATTACAGTATACTTGAAAAGAAATTAAATTTTTGTTTAATCCTTTATCCAAGTAAGCAAACAAGTTTGCTCATGAAGTACCTTCATAACTAGGTTGGTTACTTGTATATAGAAGATGTTAACTTACATCATTTGCTTTAGTATGTCATAATATGAAGCAAACTTCCTTGTGAATGTGTATTATGGGAAGGATTACTATCCAGACCACTTTAGATGTTTATTAAGGTCTCATAGTGAGAGTCAAATCCAGGAAAATACCAAGGTAGAATAAATGCAGAAGTCATATTTTCCATACACAAGTAGTAAAAAGGTGTTATGACCTTATTAAAGCACTCTGGATCAGAGATAGCTGTAGGTTTTTTCACATGATAAAACCTCAAAGGTCAAACCGGTCCTGGGTAGGGATTCTTCTCATAATGAATAGCAATATACACATCCAAAAGGAAGTGTGATTTGTACTGTGGAATATTAAGACAATTGATGTGAAGTTAATAGCCTCTATATAAAAGTAGCCTAGTCATGAAGATCATGTGCAAACTTTGTTTACTTATATTTGAATAAAGGATTAAACAGGAATATAATTTTTTGTCAAATATAACAAATTACTGTCAGATGCAGTTTGGCTTAACTGTAAATAAGTTTGTTATGCTTATTAATGAATACCCCTCTTAAATTGAAATCATTATTTGTCTTCATGTGATCCTGATCGTGTTAGAGTAATCAAGTCTTATTTAGGAGTTGATTGTTAAATAAGATGTTGAAATGGAAAATTGACTCTATGTTTAAATTGACTTACTCCTGGTCACTTTCAGAAGAATATCAGTCTATTCCTCCCCTCCACATCAGGCATCCAAAAAATTATTTTTTACTATGTTATGCCAGTGACACTCTCGGGAGCGAGAGCATCACCTGACTTTCTTCCTCCAAAAATAAGCAGAGCATCTCTAATCCCCTGGCAGTTACAAAAATGGCTGAAAAACTTAATGCAGTAAAACTTACAGGATTACACTGTTTGAGTTAATGAACTTGAGATTTCATACATGTTCTGTTTTATGTTAGAACAGGTTTCCAAAGAAAAAAAAATTTTTTATTATTTACTTTTTCTTTTTTTTTTAATGTATGGGTAGTTGTGTTTGTGTTAATTATATTGCATTTCTGAGAGCTTTCAAGAGAAAATTTTTCATTTAAATTTATTAAATTTTTTCCAAGTATTTTTTTTTTTTTCCCAATGTTATTTACAATTGTGTGTATTTTAACATATTTTCCTGAGAAGGAAATGTCGTGAAAGCATTTTTTAAAAATATTCTTTATTAGATGTACAGTATACTATCTGTCTACTGTATCATTATAATAGTAACATAAAGCAATATTCAGATAATTTTATGTGGAGAATAGAAACTGCTCGTAGATAGTGAAATTCACTTACTGTAAAATTTTTGCACTCCCAGTTAATCACAGTAAGCATACACCAACTCTACACAAAATGTCTAATTATGGAAAGCCAATGAAGCATTTTTATTTCTAACATTGTTAACAAACCTTAGAAACCTTTTTCTTCTCTCTTTCTTATTAGGCTTGATGGCCTGTCATAGGCATCTAACTCATAGAAACCTAATTAAATAAGAGACTACATTGCATGTAGTCTCTAGCCCTTTGTCCATCTTTTGGAATAAAAATGCTGAGTTTCTAGTAGGTAAATCTTCCATCTCCTTATGAGGCCTATAACTCGCCTATAGTTGAAAGGGCTCAAAAAGTTCTCTCTAGAATGTCTTCATATTCTAGTCAGAATTCCAACTGAAGGGCATTGTTGTTCTTGTTGCTACATTTGAGCTAGAAGCTCCTAACTTTAGAAACAAAGCTATAATTGCACTAAAAATTGCACTTCATAAAATGCAAATTGTCTCATTTATATTTATGTATAAATAAAAACCTGGCTGCTGCTGCTGATTCAGCAGTGAAAAGGGGAAGAAAAAATGTCTAAAACGTTCTGTTATCAAAGGGTATAGTCATGAGGACATGACACTTCCTTCAGTTGGAAAGATGTGAGTTTGAATTGCATCAGTGTGAGGAACTTTTATAAGGTGATACTGGTCTCATATGGAAGCAGTAGGATTTCCTCTTAGAAACTTGTTTTTCATCTCCTACAAGACAGGTATACTGGCTGGAGAACAGACATAATATGGTATAGCCCTAGTTACTTCACCCACGATTCTAAACATCCTTACCCGACCAACTTATCATAGAGATTTTTCAACTAGATATTAAATAAACATTAAGATATCATTATAAACAAAAAAGTGTCAATTAGAATGAGGGCTACTTTCTTGGAAGGAAATATATTCCAAAATAAGAGTTCTCTCCCCTTCTCCAGCATTGTATGTATTATTATTATTATTTATAAAGCATGATAGATATACTGAAGAATTGGATATCATCTTATCATTGAACTGGCATATCACCTGTTTTATAAAATATCATTGTTTTTCTCCTCAGGGAAAATTGTTCCCACTTTATTACCTTTTAAAATCTTCATATTGAGTTCTTCTCCTGAGAGTTTTTAAAATATTATTGCTGTAGTAATTTTTTTTCTTTATTTTTGTGTAGGAAACTGCTGTAAATATTGCCTACTCCTGTAAGTTGTTTGCCACTGAAATGGAGATTATAACATTGAATGCAAGATCAAAGGTAAATTTATTTATTAATGTTTAAGAAAAATTATTAGTTTATTTGGACTTTGCATTCAAAACCTACATACAAATGGATTTGGAGTAAATAGTCAATAACCTGCATAGATGGTTTATACCACTGAAGTTCTCGAATGGTCCAAAAGGATGAAAATCACTGAATGCAAGAGAGAACTGTGCTGCAGGTGGTTCTGAACATCCCAGTTTTTGTGTTGTGTAATTGCATGTTGGTTGGCAATGTGCATGATGACATCTGTCCTACCATCAGCAAAATTATTATACCAAGACCAAAAGGAGAGTCTGATATGATGGTGGCTCATTACACTTGCTTCAATTGATAATTAATTTCTTCCAAGATTAACATGAGCATGATAGTCCTCTTCATGCTCATATAAGGAAACACAGGCAATGTAATTGCTTTCTTCATCTATCCTTCAACCCTCTACACTGCACATGCAAATTGTGTATTTTAATGTGCATGTCCTGTTGCCTTTGTTTTTGAACATCCTCATATTGTATCGCCCTTTAAAGAAATATCAGAATGTTTATTTTCATCATGATCATATTCTTTTGGATACCTGCAAGAGATATAGCAGATATAGTCTCAACACAATCAGGGCCATGCTGATAGGCCCTGCCATGTTGGAAGGCTGAAATTTATAAGCTATCCCCCCACTCCCAATCATCCAATTGTATGGTTGAAAGTATTGATGAAAGGACAATTAAAACTATGATTTACATTTCATATTAAATATGTCTAAAATATTAGGGAACTCTAAGTTAGTGTTGAATGTTTTTTCAGTCTGTTATCTAAACTTATTTGCAGTGATAAAAATGTTAGGTGAAGCTGCAGAGGGAGACATCATAAAATTTTAGGGATACATTTGCAAAAGCAAAAAAAATAAAAATAAAAATCACTAAAGCACTGGCTAATTTGTGGGGAACTGAGTCAGCTTTCACAAAAGCATGAATTTCAGATAGTTTTTTAATGCACTACATGAAGATTGACTGGCTGATCCTGAAAACTATTTTAAAATTAATGTATTTTTATGTAATTGCATTGATATCGCCATGCATTCAGTGTCTTCTTATATCTGCTGTTCAGGTAGGTAATGGAAAATCGCTCTTATCCTTGAATGTTTTTGTTACCTTTCAGTTTCCCAACTGAAAAAGGATTCCTTGAAGTATTTAACATCTTATAACTTAGGAGCCATAATTTTCTGAGCCCAAAATCATGCCTGCATTATGTAGATTCCCTGACCTTTAATTGCTGCTGTTGCACTGCTGTTAACAGGTTTGTTGTGAGTTACCAAACCACATATTATAAGGCTATGAGTACTTTTTGAATACTTCTTTGGCATTAAAATATTTTGGTATGTATGATATAGGAAAGGATTTTGATTTTTCAGTTGAAAGTGAGTTAGCTGATGTCATATGGAAGTAGCAGGGTTTTTCATTCCACGTATAGGAGAATCTGCCAAGAGAACACACACAATTTACAGACAAAAGAAAAAAAAAAAGCTTTGCTGGGCAGTATATGGCATCATTGTGTAAGTGGAATGAAAAGAATAGATTAAGTAACATAAAAAGAGAAGAAAAAAAGAATAGCAATGTTCATGTTAAGGAAATAGAGAAAATAAAAAAATGTTTTCAGAATGCAATATAGTACTCATTCCATCTTTCAGATATACTAGTTTCCATAAATTAAGGAATAAAGAGAGAAAATCGTGATAACTCAAAAACTGTATGATATTTTTATGATTTTTGTAATTTTTATACAGTTTGGTGAAAAGCAGTATATGAGATGTGAAAGAAACATCCACAAAAACTGTAAATAAATAATTTAATTCAATAACAGCACATGAATACAATGGTCAAAAAGGTCAAAAACAAGAGGTCAAATTGAGATTGTCATCAGGAATGCCTTCACCCCTCACAGCAGCAGCAGCAGCACAGTGCTGACAGTGTTTCATACTGTCCAGGAGTTTGTAATAACAGTCCCTCAAGGTTTTGGAGAAGTGGGAGGTTGAGAGTAGCAACACGTCTACCAAGAGCATCCCAGACATGCTTAATAGGATTAAAGTCAGGAGACCTGGGTGGCCAGTCCATACTTATGATAGTCTCTTCTTCTTGAACATATTGGGTCCACTTGCTTTGCTCAGTGATGATGAGCATTAGCATCTTGTAGGATAAATGTCTCCCCAGTCGTACCTGCATATGGATGAATATAGGAGTCCAGGAATGCTGCATCTCATTAAGTTGCAGCATTCATATTTCTGCTAAGAAGAACATACAGGTCAGTGTGTGTCTACCTAATGAGATGTCTCTCCCAAACCATCACATTACTTCCACCATCAGTGTCCCTTTCACGGATATTAGAGGGAAGATAATGTGTCCCTAGTTCAGGTCAAAGCATGCCTAGTATTGCTTTGTAGCACAAATTGAGACTCATCTGTAAGCAATACTGACCCCCATCAGTCTTAGGTCCAGTTGACTTGGAGCCTGGCCTATTTCAAATGTTCTCTCCTGCCACGTGGTCATAGGATACACAGACTACCAGTCATCTAGCATGCATACCTCCTTGAAGCCCTCTGTGCACAGTGAAAGCAGTACCATTGTTCATGTAGACAATGTGAGATCAGATCATAGCTGATTCAGGGTAGCACTCCTGTTTTGGCTCAGATAATTGGAGATATCAATCATCCGTTGCAGTTGTAATCCATAGCCTTCATTCACTGTCTTCCCAGGATGCTTTTTGTGGCTAGTGGAATTGGTTCCACAGTGTGTTAACCATGGAACGACTCACATGCTAACCATCTGGCTACCTCCATGTGTGTGTCTTTGGCCAGCCTCTATTTAAGATGGCTTGCTGACTGAAGTCATCCCTCCCCCAAGTTATTGCATTTTTTTCTTTTTGTTTTCCTTAATTTATGGAAACTGATGTATTCTGTCTGTTCATGAAGTATACTGGAAAAATATATAAACCACTTGTGACATGTTTCTGGCTAATGCATTTATTTTTTAAACTGTAACAGCCTTCTTCCTTCCCCCCCCCCCAAAAAAAAGAGAATTGTAGTAGACGATATGCATATGCAGTTCTTAGTAATAATGAGCTTATTATTTTCTATTAAGATAAACATTTTGCAAAATGTTGTACACTTAAAACATGCATTGCACTAGAAACTGTATTTTTTTTGCTGATGAACACATCAGTCATACAGCTTTTCAGTCAAGGAATTATAGCTGCATTTAAATTTTTCTCAGTTAACTAATGCCATGGATAATCAGTGAATGTTTATAAAATAGTTTTGGCATAGTTATAACATGATGTAATGTATGCACTCAATCAGAACTTGAGAGCAGTGCTATGAGCTTGGTGAAATATGGCATTTCACTGAAGTTCATGCTCCAGATATTCATGCATTCATTATTGGATGGCTACAAAAATCTTCTGTTTAATGGGTAATTGCAAGAAATGGTAACTCAGATATCAGTGAAGTCTCATCTGAATGAGTTAGCATTTCTTGCAAGAATTAGCATTGCAATTCTGCAATGCTAATTCTTGCAATTGCCCATTAAACAGAAGATTTTTGTAGCCATCCAATAATGAATGCATAAATATCTGCAGTGTGAAATTCAGGTGAGATGCCATATTATTAAGTTTGCCATTCACTTAATTTTTGTCAGAAAATGATAGATTTTGAGTGAAGCTAAAAGTAATTAAAAAAACACACATTAAATGCCTTAAAAACATGACAGTGATATAACTAAGATGAAAAGCCAAAAGGCTATTTTTTTCTGGCGAGGTTGATATAAGTTAAGGGGATAAAAATCCCTTCTTGTTTTTCAGCCAGTAAGCGAAACTAAGATCGAACACTACGATCTGTAACGTTTCATGCCGACGAACTGTCAGCGTATCCAAGCGTAAGTGACCACTTGGTAGTGCCACACCATGGCAACTCGTTGCAAAGGTGAAGCAAGCTTCCTCACTGTTCTTGATATTTTCTCATAATGTAAAACACAGCTCTTAAGAGATGTAGTACTAAATCTTAGTTATATACTATGTTATATAATGTAATATAGTGACACACCTTTCGGTCAATCGTATAGCAAAAGTATGTAAGTTTTCTTCACTTAAACTCTGTTATTAACTAGGTCTAGCTACTCACTGATGAGACCTCAAAAAAGGTTGAAACCGGTCTGGGTAGTGACCTCTCCTCATAATGTAAAACAGTACTACATCTCTTAAGAGCTGTGTTTTACATTATGAGAAAATATCAAGAACAGTGAGGAAGCTTGCTTCACCTTTGCAACGAGTTGCCGTGGTGTGGCACTACCAAGTGGTCACTTACGCTTGGATACGCTGACAGTTCGTCGGCATGAAACGTTACAGATCGTAGTGTTCGATCTTAGTTTCGCTTACTGGCTGAAAAACAAGAAGGGATTTTTATCCCCTTAACTTATGACAGTGATATGTTTATATGATAAGAAAAGAGGACAAAACTACATTTTACTCATTGCCATCTACGAATTAGAAAACATTTTTTTTTTTTTCCAGAAAAGTTTTAAGTCTGAAAAAATATATTGTTGTACTAAGTAAGAGACATTTTCTTTGGATTTTATTGAACCGTGATTCTTTATAAATATATGTATACAATTGTCTATAAGTATTTCTCCAGCTTAAGTCTGTCTGGCTTCTTCAGGACAAGAAATGGGTACACTAACATTAAATGCTAAAAAGGAATGCAGTAACAATTAATTAAAATTGAAAAGAGGTGTGACATTAAGAGCATGGAGCACGGAGACTCAGTCATTGTTTGTAGATCACGCTTTATAGTTTTTTGCGAAATTGAGTTCTGCTATACATAGTGAATTTATTAAGCTTTTCCAAATATCTTTTAATATCATGCCTTGATTTCTGTTGAGATTGTCTCCTGTCCAGAGTACCACTGCAGCTTCTTTAAAGTCTCTACATCTGAAATCTTCTTCAATGTATGGCATGGAGCTGTTGTCCCAATCGATGGAATGGTTCGAAATCAAGAAATGATGGGCCAATCATGATGTGTCTGTTCTGTTGTTGTTGACATCTCCTCTGTGTTATTTTTTTTTCAGATTTCTAGGCTTCATGATGTTTAGCCTATATAATTCAGTCCACAGGAACATGGGATGTTATATACACCTGCATACTTGTAGAATCTGATGCTGTCCTTAGGAGATCTTAACATGTGTCGTGTAGTTAAAATAGGTTTGAAGGCAACCCTGATGTTGCCTTCAAAGACTAAATGATTTTTGCTATTTTCGTTGAAATTGAGCCGGCATAAGGTATGGCGATGGACGATGTATACTGCGTCACTTGAGGTTGTCACTGTGGGCTGTTTCTATTGAGAATCTTTTGAATAATATTTTTTGGGTAACCATTTTTGACTAGAGTTTTAGATATGCGTGAGAGCTCACCAAGCAGATCTTTTTCTTCTGTGATGATATTTGTTGCTCTATTTTTAAGCATATATATATAATGCTAAGTTTTTGTGCATAATGGTGAGTAGATTTAAAGTGAAGATAACATCCAATGTCTGTAGGTTTGCAGTAGATTGTGAACTTGATTTGCTCATTCTCTTGTTTTTTTATTAGTACGTCCAAAAAAGGTAATTGATTGTTATTTTCTAACTCTAATGTAAACTTAATTTTTTGGTGGAAAGAATTTATTTTTTGAAGGAACTCATGTAAGGCATTTTTGTGTCTTTCCAAATGATGAAGACATCGTCCACGTATCTCCATCAGACTAATGGTTTTGGATAGGATTGGCCCATCATTTCTCGATTTTGAACCACTCATTGATTGGGACAACAGCTCCATGCCGTACATTGAAAAGATTTCAGATGTAGAAACTTTAAAGAAGCTGCAGTGGTACTCCGGACAGGAGACACTCTCAACAGAAATCAAAGCATTGATATTAAAAGACATTTGGAAAAGCTTAATAAATTCACTATGTATAGCAGAACTCAATTTCGCGAAAAACTATAAAGCGCAATCTACAAATAATGACTGAGTCTCCATGCTCTTAATGTCACACGTCTTTTCAATTTTAATTAATTTTACTGTCGTTACTGCATTCCGTTTTAGCATTTAATGTTAGTGTACTCATTTCTTGTCCTGAAGAAGCCAGACAGACTTAAGCTGGCAAAACTTGTAGATGATTGTATACATATATTTATAAAGAATCATGGTCCAATAAAATCCAAAGAAAATGTCCCTTACTTAGTATAAAAGCACCAAATATTAACAGTTAAAATAAAATATTGTTGTACTCCCTGTACTTCACATTATTTTATTTGTATAATTATTATTCAGGACATCCGTGGAGTCACAAGAAGCATCGTGGGAGACCCATCCTAGACAACACAGTCTATCATACCACTCTTTAAACTTAGTTCACCATTTGTGCTCTCACTGCTCATCAGGCAATGCATTCCATGAGCCAACTACCTTCCATGAAAAAGCCACTACTCAACCTCTTGCTTAACTTCCAGGGGTGGCCCTTGTCCTTGCTCCTTTCACTTGTTCTATCCTATGAAAGATCTCCCTAGTATCAACTCCCTGTAACTACTCCCTCAACAGTTTAAATGTCTCAATCATATTACTTCATCTATCTATCAAACTCTGCAGTCCACATGTCCTCAGTCTGTATAACTAACTTTGTACAGTCCTGATATCTCTTTTATTATCTGCCTCTGCACCTTTTCCAGGGTTGCTTTAATTCTTTCAAATCCTGGTGACCAAATCTAAGCACAGAAATCTAGATTGGTCTGATTAGTTTCTTCTTGGTATTGCAGCAATCCTCTGGATTACCCTGAATATCTTTGCAATTATGTCCCCTAAACTTCAAGTTTCTATCAATCATCATCCCAAGGTCTGTTGCCTCCTCTACTTCTTCTAGTACAGTTCCACCAGCAGTGTATGCAGTTGTCCATTGATGATCCCAAATTTTAAGACCTTAAGTTAATGCAATGCAACTAAAGTTGCATTAAATTGATATCTCCATTCATTTGTCCATCTGTTTAGCTTATTCAAATCCTCCTGATGGACTGCCACATCATCACTATTACTAATAATATTTCTCAGCTTAGCATCCTAACAACTGAATATCCCCTTGCAATTCATTCACGTTGTCATTGATACAAAGGTTAGATAATGGAGGTTCCAGTACTGTGCTCTGTTGAACCCCACTTGTAACCTTCTGCTTCCCTGATACAGCTCTTTTTGTACTCAACTCTCTGATATCTGTCAGACAGCCAACCAGTTCATGAACCTGTTATCTAAATCCATATGCTGTAACTTAAATATCGGCTTATCATGTGGTACCCTGTCAAATGACTTTGTCAAAATCCAAAAAAAAGGCAGTATGTGCCTTTCCTTCATTAACTGCTTATGTTACTTTAGTATAAAAGCCAATCACTAAAACATGGACACCTCTTAACAAATCCATGCTGACCATCACAGATAGCAATTACTCTCATTTGCTCAATGCTTTATACAGTCTCTGAATTTCTCCAAAATCTCAACAATTACAGAAGAAATACAAACTGGTCTACTTCCATTCTACTGCCACCCATAAGCAATGGCACTATCTGACACTCCATGGGTGCCTTTCTCATAGCCAGACTTTCATTGAAAGGCCAAATCAGTGGAGCTGTCAGTTCCTTAGCACATGCCATGCTCTTAAAACACATGGAGAACTCCAACCTGGTTCCATTGTCTTAGTGACATCTAGAGTACTTAGTATTTGAAACATATTCTCCTCATGCATTTATAACCTTGAATCCTCCTTCCCATCCCTCTAGTAACCTGTTTCTAGGATGATATACCCTAATAAAGTGATCATTAAACAACTCCAGTATGTCTTCTCTATCAGTCACTCGACTCCAATTTTTGTATAACAATGACATTCTTCCACAGTTATTTCTCATCTTACTGGCCACATAATGAAAGGATTCCTTTGGATTTTCCTTGGATCTCATAGCTAATCTCTTTTCATTTTCTGGTTTGATTTTCATTTTGATTTTCTGGCCTGAATCTCAAATTTCTCTTGCAGTTGCTCTCCTCTCTCTCACCTTATATTTTTTCTATTCAATATTGAGTTCCTATTCAATATTGAGTCATTTGTTTTACACAAAATTGTGTTCTCTTTTTCACTCAAGGTGTACAACCTGCCATTGCTGCTGATAAATATTTCTTTACTAGTTTCCATGCTTTGGGATATTTTGTCCTTTAATTCCTCCATCCATGGAACTGGCTCAAGCTGATTTCTAAGATTATCATAATCACCTGTCTTAGAATTCTACATAAATTCCTTTCTCCTTGATACTTTTGTATGTCTGTTCATTCTTCAAGTCAAGACTGCATGGTTGCTTTCTCCAACTGGGGACACAGATGACATCCCAATTACAATCAAATCTTCTGATGTAAGACCAATTCCAAAACTCTTGAAATTCTTGAACTCGTTACTTTTACTAAATGTTGGCTAAGACATTTTTTCCTTGAGAATTCCAGAAATTCTATTCCCTTACTACTACAACATGCTGTTTCTTCTTCCCAATTTATACTGCTGTAATTAAAATCTCCCATAAAAAGCCTCCATAGCTCAGTCAGCATAGACTAATCCCTTTGGTCGGAAAGACTTGGGTTCGATTCTCTTCGAAGATGTGAGGAACCTTTATCTGGTCTCTTTCGACCAAAGGTGAATTAGCCAGTCTCATATGGAGGTGAAGGTTTTTTCACCTGAAAACTCTTGTTTTTTTGTCTCCCAAAATAGGCAAACCAGCCCCATTAACACACACTTCTACAGTCAAAAAAAAAATTTTTCCCCTCCCCAACACCAGACTTCACGACAAGCCGGTTGGAGTTTCCTACAGTTACATAACCATAGTGGATCCTACTCTGAGTGGGATAAAAGTGCTATAAAGAGGAAGGAGGAGTTAAAATCTCCCATAACTTATTTTGCCAAACTCATTTGCCTAAATATCTCCTACTCCTCATCCTCTGTGTCCAGGTAACACAGAGGGTGAAGAGTAGGAAGCATTACAACATTATATTAGATATACTTTCCTGCCCACCTCACACTATAAGCCTGCAAAACCATTAGCATCATTTTCATTCTGAGAGGACACAGCTCATCGTGTATCAGCCAAACAGACTCCATCTCACTCATCTCTGGTCAACCAGACCAAAAAATGACACAGAATCATAGAGGTAATAAATTAAGTGGATATAAAAAGTTCAATAATGTGTTTATAATATAATTAAATTTCTCTTTACCTTTATTTTATAATTATAACAAAAACATTAATGGGCAACTTTATTAATTTTTATCTGTAAAAATGTACACAAAATTTATTGTGCAAATGCGGAATTTCAATATATATATATATATATATATATATATATATATGTTAAAGATACCAAGTAATTTTAAACCTGGTTTTACTCCATTTCCCAAGTAAGCAAACAGACTAAAAGTCAAGTTTGCGCCTGCAATTGATGCAAGTCTAACTGATCCCACAGGTAGTGCAGGACCAGGGCAACTCGTGGCAAAGGTGGAACAAGCTCCGATCACTAATCTTAATATTTACCCTTAATGCCAAAACACATCTCCAAGAAGGGGATGTATGATGTTTTGTATTAAAGGCAAGGGGCCACTACCCAGACCGGTTTCGACCTTTATTGAGGTCTCGTCAGTGGGAGCTAGGCTAGAATTAAAATACCAAGATTTAGTAATACAGAGCTTGTAAGTATTTTGCCAAAAAAGTTACCATAAGGTGTTTTAACCTTATTAAATAAAAATCTCTGGAGGAGATATAAATGTAGAAAGTATTTTTACCTTGGGTATAAATATGTTAAAGATACCAAGTAATTTTAAACCTGGTTTTACTCCATTTCCCAAGTAAGCAAACAGACTAAAAGTCAAGTTTGCGCCTGCAATTGATGCAAGTCTAACTGATCCCACAGGTAGTGCAGGACCAGGGCAACTCGTGGCAAAGGTGGAACAAGCTCCGATCACTAATCTTAATATTTACCCTTAATGCCAAAACACATCTCCAAGAAGGGGATGTATGATGTTTTGTATTAAAGGCAAGGGGCCACTACCCAGACCGGTTTCGACCTTTATTGAGGTAGAATGGGAGTTCATGCCTTTCATCACTGGCCTCTTTAGATTTAAAAAAAAAGTTGTGCTGAGAGTCAGCTTGATAGAGAGAGAGGAGAAGAAAGATAGAGTGGATAGTAGTAGGTAGTTAAAAGAGGCCTCAGTCGATCCACCTGGCCTGACTTAAATGCCAGCACCAAGCAGATCTCCGACATTATCTCCCTCCATCCGTTCTCCTCCGCGTTCTCCGGCCAGCCACCTCTTCAGATGTCTGGCCGATGAAAGAAGTGAAAAAACAAATGCAGGAAGACACACATAAATTGAAAATCAAAAGAACTAGGACACACATAAACAGAAACAACAAAGGAGCTAGAACACGCATAAAGAGGACAACAAAAACAGAAACAACAAAGGAGCTAGAACACGCATAAAGAGAACAATAAAAGTCGGTGAATTAACAGAAAAGTACTGCAAGAACGGGGGAAGAGCCTGGCCCGAGTGATGCAGCCCGCAAGGAGCTGCACCGCCTCGCTGTAAGCCTTCGCCGCTCGGGTTCTCAGGTCTGCCCCCTCCTATGTGGATTAAGCGTGAACATACAAAAACAGAACCAAGAAACTTAGAAGGGGCTTTTATGTCATATTTGCCCTGCTATCTCTTACCGCTTCCTCATAGTCTTTTACCACGTTTTCCATCACTGTGAGTACGTGTACTGACTCTTCATCATTAAGTTGCCATATTCTCTTCAAGCATTCATTCCATTCCGCTCGGTCATAAGTGACTTTCCCAAACTTGAGCCATATTCTAAGACTCTCTAGCTCACCTTCACATTGCAAAGCCATGTCTCCCTTTTCCTGTACAGCTGTGTGGACTTTGTTTTTTATCTCGGGTTTATTCCTAAGATAGAATAGGATTCGTTCTGTTACATTCGAATATTCATATCGGGGTTCTTTTCTTTTTACCGATTTTGTAATGGCGTGAGAAGAACCGGTGTTTGTATCCTGTTTATTTCGTTTCATTTCTCCTTCTTCTTCTGGTGTGATGGGTCGTTTTGTTGTACTGGTGTTGATTTCCATTTCCTCTGTTTCTGTACTGTTATTGTTGCCTTCCGATTCATTGGTGTAAGATTTCATAGTGTTCTGTTTCTTTTTCATCCTAATTCTCCCTTCTGCGTTCCTCCCAGTAGTCGTTGCGGTAACTGGCGGTTGGAGGGCTGGAAACTCTTCTGGTTCAGTTGTTTGTGGTTCGTTTGCTGTTTGGCCGGTAGCTCGAGAGTCCTGTGTTGTGAGCTTAGGAATGGTTACTGCCACAGGTGTTATGGAGCCTCCTGCTCTTTCTGCAAGGGTCCTATTAGGACAAATATCTATTTTATGGGATGTGTTCCCACATTTACGGCACGGTGACTCACATTGATTCAATGTGTGTTCTGTCGATAAGCAGTTGCGGCATGTGTTGTTTTTCGGGCAGTGAGCGCTAAGGTGACCCAAAGCGGTGCACCGAAAACATTGTTTTCTTACGCCTGGATAATTGACTATTACTCTTGCTGAGCCTAAAAAAATCAAGTTGGGGACCTCGGTTTTCATCTCGATTGAAATGCTCACTTCCCCTGATTTCCACTCTGGGATATCCGCGTCTTGTCCGAATGTTACGTTTCGGACAGTCCCCCACTTGGAGAAAATGGTTTTAATGATTTCCTCCCCTTTCTCTAGATATTCGAGTGGAAACCTGTCAATTTTTATGGATTTTAAAATACTTCCGACTAGGAAGGGTAGGTATTTTTTCCCTTCACATTCTACACCCTTAAGGAGCGTTTCTCTTGTTTCTATGTTGTTTGTTACTACTTGGAATCTACCCCCCCCCGTAAGGGGTAAGCCCATAAATACTTCTGCTTTGACGACTTTGAGAAGAGCTCTCACAAACGTCGCTTTGTCGATGTTTGGGTCAATTTCGATCCCGAGAGTACGAACTCTTGGCAAGAATTTCGACATTGTTTAAAAGCAAATACCTTACCAACGGAATAGCAAATTTCAGTCCCCAAAAGGAAATACCCTAAAACGGACCTGCACCGATTGGAACGAGGCCGCAAAAAATAAAAACCAACAAAAGAAAAACTAGAAGGGTTCTTACCAAACAATACTGTAATAGGAGCTCTCTCTCGGGATCTGGTAACTGGCAACTGGAATCCAAAAGAAGACTGGAACATGGAGCTTTCTCTCGGGGCCGCTAAATCTGGAACTTGAGGTCTCGTCAGTGGGAGCTAGGCTAGAATTAAAATACCAAGATTTAGTAATACAGAGCTTGTAAGTATTTCGCCAAAACAAGTTACCATAAGGTGTTTTAACCTTATTAAATAAAAATCTCTGGAGGAGATATAAATGTAGAAAGTATTTTTACCTTGGGTATAAATATGTTAAAGATACCAAGTAATTTTAAACCTGGTTTTACTCCATTTCCCAAGTAAGCAAACAGACTAAAAGTCAAGTTTGCGCCTGCAATTGATGCAAGTCTAACTGATCCCACAGGTAGTGCAGGACCAGGGCAGCTCGTGGCAAAGGTGGAACAAGCTCCGATCACTAATCTTAATATTTACCCTTAATGCCAAAACACATCTCCAAGAAGGGGGATGTATGATGTTTTGTATTAAAGGCAAGGGGCCACTACCCAGACCGGTTTCGACCTTTATTGAGGTCTCGTCAGTGGGAGCTAGGCTAGAATCATACATCCCCTTCTTGGAGATGTGTTTTGGCATTAAGGGTAAATATTAAGATTAGTGATCGGAGCTTGTTCCACCTTTGCCACGAGTTGCCCTGGTCCTGCACTACCTGTGGGATCAGTTAGACTTGCATCAATTGCAGGCGCAAACTTGACTTTTAGTCTGTTTGCTTACTTGGGAAATGGAGTAAAACCAGGTTTAAAATTACTTGGTATCTTTAACATATTTATACCCAAGGTAAAAATACTTTCTACATTTATATCTCCTCCAGAGATTTTTATTTAATAAGGTTAAAACACCTTATGGTAACTTGTTTTGGCGAAATACTTACAAGCTCTGTATTACTAAATCTTGGTATTTTAATTCTAGCCTAGCTCCCACTGACGAGACCTCATAAAGGTCGAAACCAGTCTGGGTAGTGGCCCCTTGCCTTTAATACAAAACATCATACATCCCCTTCTTGGAGATGTGTTTTGGCATTAAGGGTAAATATTAAGAGTAGTGATCGGAGCTTGTTCCACCTTTGCCACGAGTTGCCCTGGTCCTGCACTACCTGTGGGATCAGTTAGACTTGCATCAATTGCAGGCGCAAACTTGACTTTTAGTCTGTTTGCTTACTTGGGAAATGGAGTAAAACCAGGTTTAAAATTACTTGGTATCTTTAACATATTTATACCCAAGGTAAAAATACTTTCTACATATATATATATATATATATATATATATATATATATATAATATATATAATATATATTAAAATTCAATATTTGCCAAACATATATATATATATATATATATATTATATTATATATTAAAATTCAATATTTGCCAAACAAACTCCGATGTGTAAATTGTTGGACTGGTTTAAAAGTGTCTGCAAATCAGATTTGGCCTGTAGGCCATACGTAGTGAATGAAATTCAGCCAAGGTAATTAAATCCAGGCTTAAATGATTGTGCAAATGTTTCAGAAATGGACACTACTACTGAGATTAAAATGTAAGATGTGGTAAATTTAAATTTATGTTTTTGGATGCTGATTGGTTATTACTGACAAAATTTCAGCATAAAGGCTTACATAAATTTATATGGAGAGAAGCATTCAGAAAAGATTTACAGATTAGATTATCTTCAGCATGTCTGAGGAACTTGCAGAGGTTATAAATAGTTGCCCATCATCCAGTTATGAGCAGTATGAAAAAGAAGAAAAAGTGTAAGAAAAATTTTTAAAAGTAATAAAGTCTTAACATTTTTCAAACCAAATTTAGATATGTAAATATCATTCAGTATGGAAGTGAAATCTGGACAATAAAACAAAAAGACAAACAAAGATTAATAACAGCAGAAATGAAGTGTATGAGGAAAAACTTCCAAGTATACCCTATTTGATCACAAAAGAAATGATGAAATTATGAAAGAATTAAACCAAGAACCAGTAATAGAAAAAATTAAAAAATATGAACATAAATGGAATGGAACATGTTCAAAGAATGAAAACAGAAAGATTATCAAAACAAGCCTTAACGTACAAGTCATTAGGAAAAAGAAAACCAGGACGTCCTCTTAAACGATTCAACGATGACTTCTAAGGCTAGAACAGGCTATGCTAGGCCTAAATCCTTGATACGCATGATGATGATGAAATATCATTAAAGGAACAAAAAAATTTAGATTTCAAAAATAAAAACCAAATCCTTGAGACTGAATGGAAAAACAGAAAAGAACATTAACAGATGTAACTCAAAAAAGCATGCTAGGATACATAAATTCTTTGGTAAAAATATTATTGATCTATCAGAGAAGAAGTTCAGGAAAAGAATTGTGCAGAGAACTTGGTAATGGCACCTCCTAATTGTTATTGTGAGCACAATGTGACATTGGTGCTATAGTTGGAAAGAGATAGGTTCAAATCACATTTAAGATGTAAGTCACCTTTACGAGGATCTTTTTAACTGAGAGTGAGATATCCAATCTCATATGAAAATGGCATGGTTTTTTCCTTTGACAAAATTAGCAAAAGTGAATAACCAACAAACTTAATATTCTGTACTCATAGACTTACTTGCGTCTACCATAATTTCTACTAAACTAAACCAAGTTTCTTGGAAAATCAGTTTCTTCAGTTGTAGCATATGAAAAAAATTCTAGGAATGCTGAAAGATAGTAACTAAACAAAAATTGTGGAAAGACTTAAGAAAGATTATGAAACTATAATAAAAACAGTAGTAAATTGTTTTTAGAGACCAGTGGGAGGGGATTTCAGATGAAGGATAGAGCACTATGAATTGGATCATAATATAGAATGAAAGATGAGGATGTTTACGAGGGTGGTCTGAAAAATTCTCAGCCTAACAATGAAAAAACCAATTTATAATTTCAAAATTATTTTTATATTTCAACATAATCTCCCTTAAGACTAATACATTTATTCCAGCGACATTATCCCATCCCTTTATTTGTATTCCCACTGTAATACATTTATTCCAGCACCATTATCCCATCCCTGTAGTGGTTCTCAGTAAGATCTGCAAAATGCCCCTCTACAGCTGCAATCACCTCTTGATTTGAAGAAAAACGCTGACCAGCAAGGAAGAGTTTTAGTTTTGGGAAGAGATAGAAGTCAGAGGGAGAGAAATCTGGGGAATAGGGTGTATGTTCCAACAATTCATAGTGCAGATCCCTTAATTTTCCTATTGCCAAAACACTTTTGTGGGCAGGTGCATTGTCCTGATGAAAGATGATTTTTTTCTTCTGCAAACCGGGTCTTTTATCACAAATTTTTTCATCTAGTCTAGTTAAAAGATTGGAATAATATTCCCTGGTTATTGTTTTACCCTTTTCAAGATAATTAATAAACAAAATGCTTTAGCATCCCAAAACATCAAAGCCATGACCTTTCCTGCTGATGGAACCGACTTTGGCACTGAACAGCCAGCTTCTGTCCACTGTTTGCTGTTTGGATTCTGTAATGGATGGTAAATCCAAGTCTCATCCATAGTAATAAATCGACTCACAAAATCAGTTTTATTCTTGTTAAAACGCTCCAAGCACTGTTCAGAGATTTTCATGTGAGTGCGTTTTTGATCTGCTGTGAGCAAGCGCAGCACCCATCTTGCACAAAGCTTTTTCATTTGCAATTCTTTATGCAAAACCTATCCTACACATTCTTTTGAAATGCCTATAGTCTCAGCAGTTTCACCCACTTTGACTTGTCAGTCATCCAATACCATATCTTGCACTTGATCAATGATTTCTGGTGGTGTTACACTTTTTGGACGTCCTTCATGTGGATCATCTTCAAGGCTGGTACAACCACGTTTAAACTCGGCAGCCCATTTCTTAATTGTATTGTCGAAAACGAAGGAGAAGAGTGCCCATAAACTTTTATGAACTTCAAATGAATTTCTTTTGCTGTTAAATCTTCTTTTACAAAAAATTTTATAACTAGACGATACTCAATTTTATCCGTTTCAAGGGATACAGACATTTTTGCTTCAGACAGCTGTATAAAAAAAACTACTTCATAGAATGACTTGCAATTTCATATGGATGCTTATGACAGATGTACCAACTTAAAAAAAAAAATTTGTTGATAGTGTTGCCATCTATGGTCGAGGCCGAGAACTTTTCAGACTACCTTGTATTTCTAATTACTTTGAAAAATTGTTAAACGATTGGAACAGAGGCAGAAAATATTTAGAAGGAATACTGTCATGAGCATATTTCAGTAGTAGGGTTGAATAAATGCTCTTAGAATACCTGAAATATATCAGTCCCATATAAGAGGCCACAAGACTATCTATAGCATGCTAATGCTGTGTGGGCAAGAGTTGGAGGGAGCAGAGAGAGAGAGAAAGAAAAAAAAAGAAACCTTTGTAATGCACTTGATGAGGAATGGTGTTCAAAAGAAATAGATAATGGAATGAAAGAGAAAGTGGTCAAAAGCCTTATGGATTTGTTGAACAATGTTTTTACAGGCTTAGAGGAGAGCAAAAAAAATGATGGATACTAATTCAGTGGAACAATATCCTTTCAAGTGTATGTTGAAATGGCTGAAGGCAGAAACAGTTTGCAAGACTTTAGTTGGAGATGAATCTGTATAAGAGTGAGATGTCATTAATTAGCTGAATTGTCTTCTGAAAATGATTTTGGCATATACATTACAGATTAGAGAATGGTATTTTCAGGTTGAATGGATTTAGGATTTATACAGGTTACCAGCTGTTACACTTAAGATATTACACGTTGAGTAGGAAAGAACATCAAATGCTTTTGAAGCAGAGGAGACTATGGATGTGATGTGCTTATGCCAGGAAAAGGGAAGTAAATGTCTTTCTGTGTCCAACTTTTTCCAGCCTCTTTTAGCTCTTGTTCTATTCTCTGCCAGGACATCCTTTCTCTCTCTCTCTTTTCTCTTGGTGGTTCCATTCTAGTGCCTGTTATTCCTTGTTATTTCTGTTTTTTTTTAACACATTCTATCGATTTTCTTCTTTAACTAATATGAGTACATTGTTGGTTTTTGTTTAGTTTTTTTGTCATAATTATTTATTGAATATCTTTCTGTGGTTATTTTATATGCAGAATTCTTCTTAGGCATTGATTTTATTTTATTACGGGGATCCAGTCTACAAGAGGTTGGTTGATCTGTAGTTCACTAGTACTATGGATGGGTAAACATTTACAAATATTTGTCATTTATTTCTGATTACTTCTGTTGTTGCCCATGTTTCTGACCCATAGAGTAAAACTGATTTGATATTTATCTTAAATAGCTGGTTTCATTTTTTTAAGCTTATTTCTACGATTTTCCCTACATAATGAATGTTTTTTTCTGCCCTCTGTATCTTAGATTTTATATCTTCTTCCACTCCTTTTTGTTTGTTATTGACTCCATTACTGTGTTCTTTTTTCTGTTTGCTATTTTCATTATCTACCGGACACATATCAAAAAAACTCCCTAGGATTTCTTTTAGCATCATTTGCTAACTGCTGCTCATACTGTGCTTTTGCTACCCTTACTAAGTGAGTCACCTTTCTTGCTTGCTCTTTGTGCTTCTCATGTAACTGATTATCTGCACTCATCTTGTGCCACCTCCACAATGGCTTTTTGTTCCAGATTGCATGCTTCACCTCTTCAGTCATCCATTTTACACTTACCTTATTTAATCTCCTAGCCTTTGGAATACACTCAATCATTGCCTCTGCCAAATAATTCCCGAGAGACCAAACAACATCGATTTCCTTTCCCTACAATTCCTCATTTCATGATGTCACTGCAAGCTGCCTTCTGAGTTTTCCATAATCACCTGCCTTAGAATTCCACACATAACTCTTTCTCACAAAAGTCCTGATATGGCTGTCCACCACCCAAATGGTCACTTTCACCAACTGGAGGGTTGTAAATGAAGATACTTCATTTACAGTAATATCTTCTGATGAGATAATCTTATCCAAGACCTTTGAACCATATTATCTTTATATGTCAAAGTTTGTTCCAGCATTGCAGTTATCCTCTGAGTTGTATTTGCAATCTTTGCTATGTTACCCTTGATCTTCAACTTCCTATCTACTAAAACTTTAAGATCCCTAGCCTGAACAGTTTCTTCTTGCATAATCCCACCAGTTTAATATGACATTGGATATCTCATCACACCAAAATGCATGATTTACATTTACTAACATTGAACTGGTATCAATTTTCACATGCTCTCAGTTCCAGTCTAATGAAATCATTTTGCATGTACTGCTATCAACTGCATTCCTGATCACTTCATCTATCTCTGAATTCATTAGCAAATAGCTGTATGTTGCCTGTCAAATCCTTTCCCACTGTCATTAATGTATAAATTGAATAACAAAGGACTGATCCTTGTGGTGTACACCACTGGTTAATTTAAATTTTGCAGGCACACACATATCCTCTATATATCACTTTTTGATATCTGTTCAGCCATCCTTTTATCCATACCAATATTCTGTAACCGAATCTGTTATCTTCCAATTTATGCAACAGTCTTCCATGCCATAGATTTTGGAAGTTTATTTTGCACTTGGTTAGACTATAATAAATTTAGTTTAATCCTTTACCCAAGTGTAAGCAAACAAAGTTTGTGCCTGAAAATATCTTCAGGACTGAAGTAAGGTGGTACATCAGTCCTGAAGATATTTTCAGGTGCAAACTTTGTTTGCTTACACTTGGATAAAGGATTAAACTAAATTTATTATAGTCTAGCCAAGTGCAAAATAAACTTCCAACATCTTCTCTAAATCCAAAGTAATTTAATAACAAGGTGGTACATCCATTGGCAACTTGTATAGGTAAATATGACCTCTCCATTGCTTCTGCTTTAGTATCACCACTTCTGGGTCTGCCTCTCACTGATGAGACCTCAATAAAGGTTGAAACTGGTCTGGGTAGTGGCCTATCCCTTAATGCATAGCAGTATACATATCCGCAAAGAGATGTGCTTTGCATTATGGGAAATACTGAGACAAGGAGTGATGAAAGCTTGGTCCACCTTTGCTACAAGTTGCCAAGGGATGTACCACCTTACTTCAGTCCTGAAGATATTTTCAGGTGCAAACTTTGTTTGCTTACACTTGGATAAAGGATTAAAATAAATTTATTATAATGCCATAGATCAGTTTATTTTATAAAATGAATTAATTTAGAAAACATTTCTAAATAATGGGCCCTTAAAAATAAAAATTCAGCATTCTTGGAATGCTGAATTTTTAACGGCTCGGCTTTTACTGAGTGTGCTTGCACATTTTAAGATAAATCATTATGACATAAAAATGAACTTAACACATTACACTTGCTACATTCAAGAGCATATGTATGGTTTCTCAACAACTGCCCATGAATGACTTACCATCCATATCTGTTAACTAAAATACACTGACTCAGGAGTGGCAAGGATTAGAATATCACATGAGTGTCTGTAAAGTGATATCCATTAAATGCTTTAAAACAATGATTTGGATTTATATGCTTTTCATCATAATAAACTTATAAAATTGTTAACTTAATTTGCAGTAGACCTGCATATTTATACTTCCTTTTTTTTAATTAAAAATATGATTATATGAAGTATTGTATTTTATTCATTTGCAGGAGACAGCTGAAGATACAATTAGGTTTTATCTTGGTCAAATTGAAAAAGATATAACTGTAGGCACAAGTTCTCCAACACCTTCCATGGTTTCTTCGTCTTCCAGTTTAATTGGTAGTTTCCTCTTTGGTAGCAGTAGCAACAGTAGTAATGGAAGTGCTATTACACGCAGCAGTAGTCAGAAACGAAAGAAGAGAGCACTAGTCATTGATGGGCGCACTCTTGCATATGTCTTTGATAAGAAGGTAGATAAGCTGTTCCTGAGTTTGGCAAATCACTGTATAGCAGTTCTTTGCTGTAGGGCAACTCCTCTCCAAAAGGTAGATAATAAATATGATAATTTTGCATATCTATGCATGCAGAAACAGTTTCAGCAAAATAGTTAGAAAGTTAGTATGATAAAACTAGTAAAGAATAAAATTTTGCAGATTTTGTCTTTGTTCTGAACAAATTTTATAGCTTTCATATTCACCTAAGTAGCATTTTGCCTTAGTTAACACTTTTAAAATGGGTAGATCCTGCAGCTCTTCCCAATTTTCAGGAAGAAAATGAAGTTTCTTTAATTTTCCTGTAGGTTTTCTGAAGACTTCATTTATATTATTTATTTTTCAGGATTTGATTAATAACTATTTAATTTAAATTCAATAAATTCTCTTTTAGTTTATAGGATTGATTTTCCAAATTAACACCTAACTTCAGAAAATTATGTGTATATTTTGTGTTGTTGTTAGTTATATAGAAGTAATAACACTTTGCTGTTTTCTCCATGTTATATTTGATATCACAGCAGCAACCTTAAAAGTAATGCATTCATATATATATATACACACAGCTGCATTGGATATCAATTGGCGATGATCTACTTGCATCCCATTCAAACTAGGAATTTCAGTAATGCAGCAAAATAATTCATTCTGATAGAAATTAGCATGTTTCTTGATGTAAACATATCTAATAATTATCTGGTTGTTATTAAGAGAGACAACCAGGTAGTCAGGAACTCATCGAAGGAGGCCACATACTCACACAAGCTGCCATACTTGTTCTTGAATTCATTCACACTACTTGCACACACACATCCAATGTCAATCTATTCTGAGAGAAAAATATATATCTCACCCCCTTTCTTGATGGCATTCATTCTCAACTTTCAAGGATGCCCTATCGTCCTTTCCCACCCTCCATAAAATGAAAAATTTCCATCAATTGAAATTCTGTATGACCCTTACAGAAGTTTGTTAGTCTTAATCATATCACTGCTCTTGCTCCTGTTTGCTAGTATCTGCAGCCTGCAAATTCTTAATGTCTTCATAATCAGTATTTTTTTATTATTATTATTATTGTTGTTCCGGGAAACTCCAAGGAGTCAACAGACTCATCGAGGGAGGCCCTAACATCATGTCAAGAACAACTATTCAACATTCATACAGTATCTATCATACCTTGCCTTGAACTCATTCACGGTCGTAGCACCCACAACAGACTCTGGAAGCTTATTCCACTCATTTACCACTCTCCAAGTAAAGAACCTAGCTCTAACACCCTTGTCAACCACGCTCTTGCCCAGCTTCCATGCATGGCCCCTAGTCCTCCCACCACCATTCATATTTTCAAAAATATCTTCTGGATCAATCTTATAAAAACCCTTCAGTAATTTGAATGTCTCAATCATATCACCCCTCCTTCGCCTATCGTCCAATTTCTGCAACCCACAAATCTTCAACCTATTCTCATAAGGTTCATTCCACAGACCTGCTATCATCTTGGTCACTCGTCTCTGGACCCTCTCCACTTCCTCCCCATCACGAAGAAACCCTGGTGCCCATAGCTGGGCACAGAAGTCCAGATGGGGTCTTATCAAGGCTCGATACAGAGGAACAACAACTTGTTCGTCTCTGCATGTTAAAGTATTTTTCAGAAGCCAAGTGATTTGGTGAGCTGTTTTAGTTACTTTTGCAATGTGCCCCCTAAACTTCAACTCCCTATCCACCAACACTCCCAAATCCCTGGCCTCATCAATCTCCTGGAGTATGATTCCACCAATGCGATATACTGCTGCTATTCTTTTCACCCCAAAGTGCATAACCTTACACTTTGCCACATTAAATTGACATCCATTTTTCATAGCCCAGTCCTCCAAACTATCCAAATCATCCTGTAAAATTTTGACATCTTGTGCACTCACAATTGCTCTACCCAACTTTGCATCATCCTTTCCAATATCATTGATGAACAAATTGAAAAGCAGTGGTCCAAGAACAGAGCCCTGTGGCACTCCACTAGTCACAAGATGTCTTTTAGACTCTACTCCTGAATAAACCACTCTTTGATATCTCTCCTTCAACCACACTCTTTGATATCTCTCCTTCAACCACCCTCTTATCCATCTCACCAACCCTATATCTATACCCATCTGCTCCAGTTTACTGATTAAGGTTCCATGTGGTATCCTATCAAAGGCCTTGGCAAGGTCCAGTAGTATCACTGTAAACCCATTACCCCTATCCAGTTCAGCCGTCACTGTGTTATAAAACGTGAGCAAGTTACTGAGGCATGATCTACCCTTCACAAAACCATGTTGTCCCCCATGCAATATCCCATTTTCATCTATCCAATCCTGTATTCTTTTCTTGACTAATTTCTCTAAGACATTGACAATGATTCCTGATATGCTAATTGGTCGGTAATTTACAACAGCAGTCTTGGAACCACCTTTATGCAGTGGAACTATTTTCCCCTCTTTCCACCCGCTCGGGACTAACCCAGACCCGAGACTCAAATTAAACAAAATGGTCAAGGGTACTGACAATTCTTTAGCTGCTTCTCGTACAACACGAGCTGGTATACCATCCAATCCCACAGATGTATTGACATTGAGGTTATGCAATAGACTACTCACCTCCACTTCATTAACCACAATTCCCGTATAATCTACTGGTTTATTCGTTTCTGCAATGTCACCACCTGGATGATATACTTTTGCAAAGTGCTCACTCAGTAACTCAACTATCTCAACTGATTCAGTTACCTCCCTACCATCGGCATTCTTTAAAATCAATCTGCCATGTACATTTTTCCTTTTACTTGCTACATATCTAAAAAACTGTTTAGGATTCTCTTTAGCCTGCATGGCCAATGTTCTTTCGTAATCCTTTTTTGCTTTTCTTACCACACTCGTCACTCTTCTGGCCTGCGCTTTATACCGTTCATGTGACCGGCAGGCACATGAACGGTCACATTCTCTCCACTATCAGAATCACCATGGAAACAAGCAAACCAGACCTGCACACAATAGTCCATGTAAGGTCTTATGAAGGCTTTGTGTAGAGGCAAAATGACATTCTTATCTTTACATGTCAGAGTTCATTTCAGCATTGCAATTATCCTCTTGAGTTGTATTTGCAGTCTTTGCTATATGGCCCTTGAACTTCAACTTACTATGTACTAAAACTCTAAGATCCCTAGCCTGATCAGTTTCTTTTAACATGATCCTACCAGTATAGAATGACATTGGGTATCACACCAAAATGAATGAACTTACATTTACTAACACTGAACTAACTGAAATTGCTATTGTAATAATGTTGAATTCATCCTCAGTGAAATTAATTTCAGAATTAAGATCAATTACTGAATTTTGAATTACAGTTTCTGAATTTATAGAACTAATCAGTCATGCTGAGAAAACTATTTTAATGGGTTTTTGAATCTAATAGTAGTTCAAGATCTTTATCACATTTAAGGATATATGTAGATAGTTGTGGAGGTTTTTTGCTTGTTTACTTGACAAGAAATTATATTCTTGTTTGCAAATATCTTCATGATTAGTCCACTTGTATAGAGGCTGTTTATCTTGCATCAGTTGTTTCAGTATCCCATAATGTAGAAATATTATGTGAAGGGTCACTGCCAAACCAGTTTTTACCTTTATTTGAAGTCTCATCAGTGAGAGCTAGACCCAAGGAGATATTAAACTTACTGATAACTGTTCTGCCATGATAGATTGCAGATGAAAATAAAATCTAAATAAAGACGTTAAATTGTGTTTGTGCAACTCCTGTCTAAAATGCAAAAAAACATTTGAGGGCTTTTCAATCTAAGATATAAGTTAGCCAGTTTCATACAGTGGTGGTAGTATTGTTCCCTCCTGTAAACTCTGGTTTCCAGGGAGGAAACAAGGAAAGAATATCATGCAAAACAAACTATGGGAAAATATTTCCCAAGATTTGGGAAACATTAATTCTTAGACCTCCCGCCCAACAGCCAAGATAACATATCATACCAGCACCCACAAAAGGTGTCATAGTATCAGGACTTTAGACTTCTAGTGTGAGATCTTCCACTTATTGTGGGTGTTATAATTTTTTATATTGTGTCCCATCTTCTGGGACACACAATAAATGCAAAATATTGGAACTATTAAACATGTGCTTAATTATTTCTTTGTGCTGTTTCCTTCCATTAAACCTGATTACATAAGTCTTAATACTTTTGCAGCTTTGATGATATTCTTTTTGAAGAACTGGAAGCTGGAGGTTGAGTCTTTGGAGAATATATGGTAGGAAGACTAATGTTCCACAGAACTGTGAAAGATGAATAGGAGTAGCTGGTTAAGTGAATTAGTAGTTAATCTGTACAAGGATATTAAGCAGAAATTGCCCTATGACAAATTAGGAGAGGCTCTGTCTAGACATTTGCCTATGTTGAATCCCAAGCCATGTTAGGATTAAGAAGAATGAGACCGTAGGTACTACAGCCAAGTCAGTTCATTCCTTAAGATACTGTTATCTGCCTGTCCCCTATGCCGATTGCAGCAGATAATCAGACAGAAGCTGGCAAACATCATGGAATAGAGAGAGAGAGAGAGAGAGAGAGAGAGATCAACAACCAGCTATACTAGATAAAGCCTATAATCAAACTGTTACAGTCAAATCTATGCAGGGTTTACAGAGAGGAAGTTGTTCTTGTTAGCTTCACATATGTCATACTCCTTCCTGTTTGCAGGGATGGTGATATATTAGTATTTTGTTGGAAGTTTTTTTACTTGGTTAAGATTATAAATTATGTATTTAGTTTAATCCTTTATCTAAGCGTAAGTAAACAAAGTTTGCACCTGAAGTATCTTCAGGACTGGGGCAACTCGTGGTAAAGGTGGTATAAGTTCTCATCACTTGCCTTAGTATCTCCCATAATGCAAAGCACATCTCCTTGCGGACATGTATAATGCTATGCATTAAGGGAAGAGCCACTACCCAGACAGGTTTTGACCTTTATTGAGGTTTCATCAGTGGAAGCCAGACCCAGTGGTAGTGATACCAAGGTGGAAATAATGGAGAAGTCACATTTACCTATTCGAGTTCCAAAAGGTGTCACACCTTATTATTAAATGTGTAAGCAAACAAAGTTTGCTTACACTTGGATAAAGGATTAAACTAAATATATAATTTTTAATATATTAGTATTGTTCATCACTTTTAATGATTCGACATATTTTAATAGCTGTCCTTCATTTCTTTAATAAGCACAGTCATCACATACTGCTTTTAGTTATTCCTGAGCCTACTCAGATTTATCTTCTTAAATTTTTACAAGAAATTAATCTTTATACAAGTATATAACAATTTAAACTGTTATACCACTTTTATCCTTATACATCAGATACATAAATTTTGCCATATTTATCTATATATAGCGAAGTGTGTATGCATTTTAACCTTTAATGTGTCTCACTATAGCAATAGGTTTATACTAATGCATCATAAAAATCAAAACATGGTCTCATTCCATTAGGTGATGTCAGAATGGACGGGTTCTTTCCTAGGGACTATATTACAATGCTGTAAGCATGGGAGTGAGAGTAGTTTTGCATGAACAGAAGTGAGTGAATGAAGAATAAATTCCCAGAGCATTAATCTGACTAATTCATGAATACACTTAATTAGTGAATACACTAATATTGAAAGTGTTCAAGGTGAGAAATAGTAGTATTGCAATTTATGGAATGGAGGAACCCTTCACAAAGAATCTAGTGATTCTACAGATGCCTATAATTGGTAATGTTACCTTGTTGCTTTAATAAATTGCCTTATAATTGTTGAAGGAGTGGAATCAAAATAGTTATCATTTTGATATTTGTGCAATTTTTCATCTAGTGGAACTAGATGAAAAATGAAAAATTTTTCATTTTTCATCTAGTTCCACTTCTTACTTAATAATAAATACTAATGTTTCCTTCACCAAGAGTCTGCTTTGATTTCTTTTTTGGTGTTGATGTTGTGACTGGATAACATCATGCACCATATTTTTTCATTATATATAGCACAATTTCTGTCTTAAGGAATAATTTCAATACTGATTGCAATGAGAATTGAAAAAAAAATTAGATTGGCTAGTACTACATCAACCTATTCTAAATTGTTTCTGTATTACAGAGGCTTGATATATACTAACTCAAGCCTCTATAATGACAATACCCTATAACTGGAAAGACCTAAGTTTGAGCTTCATCTATGATGTGAAGAACCTTTATAATGACTTTTCAACCAGAGATAATTTAAAACTCTGCTGGTTTTAAATCCATAGAATATTTGGCTATTTTCCTTCCAGAAATTTGGTTTACAATCTTGTTAAAACAACCAGAGTAACACACTTGTACACAGTTAACATGATACATTGCCATCATAGCCTTAATAGTTTCAGCCGTAATTCAAGCAAAAACCAGAACTTTTTTATATCAGATATTATGTGCCATTTATAATCCTTTTTATTTTAAAAAAAAATTATAATTATCTTTATCATTTTAATATTACTCTTTCAGGCTTCCCTTGTAAAACTGGTGAAGGAAACACAAAATGTACTTACTTTAGCCATTGGTAAGTTAAATATTTTAATATTAAGAAATTTTGTTTTTATATATGTTAATGAAATTTGATATTCTCTAGGCTAGTCATGCCTGTTATGTTGTTTATAGGCAACTGATTGTCCTTAGGAGCCTGTAGCACCTGCAGCATTTCCCTCCCTCTCTCCACATTAGCACCATATATTGAAATAGTTTCTGTATTCTTCTTCTCTCTTCCATCATCTATGTGGATGATGATGAGACCGAATGAACTCTTTCCACTTCTGTCTGTCCTGGGAGAGTCCGAACAATTCTGTCCAGTTTGGTGTCGCTTGTTGTGATTTGGTTTTCAGGTCCTCTTTTATTTTGTCTATCCATCTAATTCTGGGCTGTCCTTTGGATCTTTTATTTTTCATCATTGGATTCAGGGCTTTAGATGGTAGTCTTTTTGTTCCCATTCTGGTCACATGGCCAAACCATCACAGTCTTCTTTCTTGGATTTTGTCTATTATTGTTATTTCTTGTTTTAGTCATTTCCTTATGTCTTCGTTTCTTAGTCGATCCAACAGAGATACTCCAAAGAATCTTCTTAGCCAACCCATTTCAGTAACTAATAATTTTTTCTCTTCAGCCTTTTTGAGATTCCAGCATTCACTTCCATAGAGTAGTATTGGGAGGACCATTGTTTCATAGATTCTTACTTTTGTTACTTGTTTGATGTCTCTTGACTTCCATATTTTATTAAGTCGTCCAAAAGTTTGGGATGCTTGACTGATTCGTCTGTTTATATCTTTTATAATTTCACCATTGTACTCAATAACTCCTCCAAGGTAGGTGAAGTTTTCTACCTGCTCTAGATTCTTACTATCAATTTCAATTTTCATATTGGTGCTTCTTTTTCCTATTTGCATAATTTTTGTTTTGTCTATATTTATGTTTAATCCAGATTTTATATACTCCTCCTTTATTTTATCAGAAATTCGCTGTAGATTTTCTTCTGTGCTTGCAAGTAATGCAATGTTGTCTGCAAATTTTAAATTTGTCACATTTTCCCCATACATTTTGATTCCAGAGTCTTCATTGTTTAAGGCCTTACTGGTTGCTTCTTCCAGTGTAAGATTGAACAGGTCTGGTGACAGATTGCATCCCTGTCTTACTCTGCTCTCTGTGTGGAACCAGTTTTAAGGTGTCCTCCATTTGTACTGCACTGTCAGATTTCTCATATAGATTCTTTATTATTCTTATGGTTTTGTTGGGAATTCCAAATTCTTCCATAGTTTTCCATAGTTCGCTTCTAAGGATCGAAACAAATACCTGACGAAAGTCTATGAAATTTATTTGGCAACTTTGGTTGTACTTTAATGTCTTTTCTATTAGCTGTCTTAAGGTGAATAGTTGATCTATTGTGCTTCGCCCTAGTCTGAAACTGGCTTGTTCTTCTCCTAGTGCCAGTTCTATATATGGCTTAATTTGTTTTTGGAGTACTTTTGTAAAAACCTTACTTGGAATACTGAGGAGGCTAATGCCTCTGTAATTATTGCATTCTGTTTTATCTCCCTTTTTTGAATATAGGAGTTATGACTGATTTGGTCCAATCAGTAGGCATGGCTTCGTTTTTGTTGATCCTTTCAAATAATGTTTTTAATGGTTCCAAAAGTTGTTCCTTTCCTGCTTTTAAGAATTCTGCATGTATTTGATCAATGCCAGGTGCTTTCCTAGCTTTGAGTTTTTCTATGCTATTATTTCTTTGGTAAAGATATTTGTTTCCTCTTACATTTCAGTGGCTGGAATCGTAATATCCTAGGAACTGTATTTATTATATAAATTTTTGAAGTATTCTTCCCATCTGGCCATTCTTTTTGTTTTACTTGCAATTAGTTGTCCCTCTTTGTTTTTAATCATTATAATTTTTGTTGTCCATGTCTTACTAATTTGGTCTATTTGTGCTTTTCTGCCATTTTGCATTTTTCTTCTAACCAGTTATTCTTGTCTCTTTTAACTAGTTTTCTAATTTCTCTGGTTACTCTATTATATTCATTTCTGTTATAGTGCTGTTTTAGTTTCATGCTTTTCCTTTGATTGCTTAACCTTTTTTACATCATTCGAGATCCACTCCTTTTTACTTTCTCTTTCTTGTGTAACCTATTGTTTTTTCTGCTGAATTTAATATTATTTCCTTTAATTTGCACCAATGTTCTTCAATGTTTATGTTCTGTTTTGGTAGTTCCTTCAGGTTTTTATCTAGTTCTAGTTAATATTTTCTTAGAATATTGTTGTCTTGTAGTTTTTTTATATTCAGTCTCCTTTTGAATCTAAAAGTGCTTTCAGATTTTAACTTTATTCTTAGGTTTGCTAATATTAGCTTATGGTCTGATCCACAATCTGCAGAGAAGGATCTGCAGTTTAGGGTACTTGATTTCCATCTTTGGTTTACAATAATATAGTCTCATATTCTTGGTTTGTCTGTCTGGTGATATCCATGTCCATTTTCTTTGGGGTTTTGGATGTTTAAAGAGAGTGTTGGTTATTGTTAGTCTATTATCTGAGCAGAAGTTTAGCACTCTTTCGGCATGTTCATTGCTTTCTCCATACCCGAACTTTCTGATTACTCTTGGCCAGGTATCCCAGTCTTTGCCTACTTTTGCATTTGAGTCCCCCATTACAATTAGGAGTTCTTGATTTGATGTCTGCTGTACTGCTTTTTTCAAATCTATATAGAACTCCTCAATGTCTTCTTCTGATGATGTCGAAGTTGGCGAGTATACTTGAATAATAGTTAGTGATCCGATTGATGTTTTAAATCTTGCTTTAATTATCCTAGGTGAGATAGGATTGTAGGACAATAGAGAGTTTGAGCCTTTGGTTTTAATATAAGTGCTACTCATTCTTGGTGTTTGTTGTCCTCCCTGCCTGAAGTTAAAATTTTGTACTGTCCATGGTGGAATTTTCCTTTTCCAGTCCATCTGGTTTTGCAGAGTCCAATCACTTCCCATCAGTAGTTGTCTAATTCATGCAGTAGTATTTTCAATGCTCCTTCCCTGGTGAAGAGTTCTTACATTCCATGTTCCTATGCTTGTTATGTTTTTCCTGTCTATTAGGTGATGTTTAGTTCCAATAGCATATTTTTCACCTTCACTATCTTGGTTCCCTAATAGTGGGTGCGATGCGACCCTTGTTTGACCAGCGACTGTTGAGCAGGCATGTATCTTTAGGTTGGTTAGAGTTCATTCAGTTTCAACGGTTAAGTTTTACCTCTCAGCGCAGGTCATGAATACGGCCAGCTGTCATAGACATAGCACCCTCGGTGTGTCCTATCTCCGATCACTCGTTGAGAGTCCTCAATCTCCAAAATCCCTGAAGAAAACAGGAAAAAAGCCTTGAGCTTGGTGTGTATTGCCTTAAATACTTTTTCTCAGCACCCTCTTTTCTGTATTGTTTTTCGCATGATCCATAGCTTACATCACCCTTAGGTTGATCCCCTTGTTTTCCCTCCTTACTATTAGGTGTTGTTTTCGAGGAAAAGCGCTTATGTCAGCCTTCCCCGTAATCTATAGCCTTCGGCATTACGACAGGTACTTGCAGCTTAGGCATGACCATTGATCCTATTAGTCATTTCTTATCTAGCGACTTACGATTTTATGATAGTTTGATAATACATAAATTAAGCCATTATTCCTTTACATGAAATGCTAATCTGACATTATTCTTGATTTTTAGCTTTCTGTTTTACAATAAATAAATTCCAATATATTAATCATACTGATACATACTATCATATACAACAACTTAGGTGTTTCTCACCTTCCGCTGGTAAGCAGGTATTATGCAAATTTCTTTGTAATTTTGTAAAGCTTACTTGTTAGATCCTGAATGAATAACTTGTTAAGAAGTTCTCCATTCAGTATCTAACACCAGAAAGAATTTGAACTTTTAAAAAATATACAACAAATATTTATGTGCCACTCGATGACAGTAGCGATATAAGTGATTTTGCACTAGTTGAAGATTTATCTGATCTACAGAGCATGTACAAAACAACTACAGATGAAAATCTTTTTGAAAATTTTTTTAATAGTTAATCCTCACTTTCTGTCGAAAAGTTAGGAATAACTGTTAAAAACCTGGTAGGAGTTACAACTGACAGTATACAAAAAATATGATAAAAACATTAGCCTTAAGAGTAGAATAATGAAGAAAATGATAAATATTAGAGCTGAACCTCTGATTGGAATTGTCCTTAATCACTATATGTTGCGAAAGTTTCTTTCAGAAATTGAAGCTGAACATGAGGATGTAATTTTTACATCATGCAGTGAGATAGATGGCTTAGTCAAATCAAAGGGTTATATTGTTTCTTTAACCACCCAAACAGCTACATGAATAAAATATATAAAAAATATAAGCTTCATATTCATGCTATTTTCAATGGACATCTTGCATCCATGTGTTTATTGATGTGTGCACACATCAAGGCCAGTACAGTGGTTAAATGTGTTCTCATAAACTCATTTATGTGACTTGCAACTTGAAATTATTCAAGTTGCAAGTCAAAGCGTTGGTTCAAAAATAAGTATGTGGATTGCAAAAATAAACTACTTGAATTCTACAGGATTCTCCCATCTGAAAATGTTATGCTATTAAAAAAAAAAAAAACAGATGTCATGAAAATGGCTGTTTTGTTTGTATCAATGTGTGTTTGAACAAATTTCTTTTCTTCATGCATGAAATCAGATGAATATTTTAAAAGAAATAGAATAAGAGATGAGCTTCTTTATTCTGTATTGAGAATTGGCATCACAAATTTTCAACCCAATTTTGGACAATTTATCTGAAAATATTCAGCCTTAGTAATCTCATTAAATATTTTGTTCAATAAATGGTAATGTTTGCTGTACTTGATAAATTTTTTGAATATTTTTCGATTCTGGATGCATAATCATTATATATTTACCTTAATAATGAAAACCAGTTATTCTTTTAAAGTTGTAAATTTTATAAAATGAGCATTTAAAAACAAAAATAAGTTATATTAAAAAAAATTTTATCATGGATTTCTTAAAGCTCTCAGTGTAGCTTGCAAAAACAAATCTAACCTTTGAATGTGGTTCCTCTATGGGAAAAGGTTGGGCATTATTAAATTGTTTAATATTCAACAATTTAAAATTTATTAAATTCATAATATTAAAATAGACACACTCTTCATTGTTAAAATATAAAGCTGAATTTTTGGGAAATGTTATTTTCTCAGAGAGAGAGAGAGAGATGATTTTCTTGATACCTGTTTATTTTGTAGCATTTAGAATATTTGATATATATGTTATCATAATTTTTTAAACACGACATCATCCTCTTAACCATTTTAAACAATTTTTGTTTATAACATTTTAGGTGATGGTGCTAATGATGTTAGCATGATTCAAACTGCTGATGTAGGTATAGGAATAAGCGGACAGGAAGGAATGCAAGCAGTAATGGCCAGTGACTTTGCATTAGCTCGTTTCCGTTATCTAGAGCGTCTTTTATTAGTTCATGGTCATTGGTGTTATGATCGTTTAGCACGCACAATTCTGTATTTTTTCTACAAAAATGCTGTAAGTGAAGTAATTTTCTATTCTTTAAATGTAATTTTGTATTTTTCATTTATGTATAAGGACAGTTTGTTAAAAGCCTGCATGAAACTATTACAGAAGCTGTATTAGGTCCAGTCAAATGAAGACCGGACTAATAAGCTTAAGTATTGGATGCTATTCATAACTTATTTTAATTTTTAATGATATTCCAACACCAAACAAAGCTAAATTATAAAAGGATATTTATTAACTGGTTTATAATTTGCTGGATTTCAAGCCAGTTTACACACAACAATAAGTTTTAATGTTGATTAAAAGAAGTATTACAATTAAGTAGGGGTTAATCTTAAAATGACAGTTGCCCAAATTGTTGGCAGGTGAATGCAGCTATCTGTTGAAGTTAGGAGGATGTTTCATAGCCATTACTAACTCTAAAAAATAGTATTTTTGGCCTGAAATGACTTCTGCATAGCACATTAGTTTTCTGTCCAAAGCAGGACAAACTGCAGGCATAGAGATCATATTTGTAGAGAACCTGAGCTGTTTATTCTGATTTCTGCAATATAATATATGGGCTGAGAACAGTTTTCCTGTGTGTTGTGTGTGTGTTGCAGGAAGGACAATATATTATCTATCTTATACAGAGATAGTAGTCATTAGCTAAAAAGATGATGTTGGTTTGAGTGTAGCTGTGTTGGGTGCTTGGTTTTCAAAACATTCCATATAGAAGTTGGATAGTGGGAGTGAAAGAGAAGAAACTAGTATGATCTCCATGCCACTTTGAAACCACTCATTCAGCTAGCTACTTCTGTATAAAGTTTCTTTTGGCTACAGTTTGTCTTACTTTGAACAGACTGGTAAATCAGTTAACATCCACCTTGAAGAACACAAAAATTATATCCATGATCATCTGTATGAAAAGTCTGAACTAGCTACCTATGCTCTGGATACTCTTACATTCATCTTCTATGAATTTCTCCTCCACCTCAACAAGTATGGCTGCATTAATTTGCCAAGGATCTGGTAGAGAGTCACTTTGAGACCAGATAGCCTGACTTCTCCAAATCAACTTTATGACTATCCAGCCCATAGAGAGTGCCATGTTACGATATCAGTTATATGTCCGTTACAATTTGAATTGTTTTTAATGATTTAGTTTAGTGCTTGTATGCTTGTCACAGTTATAATTTGCATTCTGAAGATGCCAGTTAGAAAATCAGTGAAATATTAGTAAGTTCAATAATGAATTTATTTCTTCCTCTCTTGGTGTTGTTTATATCGTGAAGTGCTATTATCAATAATCAACAGCACCTTTTTTTTTGTATGTATCATATAAGGGACATCCTGCATGTTGTTGTTGCTATTAGCTGAAAAAGGTAAACATATAAATTCTTGTCCAAAACAAATTCAAGATCCCAACTATATCAGCTAGGTCATATGTATATATATTTTTAAACATCTGAGGATCATGTGCAGATTTTAAGGAATCCTGTAGATTTTGTTAACATCGTGCAGCACAGTAAAGTCCTCGAAGGCATGCTTATTACCATGAAATAAACATCCAGAGAAACTCTCAAAAGAAATCTTTCACTATTGCCTCATGTTGCACAAATCTTCCAGGAAAAATTTGATATAAATAGATTAGGGAGTGAAACATCTGCCATTAAGTCTATCCTAATTAGCTGGTTAAAATAAGAGTATTCATTCATTCATGTAAGATTTTGCATGTTGGACTAATTTTAGCACTCATATGTTAAAACTGAACTGCCCTTAATGTTATTTTTTCACATCGGAATTATTTCTAAATATAGCTGACTATAAGAAGTTTATGACTCTTATTGCTGTTAATCAGAGTACTGGTATTCAATGTGACCATGAAAGTGGGTTTTAAATATGAATTGCTTGAAATATCTTAGTCAAATTTGGAAAGGGGAAGAGGTTTTAGTTTCTTGGCTTTATGTATTCATGAAGCTTCAGTATCCCATTAGGTAATGTCAATTTCATCTTAGATGTACAAAAGCATCCACCATAATAGAGATAACATGTTGCATAATAAATATCAGTATATTTATATTTATTTATTTATAAATTTATTTATAAATAAATAAATTTATATTTATATTATATGTATATTTATATGTATATTTATATTATAAATATAAATAACTAAATAATCAAATAAATGTTTATGTTTTTCATTTTGAATATAACCATCGTTGCAAAAATTTGAAAATATAAACATTTATTTGATTATTTAGTTATGTATTGTTGGCATAGGAGTGCAGTTCATATATTGATCAAACAACATAGACTGGTATGCGCAGTCACTTTTCAGTTCATGAATCCGAAATGACTCTCCCGGGGTGAGTGGAAAATCTTCCATTTTTCATTTGCTGTTTTAGCTGAAAGAGAGTGTTCTTCTCACATCTGTGATTAAAATCTTGGTTAAAATTGGCTTTATATTACTTCAGGATTCTGCAAATTGCTACATAACTTATGGTAATCTTGGCAGCCAGTTCAGTATACTGAAGCCTTTCTTATTTGATACATTCCTTGGAATACAGCAAGACTTTTCTATTAAAACGTGACTTGTTAATCAGTCATTCATGAAAAGTTATGGCTTATTGGCATGGTAACAGTTGATATGAATCCTAATGAAGCATTTTCAGGGTTCTCCTATATTTGATTGATTAATTCCCAGGAGCATTTTCTCTCTCTCATGCTTGTTGCTCTATTCTCATAAATTGGCAGTTCTGCAAATGATTGATCACAGGGTAATTATAAATTAAAGATGCCAAGAAATTAAATTATATTCTTGGTTTAATCCCTTTATCCAAGTGCAAACAAACAAAGTTTGCACCTAAAGTAATTTCAGGACTGGACAACTCGTGTGTAGAAGCTAATGACTTCACATCACTTCCCTTAGTATCCCATAATGCAAAGCACATATCCTTATGAACATGTGTGATGCTATGCATTATGGGAAGGGTCACTACCCAGACCGATTTTGAACTTTATTGAGGTTTCATTCAGTGAGAGTCAGACCCAGAAGTGATACCAAGGTTGAAGTAATGCAGGTCATATTTCCATATATAGGTAGCCAAAAGGTGTTACACCTTATTATTAAAATACTCTGGATTAGAGATAGATGTTGGAAGTTTTTCCACTTAGTTATACTATAAAATTAAAGATACCAAGAAATTATATTCGGGGTGCTTAAGGGTCAAAGCTGTATAACTGAGAGGAGACCTCCACATAGCCTTTAAAGGAATGCGGAGAACCGACCAGGGCTTCTGACCTAATGTCCAATCCTCACCTTCTCGTGGTGCACCCTGTTGGGTATCTACTTTGATACTGAACGAACGAGGATGGGCTGGCAATTTGGGATTTAGCCGACCAAATTGTATTCTTATTGGTTAAACCAAAATAAAAAATGATGTACAACATGACAAAATTTCATGCCGGCTGGGGCGTCACCCGGTTAAACAAGGCCCCCGTTGTTTTCGCCAGGGAACCAGGGTGAACAACGAAAAGTCAGCTACTGGAACAAATCTGAAAACACACCCCAACTCAAAATCACCAGAGTTAAAGATCGGTACTATCAATATAAGAAGCCTGAATGGCAAAGAAATGGAGCTAGCTGAGGAATTAGATAAGTACCAGATCGACATAATAGGGGTGACTGAAACAAAAAAGACCAAAACTGGTGAGATCTTTCTGAGCAATAAATATAAAATGTTATATTCAGGCAATGACAATCAAGGAAAAGAAGGAATAGCCATAGTATTCAACACAAAATACGAGGCTAATCTTCTTGAATGGCAGTCAGTCTCAAGTAGAGTAATGTGGGCAAACATGAGAATGGGGAACTGGACAATGAGGCTTATTTGTGCCTATGGTCCCACAGAAGGTTCTACTAAGGTAGAAGTGGAGGAATTTTTTGAGGCTTTAGAAAAAGCAACTGACACAATGAAAGGAAAAGTTAGTCCTTGTTGGAGATCTGAATAGCAGAGTAGGAAATCATTGTGAGACATATAAAAAATATTTTGGGAAAATTTGGAGAAAAGAGCAAAGCTAATAATAATGGCAAATATCTGTTGGATTTCTGCTCAGGACATGGACTGGTTATTACTAACACCATGTTCCAACATAAAAATGTGCACAAATTCACATGGAGAGAAGAGGCTAGGAATAAGAAAAGTCTCATTGACTATGTTATTGTTGATAGTGATGTTTTCTCCATGGTGCAGGACACCAGTGTACAGAGGATTTGAAATTGGAAGTGATCACTATTTAGTCTTGAGCAGGATAAAATTGAATTTCATATTGAAAAGAATAACATGTAAGAAAGTTTTAAAGCGAATAAAAGTTGAGCAGCTCTCAGATGTGAACTGTAGACTAAAATACAGAAAGATTATTGAAAAGAAAATGAAAGAGTTTGAGAACTGGAATCAAACCTTGGAGATTCGGTGGCAAACTCTGAAGAAAACATTGATTGATTCTGCCAGAGAGGCATGTGATGAGGTTGTGTGCAAGGATAAAAAAATCAGAACTCCCTGGTGGACACAGGAAGTTAAAGAGGCAGTGAAGGAAAAGAAGAAAGCATATCAAAAGTTCCTGGCAAATAAGTCAGCTTTTACTCTTACGGAATACAGAGACAAATGTAAGAAAGCTAAACAGTGTGTAAAACTAGCTAAACAAAAGACATGGGAGGACTTTGGCAAGAATATAGAAAATAAATATAAAGAAGGTGGCAAAATATTCTGGAGGTTGTTGAAGAAGCTTAGGAATGGAGGAAAGAGTGCTGTAAAAGGAGTTAGAGATGATAAAGGTGACATGAAAACAGGAGAAAAAGATATCCTTGAAGTATGGAGTAATTACTTTGAAAAACTTCAAAATGAAACAAGCAGTGATGACAGCACAGTGGTAAAAAACACTGACCAGACATGCAGTCAGGATTACATATCCATACTTGAAGTAGAAAAAGCCATCAAAGGCTTGAAATGTGGAAAGGCAGCAGGAGTAGATGATATTCGACCAGAAATGCTGAAGTATGGTGGTATAAGAGTCTTGCAGTGGCTGCACTGCATAGTTCAGAAAGCCTGGACTGAGGGACGAATTCCCGATGATTGGAGTAGAGCTCTCATAGTACCCATATATAAAAAGGGAAATAAAACTGAATGTGAGAATTACAGAGGTATTTCCCTACTGAGTGTTCCTGGCAAGTTCTATGCAAGTATACTTGAGAAACGGTTGAGAAGAATTGTGGAAGAAAAGTTTGGTGAAGAACAAGCTGGATTCAGGCCAAATAGAGGCTGTCAGGATCAGATCTTCACTTTACGACAAATAGTCGAGAAAGCATGGGAATATAACAAAGATCTGTATTTAAGTTTTGTCGATTTGGAAAAGGCATATGACAAGGTGCCAAGAGAGAAGCTATTCAATACGCTGCAGTTATATGGTGTCAATGGGGCATTATATCAAGCAATACTTAGTCTTTATTTGAGTTGTAAGTCAGCAGTTAGAATTGAAGGAAGTACAGGAAGATGGTTTAATGTTAAATCTGGTGTGAGACAAGGATGTACATTATCCCCTCTGTTATTCATTATCTATATGGATCACATTATGAAGGAAAGTGGTATTAAACCTGATATCAAAATTGGAGATGTTAATGTCAGCTCTTTGCTTTATGCGGATGATGTTATACTTCTAAATAAATCCGCTACAAGTCTGCAAGATTCTCTGACTAAATTGAATAGCTGTTGTAATAGATATGGTATGAAGGTCAGCAATAAAAAGACAAAGACAATGAAAATAGGCTGAATCGCTGAAAATGTCAACTGTGTTGTGAATGGAGAACCTGTGGAACAAGTAAAACATTTCAGCTATTTAGGCACGATTTTTACTGAAGATGGTAAATTAAATATAGAAATAGACAACAGAATCAGCAAAGCTGGTATGGTGGGAAGTCAATTGAATAAATTCATATGGAATAAGGGAGAAATTAGTCGGAACACTAAATTAGCTGTATACAAGACAGTGTTCAAACCAGTTTTAACTTATGGATCTGAGAGCTGGGTCAGAAGTAAAACACTTGACCAAAGACTAGAGACCACAGATATGAGAGTCCTGAGAAAGATTAGAGGCGTGAACAGATGGCATCAATGGCAATATCATATTAAAAATGAGGATATTAGGAAATAACTTGACATTGTCAGCATCAAGGAATGCGTTAGCAGAGCTAATCTCAGGTGTTATGGTCACTTAAATAGAATGGGAGAGGAAAGATTAGCAAAACAAGTGTTCTCTGCCAGGTTGGCAGGAAAATGATCCAGAGGAAGACCAAGATATAGGTGGATTGATACGGTACAAAGTGCCTTAGACGATAGAAATATAAGATCTGATAATGTTGGAGTCTTGACAAGTAACAGACTGATTTGGAGGAAAATTGTAGATAGGAAGTTAGTAATGATGTAAATTTTTCATGTAGTACTGTCATATCCTGTACACCCCTTGATTGTACATGGCAGGAATTTGATGATGATGATGATGAGAAATTATATTCTTGGTTTAATCCTTTATCCAAGTGTACACAAACAAAATTTGCACCTGAAGTAATTTCAGGACTTGGAAACTCCTTAGTATCCCATAATGCAAAGCATATATCCTTATGGACATGCAGGATGCTGTGCATTATGGAAAGAGTCACTACCCAGACCAGATCATACATGTCCATAAGGATATGTGCTTTGCATTATGAAATACTAAGGCAAGTGATGTGAAGTCATTAGCTTCTATATACGAGTTGCCCAGTCCTGAAATTACTTCAAGTACTTTCCTTACACTTGGATAAAGGATTAAACCAAGAATATAATTTCTTGGCATCTTTAATTTATGGTATAGCCAAGTAGGAAAATCTTCCAACTATCTCTAATCCAGAGTATTTTAATAATAAGGTGTAATACCTTTTGGCTATTTGTATATGGAAATATGACATCTTCATTACTTCAATCTTGGTATCACTTCTGGATCTGGCTCCCACTGATGAGACCTCAATAAAGATCATACATGTCTGTAAGGACATGTATGATGCTATGCATTATATCACATATGTGCTTTGCATTATGGAATACTAAGGCAAGTGATGTGAAGTTATTAGCTTCTATATACGAGTTGCCCAGTCCTGAAAATACTTCAGGTGTAAACTTTGTTTGCTTACACTTGGATAAAGAATTAAACCAAGAATATAATTTCTTGGCATCTTTAATTTATAGTATAACGAAGTGAGAAAACTTCCAACACAGAGTAATTAGTTTTGTACTTTTATCATCAATGAACAATTTATGCATTTTAAAAGTTAACTTCATTCTCCCTGGCTGTTATACTGTACATTACATGGTGTTAGTATATATATATGTTCATTCCTGCTTTGTTTACAAAGTTTTCATAAAAAAAGTATTTCTAGATCAAGTGTAAATATGTCTAAGTTGAGGTAGTTTAGATTGGACCTTTTTTTATTATTATTATTATTATTATTATTACTCCCACGGGCTACTCCAGGAGTCCTTAGACTCATCGAGGGAGGCCCTAAACATCATGTTCACACAACTGTTCAACATTCTCACAGTATCTATCATACCTTGCCTTGAACTCGCTCACTGTCATAGCACCCACAACAGACTCTGGCAGCTTATTCCACTCATTTACCACTCTAAAAGTAAAGAACCCAGCTCTAACACCCCTGCTAACCACGCTCTTGCCCAGCTTCCATGGGTGTCCCCTAGTTCTCCCACCACCAGTCCTGATCTCAAAAATATCATCTGAATTAATCCTATAGAATCCTTTTAGCAATTTGAATGTATCAATCATGTCTCCCCTTTTCCGCCTATCAACTAGTTTCTGCAACCCACAAATCTTCAACCTGTTCTCATATGGTTCATTCCATAGACCTGCTATCATCTTAGTCACTCACCTCTGGATCCTCTCAACCTCCTCCCCATCAAGAAGGAACCGAGGTGACCAAATCTGGGCACAGTAGTCGAGATGAGGTCTTATCAGGGCTCAGTACAGAGGTACAATAACTTGTTTTTCTCTGCTCGTCAAGGTATTTTTCAACAACCAAGTGAGTTGATGAGCTGATTTAGCTACTTTCGCAATGTGCCCCCTAAACTTCATCTCCCTATCCACCAACACTCCCAAGTCCCTGGCCTCATCAATCTCTTGGAGTACAGTTCCACTAATGTGGTATACTGCTGCTAATCTTTTCACTCCGAAATGCATAACCTTACATTTTGTCACATTAAATTGACATCCATTCTCCTTAGTCCAGAACTCCAATCTATCTAAGTCATCTTGCAAGACTTTGACATCTTCTGCATTCACTATCGCCCTACCCAACTTTGCATCATCAGCGAACAAATGAACTTTCCCACTTAGACCCTTCCCTATATCGTTAATGAACAGATTAAACAGCAGTGGTCCAAGAACAGAACCCTGTGGCACACCACTAGTCACAGGCCGTTTTTTGGACTCTACTCCTGAATAAACTACTCTTTGATATCTCTCCATCAACCACCCAGCTATCCATCTCACCAACCCTATATCCATTCCCATATGTTGTAGTTTACAGATTAGAATTCCATGTGGTATCCTGTCAAACGCCTTTGCCAGGTCCAGCAGTATCACTGTAAACCCATTTCCCTTATCCAGTTCAGCCGTCACCTTGTTATAAAACTTGAGCAAGTTACTGAGGCATGATCTACCCTTCACAAAGCCATGCTGTCCTCTGTACAGTATCTCATTTTCATCAATCCATTCCTGTATTTTTCCCTTGACTACTTTCTCCAAGACCTTGACAACGACTCCCGATATGCTGATCGGTCGGTAATTTGCAACCATAGTCTTGGATCCTCCTTTATGCAGTGAAACTATTTTCCCCTCTTTCCACGTCTTCTGGACTAAGCCAGACCTGAGACTCAGATTAAACAACATGGTCAAGGGCACTGATAATTCATTAGCCGCTTCATGCAAGACCTGTGCCGGTATACCATCCAATCCCACAGATGTATTCACATTAAGGTTCTGTAATAGACTATTCACCTCCACTTCATTCATCACAATTCCCATATAAACTAATGGTTCCTTCATTTTTTCAACGTCACCACCTGGATGATATACTTTTGCAAAGTGCGCGCTCAGTAACTCCACTAATTTTGAACAACTACATGATTAAGGTCCAGTTGGACAAACTGAAATGGGAAATTGGTTTACAATATTAGCCATATGAATTGAAATTACTAAAATTTAATGTACTTTTTATTGTTTGTGTCAGGATGCACAAACAATAAAAAGTAATGTTATTTTTTGTTTGTTAAGAGTGAATTGTTAGTATGTAAATTGGTATTTTTCAAAAACAGCCATCAAGAAAACCAACCTTATCTAAATAATTTCTATTTGGCCTCTAAAAAAAACTTAAGATATTTTAGAAGTTAATGTGATAATTATAATTTTCATCCTGCAATTTATTATTTTCAATTCATTTTGTAATCTTAGCTGTGCCATTGTAAATGTTACTCTATCTTTATGTGTGTCTACTTATTTATTGTTATTATTCTTATTATTACTTTTATCACTTTATTTCTACTGCCTTTTAACTCTATCCTTTAATACTTTAGCTTCCTATTCTTTATTAACTTTACTCTACTTTTAGTATTTTTCCTATACCGGGAGAACTCTGGAAATTTATTTAGTTTAATCGACTGTGCCACCAGTGCTCTCCTTGTGGTATAAGATATAATAATACTTCCAGTAGAGTTCACTCTGAAATTATCCTAAAGTCATGGCTAACATTAAAATTCCTTCACTTACAGGTTCGTTTTTTTTTCTCGAAACAGTGCATTGCTTAAAGATCAGACGGCACACTTTATAAACAAATCAAACATTTATTTACACTAAACTGTAATTATACAAAATCAATAGGGAAAGATTCTCTCATACTTCACTTTAAGCTTAAAAATTAGAACAATTTAACATTTAGAAATTGCACAGTCATGCAACATATTATATTTTATCAACATTCAAAAAAAAACTATCAGCCCATTACAATTCAAGGAATATCATGCTCTGTTACTTGTAACTAATAATTGTAACTATAACTTGCAGACAAACTATTCTTAGACTAGTTATAACAACTCTTAAAGAAATGTATCAGCCCTTCTCAGATAGGTTCACACACCATAATCAAACACAATGAAATTAACTCATATGTCTTCTTTAACTCTATTATGCACTCGTTCCTAGTTCCTTCTTAGGTTCCATGTGCTTCTCTTCCGTTTCAGGTTTTTACTTTCATGCAGAGATTCCGTTGTCACCGTCATCTCACTCGGAATGACTCGTGGGGCCTGGAGCACATTTTTCCCGATGTCTATGAATCGGCCGAAGGGTGTCCGATGATCAAGGCACTCAGCAGATTGTCTTATTGGGAATGCATGCTGGTCCTGCACCTCTTCTCCCTCGGTAGGTTCACAACTCCATTGGCTGTCCTTCGCGACTTCAACCGGACTGATGAACATGGTAGATTGACTCCTTCTGAAGTTCTCTCTTGTCTCCCTCCCTTCCTTCCTTTTTCTCTGGTGTCAACCTCTTTCTTCATTCTTAGATGACTTTTATACAATTTTCTCAGGTCTTTGGATGAAGAGTCAAGACCCCTTAACACTCCCGCGCAAACTGCTTTGAGCTTCACGTAAAAGCTCACTTTTAGTTCTGACCCAATATGCACACTTAATCCTATTTTCAAAAAGGCAGAACTATTACAGAAGTATACTGCCCTTTTATCACTGACCTTGAAGGAGGTATCAGGCTAACTTTGAGCACAATAAAATTCACTTACGCTATATATAAATTCCGACATTAATACAATGCCGATTTCTAAGGCATTGCCCTTGAACCTTACATTTTTAGACATTTTCTGTTTTGTACAATCTTGCATGTTAATTCCTTGGGGTTAAATACATGGGCTTTTAAGATTATTTACAACATTAATACAAAGTTAGTTTAGTGTGTTTACGAGATGTGACCTCTGTAAAAGTCGATGCAAGAAAAGGGAAAAAATCTACTGCATCGAATTTTACAATTTCACTAATGAAATGGACACCAACTCTTTCTGCTCAGTAGGGAAAAAGTAGGGAAAAGCAAAAAAGATGGAGCAGTAAAAATTATTGTTGCTTCAGGTTTGGTTTAGCATTATCAGGTTGTACTCAATTATTAAATCAAATATAAACCATAAATTTGGTATAAAGTCAGTCAGTCACTATAGATACTGTTACTAGCTAACTGTCTAGTTTTTATTTAATTTTTTAATAATCAGGTGTATGCAACACTTGTATGTTGTAACATTTGTAGTATGCAGATAGGAGGAAAAGAGGTGATATGATAGACATTTAAGTTAGTGAGAAAATTTTATCAGATTATTCCAATTGAGATATAAAAAGATTAGAAAACAAGAAGGGAAAACCCAGAGGTCATCCCTGGAAGTTATATATGAGTGTGGTGAAGAAGGGTGTGAGGAGTAGTTTTTTTTAGATGGAGAATTGTCAATGCAAAGAGTGTTAAGGATTTTAAGATTCAATATGATAAATCTGTTGAATTAATGAAACCTCCCCCCCATGCTTAGTCTTCTGACTCCATGGAGGGTACAATAATAATAATAGTGAGCAGAAACTTATATTCAATTCCCATGTCATCAGTGCTTAGCAAAATGAATTGGCTGAATTGGCTGTTCCCAATAACTTATAATAGGTTATTCCATCTTATAGGATTAATTATTCTGATATCTACAACTTAAAACTTGTTAAGAATTTTAATAACTATATCAGAATAAACATAAATTATTTTATTAGCATGGTTATGTAAATAGATTCATTTATCCAAGATATTGAACATTAATCCAGAGTTAAAAGTAGGTGATAAGCTAAACCCTAAATTATAAAGGATGGTTGATGTCAGATGACACCTGCTTGCTAAGAAAGAAATGTTGCCAGTAAGCTGTCATTCAATCCTTGATTTCAATTGATTGAGCACGTATTTCTGATATGCTACTACATCCACACATATACTGTATATAGTTGGACTTGTCTATGATAAGAAATATTACCCTTGACCAAAAGTATAGGGTTAGTAATCAAATACTACAGCATTTGATTTGCTATAGCAGGTTGTTTTTTGTCACTGTTATTGTTGCAATGCATTCTTAATATGTACTTAAGGAACCAATAAGTCGCAGTATACAGAGCAGTCTAAATAACATGGTAAATTTCCAAATGGATGCATTTACACCCATTTCGAAAAGCTACCATGTAAATTTGAAAACTAGAGCAAAATATCTATATCGAGTACTTAATTATTTTTTTAATATATATATATATATATATATATATATATATATATATTAAAACAGATATATTAAGGGTTTCATGCCTTAGGGAAACTATGGGGATGATTGTTCCAGAGGATGGTTTTTCCCCCATCAACTCCATACGTGAAGGATTTCAGAATCTATATCATATTAATGCTATGTGTTGACAGTGGTTAAGCGAGAGAAAAGAAATCCATTGATATTCATTTTTGAATGGCTATAGATGGGAGTTCTTCATGAAGAAAGCTCTTCAAGAAAAAGAGGTAGATAGGATGAAAGAGAAAGGAAAGTAGGTTTGGTAGACTAAAAGGCTGGCGAGTAGTTGCTGCTGCTTGTGTTTCTGCTTTCCACTAAGTCTACTTAGCAGAAAGGAGAGTGATTGGATATCAATTCATTGAAACAAAACAGTGCCTGTTCTGGAGATTTTGAGTAGAATAAGAGATGACCTACATCTTTTATTCCACTCTATACCTAATTACTATCAAAGTCTTAGTTTTCCAACCTGTTTCAAGGCAGTCCAAAAAAAAAAAATCAGCATAATCACATGTGGCTTGAAATCAGAACTCCTGCTTTGTGCTTGGCGTGCACTGTAGCCCACTACAAAATGCTGTCCAAAAAATCTGATTTTGTAAAAAGCAAATGCAGAAAACTTGCCACTAGCTTAAACACAGCTGAGCCTCCTAGTATCCACATGGTATCATTGTAATATCATCCAAAATAAGGTTGGTCTACTGGCATTGTTCATCTCTTTTAACTCTGCATAGTTGGCTACGACAAATTATCTCTTTCAATATCATGAATAGCTCACTCCACCACCGCCTCGTTTTTTTGGAAGGAAAAAAAATAAGGATACCAATAAGTCATTCATTCCAGATGATATCCTCCAATTATGCTCATGACTTTTGCTCTAGAATTAACATCATCTTAGATTGATTGTCTTCACAATATTTTCTTCTTGTCCAGCATCTACACTTACAGCTTAGATACAAGCTATATTCACCATATTCCACAACAAGATAATATAAGTCAGCCATCAATTTATTGTCCTGCTTCTCTCAAAGATGGAGATCATCAAAAATCAAATGCTTCACTACTTGGAGGCCTACCAGCTGATTAGCAATTTGCATTATGAATTGCATAATTCATAATGCAATTCATAATGCAAATCATCTGCTGTGGATTAGCAATTTGCTAATCCACAGCAGATCTCTTAGCCACCACCTGCCATTGGAAACATTTGACGAAACTTATGGTTGCTCTTGATATTTTCTAGACATATGGGCGTCGCCCGGTTAAACAAGGCCCCCGTTGTTTTCGCCAGGGAACCAGGGCGAACAGCGAAAAGTCAGCTACTGGAACAAATCTGAAAACAAACCCCAACTCAACATCACCAGAGTTAAAGATCGGTACTATCAACGTAAGAAGCCTGAATGGCAAAGAAATGGAGCTAGCTGAGGAATTAGATAAGTACCAGATCGAAACAAAAAAGACCAAAACTGGTGAGATCTTTCTGAGCAATAAATACAAAATGTTATATTCAGGCAATGACAATCAAGGAAAAGAAGGAGTAGCCATAGTATTCAACACAAAATACGAGGCTAATCTTCTTGAATGGCAGTCAGTCTCAAGTAGAGTAATGTGGGCAAATATGAGAATGGGGAACTGGACAATGAGACTTATTTGTGCCTATGGTCCCACAGAAGGTTCTACTAAGGTAGAAGTGGAGGAATTTTTTGAGGCTTTAGAAAAAGCAACTGACACAATGAAAAAGGAAAAGTTAGTCCTTGTTGGGGATCTAAATAGCAGAGTAGGAAATGATTGTGAGACATACAAAAATATTTTGGGAAAATTTGAAGAAAAGAGCAAAGCTAATAATAATGGCAAATATCTGTTGGATTTCTGCTCAGCACATTGACTGGTTATTACTAACACCATGTTCCAACATAAAAATGTGCACAAATTCACATTGGGAGAAGAGGCTAGGAATAAGAAAAGTCTCATTGACTATGTTATTGTTGATAGTGATGTTTTCTCCATGGTGCAGGACACCCGAGTGTACAGAGGATTTGAAATTGGAACCAATCACTATTTAGTCTTGTGCAGGATAAAATTGAATTTCATATTGAAAAGAATAACATGTACGAAAGTTTTAAAGCGAATAAAAGTTGAGCAGCTCTCAGATGTCAACTGTAGACTAAAATACAGAAAGATTATTGAAAAGAAAATGAGAGTTTGAGAACAGGAATCAAACCTTGGAGATTCAGTGGCAAACTCTGAAGAAAACATTGATTGATTCTGCCAGAGAGGCATGTGGTGAGGTTGTGTGCAAGGATAAAAAAATCAGTACTCCCTGGTGGACACAGGAAGTTAAAGAGGCAGTGAAGGAAAAGAAGAAAGCATATCAAAAGTTCCTGGCAAATAAGTCAGCTTTTACTCTTACAGAATACAGAGACAAATGTAAGAAAGCTAAACAGTGTGTAAAACTAGCTAAACAAAAGTCATGGGAGGACTTTGGCAAAAATATAGAAAATAAATATCAAGAAGGTGACAAAATATTCTGGAGGTTGTTGAAGAAGCTTAGGAATGGAGGAAAGAGTGCTGTAAAAGGAATTAGAGATGATAAAGGTGATATGAAAACAGGAGAAAAAGATATCCTTGAAGTATGGAGTAATTACTTTGAAAAACTTCAAAATGAAACAAGCAGTGATGACAGCACAGTGATAAAAAACACTGACCAGGCATGCAGTCAGGATTACATATCCATACTTGAAGTAGAAAAAGCCATCGAAGGCTTGAAATGTGGAAAGGCAGCAGGAGTAGATGATATTCGACCAGAAATGCTGAAGTATGGTGGTATAAGAGTCTTGCAGTGGCTGCACTGCATAGTTCAGAAAGCCTGGACTGAGGGACGAATTCCCGATGATTGGAGTAGAGCTCTCATAGTACCCATATATAAAAAGGGAAATAAAACTGAATGTGAGAATTACAGAGGTATTTCCCTACTGAGTGTTCCTGGCAAGTTCTATGCAAGTATACTTGAGAAACGGTTGAGAAGAATTGTGGAAGAAAAGCTTGGTGGAGAACAAGCTGGATTCAGGCCAAATAGAGGCTGTCAGGATCAGATCTTCACTTTACGACAAATAGTCGAGAAAGCATGGGAATATAACAAAGATCTGTATTTAAGTTTTGTCGATTTGGAAAAGGCATATGACAAGGTGCCAAGACAGAAGCTATTCAATACGCTGCAGTTATATGGTGTCAATGGGGCATTATATCAAGCAATACTTAGTCTTTATTTGAGTTGTAAGTCAGCAGTTAGAATTGAAGGAAGTACAGGAAGATGGTTTAATGTTAAATCTGGTGTGAGACAAGGATGTACATTATCCCCTCTGTTATTCATTATCTATATGGATCACATTATGAAGGAATGTGGTATTAAACCTGATATCAAAATTGGAGATGTTGATGTCAGCTCTTTGCTTTATGCAGATGATGTTATACTTCTAAATAAATCCGCTACAAGTCTGCAAGATTCTCTGACTAAATTGAATAGCTGTTGTAATAGATATGGTATGAAGGTGAGCAATAAAAAGACAAAGACAATGAAAATAGGCAGAATTATTGAAAATGTCAACTGTGTTGTGAATGGAGAACCTGTGGAACATGTAAAACATTTCAGTTACTTAGGCACGATTTTTACTGAAGATGGTAAATTAAATATAGAAATAGACAACAGAATCAGCAAAGCTGGTATGGTGGGAAGTCAATTGAATAAATTCATATGGAATAAGGGAGAAATTAGTCGGAACACTAAATTAGCTGTATACAAGACAGTTTTCAAACCAGTTTTAACATATGGATCGGAGAGCTGGGTCAGAAGTAAAACACTTGACCAAAGACTAGAGACCGCAGATATGAGAGTCCTGAGAAAGATTAGAGGTGTGAACAGATGGCATCACTGGCAATATCATATTAAAAATGAGGATATTAGAAAAGAACTTGACATTGTCATCATCCAGGAATGCGTTAGCAGAGCTAATCTCAGGTAGTATGGTCACTTAAATAGAATGGGAGAGGAAAGATTAGCAAAACAAGTGTTCTCTGCCAGGTTGGCAGGAAAACGAACCAGAGGAAGACCAAGATATAGGTGGATTGATACGGTACAAAGTGCCTTAGATGATAGAAATATAAGATCTGATGATGTTGGAGTCTTGACAAGTAACAGACTGATTTGGAGGAAAATTGTAGATAGGAAGTTAGTAATGATGTAATTTTTTCATGTAGTACTGTCATATCCTGTACACCCCTTGAGGGTACATGGCAGGAATCTGATGATGATGATGATGTTCAAATCTGGCACAGACAGCTGATCAACAAACTAACAAATTATAGTCTGCTTTCCCACTTTGCAATTTGTTAGTTTCATCACTGTTTATTTACTATGTTAGTGTCATATTTTCTTCTCATCAGATTTCATGCACTCATTTCTGCCTATATGTAACTGGCTTGTGTTATTAACATCTGTTCTTTTCAATAGTTTTGTTGATGACAGTACTCTTCATTTAATAAACCTTGTGCTCAAACTTTCTAAACTTAGAGATCTTCCATAACCTTTGCCTTACATATCTGATCTCTTTGCCATTTTCCAAAAGGGATGAGAATCTCATCAATTCTTGCGATATCAGGAACAGTGGTTAGAGTGGGAGATCCAATCTAACCACTGTTATCATAATACCTATCATATCTATCCTTCAACTTATTCAGTGACAAAGCAAGTTTAATTATTTTAATTTTATTATTTAATGTAATTATTTTACTTAAGCATAAAGAGCTAATAAGCTTCATTTCGGCAATGAAAACATTTAATATCCCCTTAATTTAAATAAAGTAATTATTTTATTTTCAGTCATTCATCTTTATCATTTTCTGGTACCAGTTCTTCTGTGGATATACAGGAAATGTAATGATAGACCAGCTTTATTTAATGCTGTTCAATGTGCTTTTTACTTCACTACCTCCTATGATCTTAGGAATCTATGATCAGGATTGTCCTGATGAATTGCTACTTATAAATCCTAGTCTGTATAGTCAAGGGCGGAAATCTGAGGTAGGTGCAATTATTAAAATATTCATAGAAATTACATAGGCTTTAATCATATAGCATATTTCTCATTACTTCTTTATGGAAGCATGTTTGGACCTATAGAAGTCGGAAAGAAATAAGGAATATTATTAGATCACATGTGATTAATTATTTATTATTTTATACAGGTTTTGAAGAAAGTGGAAGAATATGATAGCCAGTTCAGTTGAGCACTGCTCCTGAAAATTACCCATATAGAAGGCTTATAGCAAAAATGGGTCATATCATCTATATCTACCCTATATATATAAAATGATAAACCTTTTTGTCATGTGTTTTTTTAAATGTTTTGAAACTTGGGGGATACCCTGAGTGTCGAGTCATCACAATTCATGGAGAACCAGCCTACCAGTCCAGAACTCAGGGGGGGGGGGGGGGGTTTCTTATTTCATGCAACATAAATTTTTTTTGTTGATAAAAAAGTTTATTTGGATGTAACCAAATAAATTTAACCAATCTTTTACAGTCAGAAAAGACTGTAACTTGGATTATGGTTACATTTTTGCTATTTGGGAATATATTTTGAACACAATTTTAATGAATTCATTTGAAATCTATCAACACCCCGTGTTTTTTTTTTTTTTTTGCAGAGTCTTATTAAAAAATTAGTCCAATTGGTGGGCTGCATCTGACCCGCAGGCCGTAGTTTGGAGACCCCTGTTTTAGAGAATTCGTAAAACTGGAAATAGCAGTGTAACTATCATTTTCTTTAACTTTTCTGGGGTGTTCGTGTTCAAATAATTATTATTCAAACTGCAAATGGGTGGACATTGGGATGATAGAATTTTCAGGCTTCCGTTCTTAGATGGAAGTCAATTCTATCAGGAGGGAAGGCTGAGACAAAAATCCACCATTATGCACAGTGAGCAGCTCTGAAATTATCAGCAGCAGTAACTTTCTTTTAAATTATCCCATTTTCAGAAATGGCTTTTGTGATATATGGCTGCTCCTGCAGATTAAGAGCAGTCAAATTCATACTGATGATTGTTCGGATAAATGCCTTCCAGGTTGGCCATTGATGAATAAGATGATTTCTGGTCTCTTGATTGTTGAGTATGAAGACAGATTGAGGGAATGCAATTTGCAGAGTCTAGTAGATGGAAGGGGAGAGAATGAATCTGATTGAGGTAAGGAGTTATTATCAGATTAAAGTGGATCAGATTTTTCATAGAATGGATGGAAATGGGGGGGGGGGTGATGGAGAGGCCATCCCTGCTGTATGAGGAAGGTGTCAGCAAGAGGGTGAGTAGTTTTTTTTTACATGAGAGTGGTGGGTAGTTGGAAATGCATTACCTGAAAGTATGGTGGGTGTGGAGACAGTGAATTCATTTAAGTCATGGTATTAAAATGGAGGATCTCCCATGTCAAGTTGTTTGAATCCATGGAGGTCTGATGATAATGATAATATTGTCTTTATAATATATTAAGCAACTTAATTGTGGCACAAGTTACTACTACAAATACTTCTGTCTGAAGCACAGTCAGAAATTTCCCTTGAAGGATTTTTCAGTTCATTGCCAAATTTGAGGTAGATTCTAGGATCAGAGATTATTACATGATGTGATCCATTTATATAACAAATTATACTTTCTAGTTCTTATAAGCCCATCCATATAATTGATTCAGTCCCTCCTATGTAGGGAAAAAAAGATTTTAAAGATTTATCACTGAAAAAAATGCAATGTCTTATAATCCCTGGAAAGTCCCAAGATAGGTATGTTCTTAGCTAACTTGCCTTCAGATGAAAAAATCGAGATGAAGATTCCTCTCATCATTCCAAGAATTGAACGCGTATCTTTTCCAATTGAAGAACACATATACAGGGTGTTCGGGATAAATTTGACAGTTTCGTAAGGAAAAAGAAAATCTTCTTTGTATCTATTAAATTTAATGAATTGACAAAAAAACATTACAGGCAGAGTTAATTACAATACTATCAACAAGATTTACTCAAAATAACCACCATTAGCATCGATCACAGCTTCAATTCTGCTTCGGAACCTCGAACAAGCTGATGCTACAGTCTCCCTGGGAAGGGCCGCAAAAACTGTTTTAATTTTATCCATTAACTGGGCTTTTGTATTACTGGAAGTGCGATTGGTGTCTTTTTCAACTGCGCCCCATACAAAATAATCCATGGGGTTAAGGTCTGGGGAGTTTGGAGGCCAAACATTTGGACTGGTGAAGTCGTAGAAATTTTCAGACAACCATTTTTGACTTTTCCCAGAGGTGTGGCAAGGGGCCGAATCCTGCTGCCATACATACGGCCTACCATTGTTATCCAGGGCTTGACTACAGTTAGCAACTCCACGAACAAAGCCCGAATTCCAATGCCAGGGTTCTTCAACACCTGTTCCTGCAGATTTGCGAGGAATTCTGCTGTACGAACGCAATCAGATCGTCTGCTAGGGATCTTTCTTCTTGCTACATCCTCGTAGTCACCATTGCAAGTCTCTAGTTCATGCCTGATTGTTTTTACTGTATTCAGGGAGCATTGGGCAGCAGTCGTAATATCCTTATTTTGATGGCGGGCACGAATCATCATGATACAAGTTATTCTCTTCCATGATTCAGGTGGGTTCCAGCTATCCATCCTTTCTGACATCTTGTATATGAATGAAGAAGGGTCCAAACTTTTAAATGAAGAGAAGTGTGTGTTAATACATGTAACTTACGGAAAAATATAATTAATTATAAATATGTCAAATTTATCCCGAACACCCTGTACTGTTGTTCTTCTGATTGTGTAATGGAGGTGCTAATCGTAGCCTACATAGAGTAAGATGTAATTTTCCCCCCCTTATGCCACAAATGTTTACCGAATTAGTGTTAGTAATGCTGCAGTAATGTTTTTTTTTTTTTATTATTATTACTGTAAGGTCTACAATATTTTAGATTCAGTCACCTTCAAAACAGAAAAGTAAAAAGGTAAAATTTTCAAATTGTAACTGATAAATGCAAGAACCACAGTTCTAGCAATCTCTCTGCAGCTTGAATTTGAGATATTCTGTTGTTCTGAAGGCTTAAGATTGACATATTTCAAAATTTTTTCTAACTTAATGCAGCTATACTTAGTGAGATTAGGTAAGTATTCAAATACTGAACCATAAAGAATGGCCATTCTGATTTGCATATCTCTTTGCAGTATTTTTTTTTTCCATATTATCTTGTGGACTGGTACATCTTTTATAAATGTTTATTTCATTTATTAAAAAAGAATAATAATAAATTAATAAATAAAAAACTTAACGAGATTCTTGTATTTATAGGAGTATACCAAATATTCTTTTTGGATAAACATGTTAGATGCATTATACCAAAGCATCATTAATAGTTGTATATATGTTGTGTTTTTAAGTTTGATGTTTACAGTTCTCTTCTTCTAGTTTCATCCAAATAAACTATGGTAAATCCCTCAATTATGTGACCACTGTGGTTGGATAATCCCTCAATTATCCGACCACAGTGGAGAAAAGCAGTTTGCTGGTCAGATAATTGAAGAATTGGATAACTGAAAGTGCTGTTACATGGTATTGTACTAGAAATTGTTTGACAGTTAACCTGCCAAAGCTTGTTATTTGAAAGTCAAATAATTGAGAAATTATTGTAATTTGAAGGTAATGATTAGAATGGTGTACCTAAGTTAGTAAAGTTGTTTGCAAAATAAATTTTGTGATCTAATTTAAAAATTTTTGATTCATGTTATGATTAGAGGAATCTTTAAATTGACTTTTTCATTTGAAGATGATTCAGCCAATCTTATGAAAATTATAGGTTTTCATCCTGAATACAGGCAGATCAGACAAGAGAACACGCACAATTTACAGACTCTAAAATTACTATTAGTGGGCTGTAGATATCATGTATTGGTGGTGGCTAGTGCATTGTTTGTGTAGACAGAGGATTAAGTATTGGAAACGGTGTGTTGTGTAGATTGCCCTCCTTGGAGGCGTCATGTAATAATAAGAATATATTGGGATTAATATTGTTAAAATGTAGAAAATTGCATGGATAAAAAAAAATACTCAGAAGGTTCTGCAATAAGATGCTCCTTACTATATTGCCTACAATGCTATGCTCACCAAACAATGGACCAGATGTATTTTTCCTTTTTATCATTTATATGTAGAGTGGGTTACATTTGATCCTTCCAGACTCTGACCTAATATTCATAAATCAAATGTTCTGGTGTGTCTTATTTCCAGACATCTGATGAAATAAGAAAACTAAAGATGAGAGAAAACAATTAAATAAAAAACATGGAAAATTTTCCAGAGATAATATCTATAAAAAACTAAAATCCTGTATATCCTCTTTAAACAAAACAGATTTTTTTATAAAGTCAGCAGAGATCATAAAAAAAAACTCATCTACTTTTATCTAAGATTTATGTGACTCTTTGAAGACCAAATACAAATTTTAGTTTGATTGGACCAGTGTGTGTTCTCTGTTAATTGGATGCCCTTTCTTCTTTCTATGTGGTTATTTTACAGGATGAAAAATCTGTTTCAAGGAGGGGGGGAGGACCTTCATATGATACTAGCCTGACTAACCTAAGTCATTTTCAATTGAAAAAGCTCTTATAAAGGTTCTTCATATTGCAGGTGGGATTTGGACTTAGGTGAAGGGATAATGTTGCAACATTCTCATGATTGCACTACAAAAAGCCTTGAAGTTACTTAATTCTGCAAATCCGGTCTTTCATTGGTCATCTTTATGTGTTTGTTTGTTTTCAACATGTTGACTTAGTTTCTATTGGTGATCCTGAGGAGGAGAAAGAGAGAGAGAGGGAGGAAGTGGCAAAATATTGGCATCAGTTTTGTTTAAAATTAAATTATTTTTAAACTAGTTCCATATATGTTATAAATTTCCAAAAGTTTTGCTATGCTTTTAATGTTTATTTCATTTATTAAAAAAATAATAATAAATTAATAAATAAAAAACTTAACGAGATTCTTGTATTTATAGGAGTATACCAAATATTCTTTTTGGATAAACATGCTAGATGCATTGTACCAAAGTGTCATTATTTTCTTTTTTCCTTATTTGGTAAGTAAAAATAAGTTTGTGTGTAATATTCTTAGCATTTTGATTTTAGAATACTGGTTACTCCAGAAGATTTTTCTGATTTGCTACAAATTATGAATCAAATACTGAATTTTAGAGTATGGCATTTATTTAATTTGTTTGAAAGTTATTTCAGTAGAAATAAAAGTATACTAAAAATTGATTATTCTTTCGTAGCTAAGCAATTGTTGAAACATATGACTCAAAATTAACTGAGGACTTGTGAGAATACAGCTCCCAGCATCAAAGTTGCCTTAGTATTGCACTGTTTAAAAGATGACACTACCAAGCATCCATCTTGTCATTTAAATTAGTACATTTAAGGTTTCATTTGGCATGACAGCTGTTTCAAACAACTATTGGTCCTCTCCAAAGAGTAGACAGAATCTTTGAGAGTACAAACCTTCTCATTACCATAAAATTCCCTCATCAGAAAGATGTAGTGTTCATAAATGACTCTTGATTCATTGCATGAATTGTGATCATTGGAAAACCCCTTGAAGGTTTTATGAAGACTAACAGCACAAAACAACTCTCACACCAGTGAAATCTTAATCAAATGCATTAATAAAAAAGTAAATATATGGGCTTCTGGACAGAGTTCATAATTTTTAAGTAGCTCAGTACTACTAAGGCAAATCCAGTGCTGGAAATTGTATTCTTATAAGCTCTAGTGTCCGTTTTGATACTTAAGTTTCACCTATGAAAGAATAATGAATTTATAATATATTTCTTTCAATTTTTTTTCCCAAATTGAGGCCTTCTAGGTTCTCTTTAAGTTCTTCTATTTCTCTCTACTCACTAATAATTGCTATTTTCTCAAGCCCTGCATCTAGACAGAATTTGTTACTGCTATTACATGTGTACATGTCAATAGTAATATCCCTACATGGAGAGTAGTAAGAGCATGGAATGCATTGACTGAGAGGGTAGTGAACATGTGGATTCTTGGATGTAGGCTGTTGAGGTGACTGAGGAAGGAGTCTAATGTGTCTGGGCCATGAGGCCAAATAGGGAACATCATCTACATATCTTAGCTAGATAGAAGGTTTGAGAGGGGCTGAGTCTATGGCTTCTTTTCCAAAATTTTCCATATGTAAACATTGATGGGGGGGGTTTGAGAGGGGAAACCCACAGTGGTTTCTCTGTTGGTTTGTAAATTTTGTTCTTCCAAGAAAAATAACCAGAATTGATGGCAAAGGAAAAGAGATCAGAAGGAAATACGCTTTTTAAGAATGTTAAGGTGTCATTTAAAGGAATGTTGGTAAACAGTGAGGTGATGTCAAAGCTTAGATTTTCTATCAGGGTTTTAAAATGGGTATAGTTTTTTATATGGGATGTGATAAGGCCAGTGAGGGGTGAGTCAGAGAGGTTAGTCAGCTGCTTTGACAGTTTGATAGCATGCTGCATTAGTGAATGTTGGTAAACCAAAGAAAACTCAAACCTTTCGATTCTGCCCCCCCCCCCAAAAAAATATATATATATACAGTTTACCAAAAATCCACAAACCTAATTCCTCCCCTAAGACCTATAGTAGATATCACTAACACTGGACTTACCACATCCTACAATGCCTTCCTTTCCGATGGCTACAGCGATTGCAGAATTAAAAAAATAATCAGTTGTTCCTCCCTCATTTAGCTCCCCTCCTCTCTCAGTGCCTGGAGTTTATAAAGTACTCTATTCCTGCAAACTGTCTGTCTTTGAGCAGACAGGTACATCAGCAACCATCTGCTTAGAAGTGCACAATCATACATTTGCAATCATGACTATGGTCAATCTGGCCTGGCAGACCATGTTTTGGATACAATCCACAGGAGATCCTGTGGATTGTATCCAAACCACAGGAGATCCTGTGGTTAAAAAACCACCATGCTATACCATAGTAAATTCAAGAAAGAAAGAGTATTTTTAGAATCTGCGGCAGCACTCAGAAATCAACCAAATTTAAATAAATATGGTTGCATAAAACTTCCCAAAATTTGGGAAACATTAATTATCAAAGAGCCCACCTTACATCCTAGGCCACCTACAAATGCCTATAGAGGGTACACCATCTAGATAGGACTTTAGTCACCCATATGTTTCACTTAGTATTGTATTGTATATAAGTGTGTGTTACATTAGTTTTTTGTAATCTCTGAAGATGTCTCAGTGACTGAGACGAAATATTGGAAGCATTAAAAATCAGTTTTAATCCTTCCCGAGTGCTGTATATATTCCATTAAGCCTTCAACATGATGTTCTCACAGCACTTAAGCCTCAACACACGGAACCTATATTACATCAGTACGATGTGTGAGGTGCAGATGAGGATTAACAGAAAACATGTTTATTTTTCTTATTGCGAAACACATTGTGAGGAAGGCTGATTCAGAGGGCAAAAGCATTTGACAAGATACCCCATGAAATCTGTTATGCTAATAATGATATGGATATGAGGGTGTTGATAGCTAGATACCAATGAATAATATTTTCAGGAAAAAGCAGCTGACTAGTTCATAATTTCCATAGGGTTCTGTGTACCATACGGTTCTGTTTGACTGAGCTTGGGCTGCTGCTGCTATTTTATTTGTACATTAATGATATAAGAAACATTCAGTTTGGTGATGATGCAAAATTACACACACACACATATATATATATATAGAGAGAGAGAGAGAGCTTGCAAAATGATTTAAGTAGCTGATAGTATGTGAAAGAATAATGTATTTCAATTCAATGTGATAAAGTATTCAGTTATTATGCATTTTGGGATGAAAAGATCACAAGCTGTATACTACACTGATGGAACTGTACTCCAGGGAAATTATGAATCTGTAGATTTTGGCAGTATTGATGGATAAGGAGTTGAAGTTCATAGGATATGTTGCAAAAGTGGATCTTCTTCTGGTTCCCATCTGCCATACGGCCGCGGGAGGGTAGCTATATGCTACCATTCTAGGGAGAGATGATTATGAGCAAGGTGGTTTCCCGTTGCCTTCCTTGCCGTAAGTATTTATGACTGTAACCTGTGTGTTCACGGGGCCGGTTTGCCTGCTTGCGGGATGAAAAACCTCAGATAAACTGGCAGAAAAAAACCTGCGGCCCCCGCCCAAGACCGGCTAACTTGGCTATGGCTGAGGAAGATCCTTAAGCTCCTCACGTCGTGGACGGGAATCGAACCTAGGACACTCTTTCCCTAGGCATATGCAGATCTTATACTTGTAAATAAATCCAGTACCAGTCTTCAGGCTTCTTTAACTTAATTGAGTAGCTGCTGTAACAAATTTGGAATGCAAATCAGTAATAAAAAGACAAAAATTATGAAAATAGGTTAGGTGAGTGGAAAACCTATAAAACAAGTAAAATATTTCAGCCATTTAGACATAATTTTTAGTAAATATGGAAATAGAAAATAGAATAAACAAAGCTAGTATGGTGGAATAGCCAGTTGAATGTATTAAAGGGAAATTATCCAAAGCACTAAACATATTAATATGCCAGTAACCCCTCATTAGGAGGGGACTTAACCCATCCTAGGATGGACGAGATGGATAGGACTAAACATAAGTTGGTTTGAATATAATACAGTGCTGTATTCAAATAAATTTTTAGATTATTATTACCACAGATATGACAGGTTTGAAAAAATTAGGGAATTGAACAGATGGTATTAATGATAGAACCATGTGAGAAATGCAGATATTAGGAAAGAACATGACATTATTATTCAAGAATTTGTGAGTAGCAAATGGGAGGAGAAAGGTTATCAAAACTGTTGTTTGATAACAGAAAACAACAAAGATCTAGATAAATTGATGCAGTTAGTGCCTTTGACAAGATCCGACAATACTGCAGTACCAACAAATAAGAGTTTTGTCCTCTGAGAAATGCGAACAGCCCACCTTATTCCTGCCTTCCTTGGTTCACTCCTTGATAGTTTCCTTCATCCTGATGGTTTTATGGCTGTTAACTGGAAGCTGTGTGTGTGTGTGTGTGCGCGCGTGCGCACGTGCGTGCATGGCTGTTAACAGACCATCAGCTTAAAAGTTATAGATAGAGAATTTGATTTGCTGCTGGCTGACTGGACTTTACTGGACAGCATTTCCACAAGCATTTTTGATTTCTGAGGTTTAGCTCAGTTACCAGAAAATGTACATTCTCCTTTGCTTTTTTCAAGGAGAATATCTTCAATTCTCTTTTACACCTGAAAGTTACTAAACATTCTAAACAAGCTTGTGAATTCAAATTACTTGGCAACTGTTAAATGACTATATCGAATTCCACCTTTTTTTAACTTTCGTTAGCCTCTGCAACAAACGTTCTTCTAGTTTTCAAATAATACTTGAGCACTGGTTATTAATACTAATGTATATTAAACAGTTGTGCAATGCTTTCCTATGTGATAATCACTTCAGCACTTTTTTGAATTTTTCTTAGTTATTGAATCTGTAAACATCACTTGAGTAGAATGAGCTAACATATTATTTTTCTTAGGCTTACCGTGATAGCGATGTTGGTATCTGGGAATTTGGAACTACTATTTGCACAGCTTGTGTTATTGTACAGTTGATACATTTAGCTATTGAAATTAGATCATGGGTAAGTTAGTTATTGTCATCTGGTCATAGATAGGAAATTATATTTAATAATAAATTAATCTTTTTTTTTTCATCATTTACCCATGCATGAGCAACAGAAGTTTTCATGTGAAGTATATTTTTCAATAGGCTACTTGTATAATAAAAACAATTGTTATATATCATTATTTATACAGCTTTAACTTGCATAGCATGGAATAATCTTCAATGAATAATGATTTTGATTTTCAGTATTTGCCATTGGTGTGCTTCTTTAATTATAATCAAATTTTATCACAGTGAAATATTCTTTAGCATTAATGTGTCCATGTGGAGCACCTGTTTGTGGTGGAGAGGACATTAAGATGGTACTGGTCCTTTCATTCTTCATTTTTTCTATACTTTTCTTTCTGTGCTCTTCACCGTACACTTCTGAATGTTTTTTTTTCCTGTTTTCCAGACTACCATCACTGAGATTCAGTGCTGTTTTAGCTATGTGGTGTGATCACATGGAAATCTGACACTAGGGATCTGTAGTATTGCACTGCTTCAGCCCTACCCAATGATCAGTTAGCTAGCGTGTTTTGCCTGCAAATGTCCAAGATGTTGCAGTAAGTTTCCTTTCCTATGGTCTATGGACAGGGTGCAAGACTTGCTGTGGTACAACCGTGACACCCCAGGTAGCCCTAACATTCTGCTTCTGACTGCAGTCGTTGCTTCCCAGATAGTAGGTGGGCATCTGTGTATGGTTCTGTAGTGAGTGAAGAGCTTTAGCATTGAATTCTCTCTACTTTTGAGAATGAATCTTCCACACTCAAATTTACCAGAGAGGTGCCCAAAAAAAAGTCCCAACCTACTATAGAACTATTTGCACATCACTTAACACAAGAAAGAAAGAAAAAAAAAATTGATCACCCTCCTCCTACAGTATTCTGTCTTTTTCACATTATTCATTCAACAGGTGAAACAACCAGTCTTGAAAATTGTCACCTTCTTTATCCAAATGAGCTTAAAAGGATAGGGATCAACTAGCTCATAGAGCAGTCACTATCCCTGTTGTTGAACTTACTCCATTTCATCAAGTCCCACTTAGCACTAACAGTAGATGCCATCTACCTCTCAGTAGGACCTCATTTTATGATATGCTGTATCTAAACACAACAGACAAAAAAAAATATGGAATGTTGATTGAAACATGTACATAATTTTACAGTTGATGAACATAAAGAGTCATGCATATAGGCAGAGTAAAACTGCTGGAATGTGATTGGGGATGTCTGAGATATGTGTTTAATGTGGCTATAGCATTCTGTATTCTCTTTTGCAGGTAAAACTATGGATCTAAAAGGTGATGTTTTCATTTGCATTTTCAATTGTAATGCCTGGATACGTCCTAAGTTAACAATTGTCCAGAAGAAAAATTGCCTTGCTTGGGCATAACAGTATTGTCACTGGACCACTGACATATTTCAAATGCTGTATTTGAAATGCTGGAGTTGGCACATTCATTGAGGTGTCCAATTGCATTGAAATCCAAGGATTATCTAACACTTTTAAATAATGAAGTATTGCTATTTGTCCAGGCTTTGGAACAAGGACACATAGTGAATCCTGAGTTTCAAGATCATAACTCTCATGTCCATTGAGCTAGAATTGTGCTGAATTAGTTTGCAGAACATGAGAAAAACATTCTACATCTCAATTAGCCAGCCAATACATCCTATCTGAATATTATTAAAAAAATCTGGGATATGTTAGAAAGGATCGTGAAGAAGAAGAATCATCAACACCCTGCAAATTTGGCAAGGTTAAGGGATCTTTTAAGCGTGGAGCAAAATAAACTTGATACGCATGTGATAATGAGTCATATTGACAGCATGCCAAATTTGCAGGGTATTGTTCCATATTAAGGAATAAAGTTTGCATTCCATGCTTTTTTTGTCTGGTGTATTTACCACCTGGTGCAGATATATCTATGATGATCTTGACCTCATATTGCAGTTGCCACCCTATCTTGTAATTGGAGACTTAAATGGCCACAACACTCTATTGTAGCCTATTCTTGATAACAATAAACTCTCCTGCTTAAACATAAGAAGTAATCCCTTCTTCCATATTCCTACCCAAACATTAACTGCTGTTAACTTAACAGTCTATTTGCCTTCTTTCCTCCCATTGTTTAAGTGGGAAATTGATAACTTAATGGGAGCAATCATTTTCTCATATCAGTTTTTTTATGTGGGTAGCCGTGTATTCCATCATGATGTCCCAATTGATAACAGAGCAAGCTGACTGGTTCACTTTTTCTTCCTTAGCAGAATTTGATTCTGTAGCAACTTACCTCCTATCACAGACACAAAGAATTACATTACATTACAGTGTATAATTCAAGCTACCATGATAATATCTAAAACATCTTGTCAATTCATGGTAGATTGTGGAATGCACAATAGCCAAGAGCTTGCTTTAGAGCAAAGTTTGGGTTATCTTCCACAGATACCCCATAACAAAACATGTTATGGGGGAGATTCATATGTTGCTCGTGATATGCCTTTAACATTGTTCATCGGTCATCAGACAAAAAGGACTCCTAGATACCGTTTGTATCATATATAAGCAGATCAACCAAACAAAAAAGTCTGGGAATTTTATGTATACCTCTGCTGCAACTAATCTTTACCCTGATCTAAGATGATACTAGAAAAAAATATAATCTCCATTGTTATAAACGTCTTGGGACTTAAGCTTTTTTTTTTTTTTTTCAATTGAATATATCAAGAAAAGTGCTTGAGAGCAGTAAATATCTCTCTCACCTTGTCCACAATCTTTTGGAGAGGATACCAATGTTCTTTGCTCTGTCAATCAATACTCAACTATGAATCCCAAGTCTGTGCTTCAGTGGTTGTATCCTATGTGTCCATCATCATTCAGTTTGATCGATAACTGAAGCATTCTGAACCTTACCTGTTCCTAGTCCTTATGTTGAATCAAATGAAGCATCTTTTTCATTTTGATGCTAGCAGATTTTTTTGCAGTATACAATTAAAATAAAACTCCTGTCAGGCCGTTATTTTCTGTCCACTTCAGGAAAACTTAAATAACACACATCAGTTCTATTTCCCCCTTTGGATTTTTTCATGAAAGAATTATCACATTAATTCTCTAGACATTACAGCAGAGAATATTGCATGAATACCACTAGATATGCTACCATTAGGGCATGGTGTACAGGTTAAATATTCCATCCCTCCCTTTGTCTGCTAACAATTATTCAAACATACAGCACAGAATACTCTGAGTAGAATGGTAAGAACTATTTCAAACACCACCTCCTTTACACCAAAGCAAACAAATTTCCACTTTCATTTTGACAACAATAGCTGTCTTTGCTATATGCAGGCTTAAATAAAATCTCTGCGAGATCATCCTACGTGGGTGATTCAGCATGCCATGACAACTGCCAACTTCAGGTTCACTATTTTGTTAATAAATATTTTTTTGTCCACATTGAGAAAACATTTCAATCACACACATATCAAATTTTCATATGCCACTTTGTGTATTAAAGAATACATATAAGCTCTAGACATTACTGTAGTATGTATTGCACAAATTCCTCTAAACTATTATGTTTAGAACCTTTCCTTAATTACACATAGAAAAGCTACACGACAGAATGCAATGTAGCTTTTCTATGTGTAATTAAGGAAAGGTTCTACTATCCCCTCTGATTACAGGCAGCTTTTCTGAACACAGAGCAGAATACCAGAATATTCTGGTTTTCTGCCAATTTATACAGTTAAAACTCAGATTCTATAGAGGGGTGTGCTTCTGCCTTTCCTGACAGTGAAATATCTAATTATATCTTACTGGAATGTATCAGTGATACTCGATGGCATGCTGAGCTGCATATCGCAGAGCTTGCATTACATTATATAAAGATAAAGTGCTACCAAAGGCACATTATTTATACCAACTTATTCTCTACAGACTTTGAGAAATGTGGTATACCACTCGCATTCATAGGGAAACTAGAGAACACAAAATACATTCAGAGCAAATTGATAGTATTAAGAAGTTCCAGTATGCACAAGTAAGTCTGTTTTTGTTTCTGAAATCATTGTACTATTGTGATTTTAAAAAACAAATCAAAAACCTTATTTATAATCTACTAGAACCATTTCTTTTTGTTTCAGAAGTTGCTTGAAATTGACACAACTGGATTCATGCTTAAATCATTTAAGATAAAGAGATTAAAACAAATACAACTTTTCTTTGAGTAGGATTTTCTGTTTTATAGTAGATATTAAATTTAGAGACAGTCATATATTCATAGTTCACTTAAAAAAAAAATAACATCTATAAGTAATTAACTAACTACTAAAATTATAATGTATTAAATAGATGCATTTTATTTACATTTCAGACATGGTTACATATGATGTCTATTATATTAAGTCTTGCTGTCTACTTTGGATTTGCGGTAACATACAATTTCCTAGCTGTAGGTACTACTGCACTTCAGAATCCTTATTGGGTGATTCAGCATGCCATGACAACTGCCAACTTCTGGTTCACTATTTTGTTAACAGCTATAACTGCATGCTTGCCCAGGTAAGTAATTTTCTATTGTCAAAAATTAAGAATTTCTTAGACTCTCGTATTATTTATGTATGATTTGTCATTAATTGATATTATTAATTGGCCTGCTACAAGAAGAGAAGGCCATATGGAAAATGATAATAGTACAAATTTCATGAATTACCAAAATTCATATTGTGTGTAACTACTGCCAAATGTATTCAAGGTTAGTTTTATGTTTGTGAGGGGAACTGGAGCATTTCTGTACAGTTCTTCAGCAATAATCTGGTCATAATTTAGTGTTACAGTATAATTCTCATTATACTCATTAAGTTCCATGTGACTGCCAGCTTTCCTACTTTCGACAAACTGGACGTTCAATTGAAAAAATAATACAAGAACATCAATCTTATATTCCTCACAACAAATCCGATAAGTCTTGGGTGCAACAGAGAATAGAGGCAGACCACTACATTCTCTGGTCTAAAACTCGTCTTTTACACAGATGTCGGTATAAATTTGAATGCCTATTTAAAGTGCTGAGGTCTCACTTCTCTGTCCTAACTTGAATCAGAATGACTGCCTATCCTTGTCAAAAATATGGGAAAGTTTGATCCGAATAACAATTTTTAAGCCCAATAATGATATTGATAAAGATAGAAGGCCCTAAGAAACTATCTGGATACTACATCTATCTAATGATCAGTTTAGTATGATATTACAAATTAATTGTTTTTTTATGATAATATAAATTATATAATTGAATAATATAGCACATAAACACAAGAAAGATATTTAATTAACCAAATATTTCGGTCTGGAAATAGCAGACCATCTTCAGTAGCACTACAAGAACAGTTTTAAAAAAAATACAATGTGGAATACTAACAATAGATCATTTTAAAATAGAACAAGCCGTGTGATGTTATATCACTAAGTATTAAAGGGAATATTTTTAAGCAGAGACATGATTGAAATAAAGATATGAATTAATGAATTATCCTGATTAGACTTTCCCAGATTTTTGATATAGATATACAGTCATTCCGATTCAGGTTACGACGAAGGAGTAAGGCCTCTATGCTTTCTTTGAATAAACGTTCAAATTTATAACAGGATCTATGTAAGAGGCGAGTTTTTGACCAAAGGATGTTGTGGTTAGTTTCAATCCCGTGCTGAGCCAATCCAGATTTTTCAGGTTTGTTGTGATGAATGGAGGATTGATGTTTTTGGATTCTTTTTTCAAGAGAACATCCAGTTTGTCCAAAATAGGAGAGATCACAGTTGCAGGGAATTTGATAAACTCCAGGAAGAGACATAGTTGAGCATTTGTCTTTAGGAGAAGCAAAATGGAAAGATAATTTGTTAATAGGTGAATACGTAGCTGTTAACTCATATTTCTTGCGATAGGTTCTGAAATCCCAGAGATGTATGGAATTGGAACTCTATGTATTGAATCTTTGTTGTTTTGTGGTGGATTATAAGAATTGAGAAGTGTTGAGTACTCTTTTCGGAAAAGCCATTGAGTTTCATGTGTTGATGGATAGTAGAAAGTTCTTTCTGTAGAAAATTAGAAGTAGAACAATTAGTTTTGGCTCTTCTGATTAGACATTTTATGATTCCTGTTTTTTGACAAGGATGATGGGCCGATTCTTTAAGAATATAACAACCTGTGAACGTGGTTTCCTGTAAACTGTAGTTGTAAGAGTATTTGAAGGTGACCGGATGAGGAGGAGGAGAACTAAAAAAGATAACTGGTTGTTTTCTTCCATTTCCATAGTAAACTTTATACGATGATGTAAGGAAATGATACTGTTTAAAAAAGAAGGTAAGGAGTCTTTGTTGTGCGGCCATACAGTAAAGATGGTCTGAAGATGGTCTGCTATTTCCAGACCGAAATATTTGGTTAATTAAATATCTTTCTTGTGTTTATGTGCTTATATTATTCAGTCTTTATGTCACAAGTATCCTTAAAACATCAAATTATATAATTATTTTATAATCACTTTTATGATTAATCTTTTCTTCAGTGAAGCATAATGCTATTAGCTGTTTAACATCATGCGGCTCGTACTATTTTGAATAAATCAATTGCTTGCATTCTACCTTGTAAAAAATGTTGTTCAGGACTGATGATAGTTTGTTAATTTCATACTAAAATATTTGACAATATATTTAATAAATAATACTTTTCCTTGTGTTTACGTGTAGATAATTTATAATTCTCATTATAGCAAACTACTAAGAAGTTACAAGTATAGTTTATTATAGTGACCCAGCTTTCTCCAGTGAATTTTTTTCACAGCATTGTACCTATGACCATGATGCTACTTAATTTAATTATTCCTTTCTATTTCAACCGTCATATTAAGTTCAGCCTCAAGAGTTAGTATATGCATTATATACAAAAAATTAAGACACTGCTGCTTATAAACTCCAGCTGCTATTAGATTAATTGCTCACACTCTGCCCACTCCAGTATTTCAAGCCTTTTCTCATTTACTTATGCTGCTTATATGCCTTCCATAAAGGCATATTCCTATTTGCCTGTATTATGTGTATTTGATTTTATTGGAGCTTTCTTATTCATTCAGAATAGGACTCTAGACCATGAAAATCACACATTTACTCTATTTAATAATCCAAGTGACTTTTTTAACGATAATATTTTAAACACTGTTTTGAAAAAAAAATAAAATAAATAAAAAATTCACCATATTTCTATAAACCAAGTTCCTATTTGATAGATTTTTGCATTTGAAAATATGGCTGTTATTGTTGCTTTAATTAAAAGACTCCAGAAATATAAGAGTAACTTTATTTCTTTACTGGTGCTACTAATTTAGTTTTCTCCCTTTTTTAATTAAAATTTTTACTTATTTTCTTAGCAGATTTATTGAAATGCTGGATGTCAGGACTCATTATAATGTTAATAAAAATATAAGTGCAGAACTTATATTTTTATGCGTGCATGTGCGCACACACACACACTCCTGAGAGACTGCCTTATTAACAAAGGGTAAAACATAAGGAATAATTAACAAAACAGTTATCTCCTAATGTTCTATTATAGGATATCTTTCGAATACACTTGGGTAGTAATATTATGAATTCAATGGTTTATTCAAGGCCATCTAAAGAATTCAGAAATCTTTCTGTTATTTGAGTTCCCTGGCTAATCTTTTCCCTCATATGTGCATGAACTTCTAACATATGCCCATTCATATAGTGGGGGGGGGGGGGTATTATAATCACCAATTTTTCATGATTCTACCTTAAATAAGTTAAAATTGTTTGCATTAAGTTTCTGTTGGTTCCCTTATTCATTGTAATAATTCTAGTATAGCCACATAAGTATGAAATTAAAACTTTATGTAACTTTATTCCTGATGAAATATACTATAGTGCTTAAGAAATTAGTTGAATAAGTTTTTGCTATCATACTTATAATGTGGTTATACTTAATCATTATAAAACTTAAAGCTAATTATCTTTTTATTACATGTAAAATTCTATATTCTTTAAAATTATAAAAATGCATTAAACTTTTTTTATAATCATACTCTCAGAAAACTTTCATTGTTAATACAGGTTTGTTTTGAAATCTGTGCAAGCAAGTCTATTTCCATCTACAGTAACAGCAGCAGTAAAGGAATATAAATCATACCAGCAGTCCTGTGACAAATCTACAGTATCTATATCCTGGTCAAGAGGTTCTAGTGGATCTTCTGTTGCTTTTAGAACAAACAGTCGGGTTGGACATGAAGATAGACCTGAAGAGGTGCCCTCTGTTTCAGCTACTTGTGAAAATTCTCCGCACAGTGGTTCTCAAACCATTACATCTTCATGAGATTTCATCACATTTTAATGAATTAAAAAACTAATGGCGCTCAGAAATTTCACATGTTGTGTGTACATATGTGTGCAGTATGGTTTTTGCAAATATAGACTTTGCCAGCATGATAATTACTCTTACAATAAGAGTGGAAAGTCCTAGTCATCGATGTATAAAGTTATTCTTAAGTCCAATTATTATTTTTGTACAGAACTAAAGACTAGGAATGCTAATTGGTGGTGAACAAAAAAAAAAGATTTCTTTTATATACACAACACACTATTGTACATTACATGTATACATACAAATCAGATAAAAATCTTACATTTTTATGGGACGCAACTGCCAGTTGTTCTCCATTTGAGGCTCAGTTTCTTGTTAGCTGTGATTTTCCTCTGTCACATCCAGGTGATCTGTATATTTTGGTTATATGGTTTAAAAAATGCTTGCTTTAATAATGTTATTTTTTATTACGTTATGTAGTGATCTTAGCTACTATTTTTTATGCATCTTTTGCATTAAGCTGTCTCCATCAAAGATTACCATATATGTTCAAAGTATGCATAGTTGTATGCCATGTTAATGTAAGTAGGGAGAATGGCAAAATATATTTGAATATCTGATTATTAGATAGCCTGACAGAATTTGTGACCTAGTCAAAATTGTAAATTCTCATTTTATGGAAAAAGATATATATATACAATATGTATCTCCAAGGTTTAAGCTTGTAAAGTTTAAATAAGAATTGTGCAATTTATCAGCAAAAACACATCCTGAGTAATTTTCAGATATTGCATTTATTAGTACATAATGTGTAAAATATTCATATAAATATAGGGAAATGGTTTGATTAAGATGTACTTGTTGTAACATTCATTATTAATATGACCCTCATCTTTACATATTCCAAGTTGTTAACAGCATTTTTCAGATAGTGCAGTACTGCTAGTTGTACTCCACTGGATCTCAGTTTTGTATTGTCTATAATTTTCTTCTCACATCAAACAATCAGTATGTTTTGCTTCATCTTCCCTTTCATATTAGGCTCAATGGCCATAGCTAATTAACTTGGTTTCTTAAAAACCTGATACTGCTTATAATAAGGCAGTTAATTCTACCTGCCTCATATGCTATGGCTGCAACTTATGTGTTGTTCTGATCATCTTCCTGTTCTGTGGGATGAAAAATCCTGTCACCTTCACATGAGACTGGCTAACTTACCTTCAACTGAAAAGTCCTGACAAAGATTCTTTGCATGTTAGATGGAATCTAAACCAATGTCTTTCCAACCAAAGAATGTAATCTATACTGAATGAGTTATGGAGGTTTTTATGTTTTGGTTGTCTACTTTTAAAAAATGTTCATATTTTAGTAATTTTTATTCACTGACACTACTACTATTTTTTTCAGACATTTTTTGCATTAAGCTGTTTACTTCATGCAAAGTTACTACAAGCTATTTCAAATCATAAGTATTCATAGCTCTTTTTTTTATGCTTCAATAACTGTAGCATAAACAAACACAGATATGTTAAATCATGTATATCATAATGCCCTGATCATTTACATCAAAGAGTATAAGTTATAGGAATGCTTGGCATACCTTTTAAGTTATCAATATTTATAGACACCTGAATAGCACAGTTGCAAGGATGACGTGACAGTTTGTCTTAGTTGGAAAGATCTGAGTTCAAATCCTGCCTAGGGACAAGGAACCTTTATAAGTGTTTTTTTTTTTTAATTGAAAGCAAGTTACTTGAGTTCATATGGAAGATTCTGGATTTCTTTCCCCTCCCTCCCTTCCTGAAACTCACGTTATTTAATCTCACAAAGTCAAATTGATCAGAGAATATAGACAATTAGCAGATATAATACATTGGCCTTAGTTCCTGTGACTGTTGGAATTAATAGTCACAAGAGCTAAGGCCAATCTATACTATCTATTATTATGGATATTATTATTATCATCATCTATAATAATAATAGAGAGAATAATAGAATAATCTATTATTCTCTCGACTCATAATTTTGCAATCTGCCAATCATTTAAATAATTTGAACACATTTACACATAACAAACTTTGATTTGCTTTCTCTCCATAAAACTGAATATACTAACTGCAGACTATATACAATTACCTGTGTATCTTGTTTTTCATTCTTCTTTATGTGCAAAAATAAAATAAACATGAATTTCATAATAAATACTTCTTAGAGCTAATTCAGGGCCTCATCTGGTGGTCTACACATTATTGCTTTAAAACTTGGATTTATCCATTATGTAATATATTACAAACATGGAGATGCACTGCACAACAGTTTTTACAAGCTCGAACCTTGAATAATATTTCTCTCGTGCATGTTAATTTCAGCTTTTGGTTAAAGCAGTAAATGGTGTATGTAAATATAAAAGTGGAAAATGGCATTCATCAAATAATATTTAGCTATTCGTAAAGAATTACTGGTTGCATTATGTCAATATCATTTATGATTCTAAAAAGAGATTACGGTGAGGGACAGTTTTTATATTCTCACTATTTATTTTGAAGTTTTCTCTCTCTTTCACACACACACGCAACAGTTTTTCAATTTTTTTCAAGAAAACTAAATCTTTGTATATATACATATATATGTGTGCATGCACACACACACACAGTTTTGATTGGCATCAACAATTATGTTGGCTCAGCACTGTATACTGGAAAAAAAATTATAAATTGTAATTTCAGATTCCATTTTGATAAAATAATATATGATTAAGTTTCATAAACATTAGTTGCTGCATTGTGTAGTTTCTTCCTAGCAAGCCCTCATTACTACACCATCACTTCTTAATGTTTTTATAATTTAAGTGTGTTACAGATGCATGTTTCAGAATTCAAGAAATGAAAAAAATCAAGAGGAAAAATCTGGAGGAGACATTTATTAATTTCCATTTAACCAAAATTAAGCTTTCTTTTAAATAGTTCAGTAAAGCTAATATTCTTCTTGTTATTTTTTGGTTTTTATGGCTGTATGAAACAAGTAGAACAATTTTTAAAGAACTAGGGCAATTTTTTTTATTCTATTACTCTTAGAAATATTTTAATCAAATGAGTGAATTAAGATTTATCAAAAAAAAAAATGCTGCTTATTCCATAAAATGATTATTAGATTAAAATTTGAAACAGAACTTGGTAATTATTACTGAACTTCAAAAATTATTCCTTCGAATTTGCTAAATAACCACTTGTTTATAGGGAAAAGAATAACTCCATCTTATAACATTCATTCCTCATCACTAGCACCTACACTGTGTGGATTCATTTTAAAATGTTTGTTGTGTTGTACCACAGAGGGTAATTAAGCCAAATTTACCTAGTCAAGCTCTTGTGACCAAGTTAATATTCTGTAGATCATTTTCAAGTCATATTTAATTTCATAATTTTTCTTTCATCTGACAGTTATTTGTTTTTCATTTTGATTCAAATGAATGTATAGTATATTGTTAATGATTACAAATTATTTAAAAATGTTAATGAGTGATCATTTTCTCATCAACCCAACAAAATAGTCTGAAATTGTTTCTATATAATTAAGATATATGTAAAGGAAAATGCATAATCTTTTAATTACTTACTTGATTATTTTCTTTGTTTTTGTGTATATAAAACTGTAAATTCATCAGATAAAAATTATTAAATTTTTATTTCTTATCCTTTGCTGTTAAGTTCTTAAATTATTAATATCTAATGTTTTCTTACTACCTGATTTAAATTTTGAATATTTAGTTGGAGAAATAAAATATTACTTGTTTTATTCTAGTTGTTGGTAGTCCTGTGAATTTTTAATAATTAATTTTGAATATAATGTTGACTAATTGGCAGGCATAGTGAATGTGAGGGATGAAAAACTTTTTTTCTCATGTTGATATCCTTCAAAAACAATAATAGAATTAAAATAATTAAGTTATAAACAAACAAATGCATATAGTATATGCTTATTTAAGCAACTTCTCAATAAACATTGATTTTTTAATGTCAATAATATTCTTCTCTGTGAGAAGGTTTGGAAAGAAAGTATTAAAAAAAATGTGTTGACTCATGTAGTTTTATAGTTGGATTTAAATGATAATCTTCTAAGTAAAAATAAAGGTGCTCAGTGAATTGTGCTTTTTTTTACAGATAATACCAAAGTTTTAAAATAAAATGAAACCAAATTTTTTTCAAACTAAACAAAATACACAAAGAAAAATTACTTAAATGTAACATCCATTTCTGTTTTTATTATTATTATTTACATGCACCAATAACATTACATGGCATTGCTTGCATTGTTAGCTCTGTTAGATTTTAAGTGTGAGTTCAGAAATAGTCATCTTCTATTAGGAAGCTAATTGACTTTTCTGAGTTTTAGGTCCAACATTATGAACTTTTGGTAAGCAGAATAGTTATGCAAAGCTTCTGCATTCAGTTGTGTACTTATGCCTTGTTTGTGACTGCTGATGCATCATCATATCCTTAAATCTCTCCTTTTAATCTTAAGTTTACTTCTGTTTGCTTATTTACCTGAAATTATTACCCTAAAAATTCCCTTTTTCTTTTGTTAATTTTTCACAACTGAAACTTTCATTTCAATTCTTATGTAATCACTTATATAAGTTACATTGCAATTTTAATTCTACAGTTGTTTTTGAAGTATATCAATGAATTATTGTGTATAATATGAAGAGATATGCGAGCAATGAAACATGAATATTATTCATTAATTTCATCCATTCAGGATACATAAACTGTTGAACTGTGGTAGTAGAGATGTTCTCACAAACACTTTTTTAAGAAAATTGTTAATTTGTACTGTTACAACCCTGCCATTTATAAGTGTGTAAAGTGCCTTCAGTATTTTAGTAAACAGTGAAGATTTGAACTGTGGCCAATTTTTACTATGAGCTTCCAAAAATTTCTTCTGTGTACACACTTTAATAAGAGTGACATGCATAAAGGTCACTTGCTTTTAATTGATCTGCACTTTTAAAATTACTATGGTTGTCAATCTATATGTGTTGTAAATCTGCAAATGTGTCCTTGGGCATTTTTATAATAAAAAGAAGGGATCCAAACTTTGTACTAATTGAAAAAAAAAAAAAAATGTGTTTAGGCAGATAAATCTTTGCCATCATATTTTTCTGATTCTTTTCCTTCGTTTGTTTTTTTTACCTATCTTACATGTTTTGTCCAAAATAATGAGCAATTCAGAATTTTTTTAAATATTCAGGATGTTTTTTCATGTTCCTTATGTTTTCTACAGTTGAATTGTGTATGTGATGTATTGTAGAATTAAAATTCATATTTCACTAGTACTTTATGTCTCAGTCATAATATTATATACAGAATTATATTAAATATGTGTGCTACATGTCATGCCAAAATTCAGACATGATTTTATATAGTTTTTGATATTATTCTTGCATGTTCTTAAATTTGGGGTATTCTCTCGGGTGCTCTAAATCAGGTGTTTCATTTGTCTGTTGCTTTTTCATGCTTTAAAAATTATTTATATCATGAATAATGAATACCTTGATTTATTTAAGTTTTTTTAATGGGAATACAGGCAAGGGTAATCATTTGCTATAAATGATTGAATGCACAATGTCTTTCTTAGGCCTTTGTCTTAAATTGCATAACTTAAGAAATCTGGCCATCTTCTCTGCTGTGGTGCATATGAATAGCACTAAGAGGAAAAAAGATAGAGCACAGCTATATTTATTATAAATAAATTTGAGTATTAAACTTCAGTATAGTAAACTTATCTTAAGTAGATTGATACTTCGTTAAACAAAAATCAGTGGAATATACTACCTTATATGAGAAAATATTTTAATTATTTTATGACTGAGATGATATCGTACCTATCTGTTATATGTTTCAGTTCTATATAAATGATTTCTGATAGCTGTTTCTAAATGAAAATTACTTTTGTATCATCATTTTTTATTCATGCAGATTATACATTTTGGATGTTATCTTTGTAAATTTAAGATAGAAATTCAGTCTTATTTCATAGTGTTACTGTATGTATCACTGCTGCTATGTTAGCATATCGTGTGATATGCAGCTTGTTTTGTTTGTTTATAAAAAAAAATGATTAAACCACGTTTTGTCAGTTGTTTTTAACTCTTTCTTCATATACAGTAAAAACACCCGCTAAAATTTTCATCTTGAAAAATGCTCTGTCCTGAAATGTTTGTAAATGCAGTCAGCTCCAACTGTAGTAAACTGTATTATAGAACTTACTCTGATAACTACTGAAAAATCCCAGCCAAAAACCCAATATCATGTTCCAATTCTGTTCTAAAATTTGGAAATTAATCCTGCAATCTAACTAGCACTGGTTCCCCCCCATAAGTACGAATCTTAACTGACTCATGGTTTCTTAATAGAGATTTTTGGTATTGTAGTAACCATATTTATTTGGTTTAGGAGAATGTTGTAAAACTGTGGCAGATTCCAAAAGAGTCTCTTCAGTTTAAATATACATGAATATAACGAAGAGGCTTTTTCACGCTGAATACAATAATCAGTAGTACAGTCTGTAAGTCCAAATGCTGTAGCATGGACACTAATTTTTTTTTTTTTTATGTTCATCAGGACATAGTGGCAGTTTTTAGAGTTTGCAGGAGCATGGAGATAGGAATCCTGTAGGCTAAAGATATCTTATTGGTAAGTAGTAGATTAAGGGCAGCTAATTTTTGGTAATTTTTATCCCTCTTCATCTCAAAAGGGATCAAATTACCTTTGTTCATATGTATTAATTAGAAAATAATAGTCTTATAGGTATTCTTTTTCAAGTATTATAATGTCCATAAGTGAAAGTGGAAATCTGATTATATTCTCGAAATGGTAACTCTTGCCTAAGTGGATTTTAGAGCTGAGAGATGAATTGAATAGGAATATTCATTTACTAGATATTTCATCAAACCAGACCTACATAATATATTTTATACCAGTAGTGTTTATCATCCACCCCAACAGGCAATTAAAATTGCTCGTTCTATCCCTATTCCTTGACTGCACACATTTTACACATATTTCCATTATTTTTGGAAAGAACAAAAAAAAGAACAGTGTTGGAAAAGTGGAAAAGAATGATTCAATAATCAAAAGATATAGGAATTACATGGACAGACATGAATTGCTGGCATGTGTTTTGGTGGGTTTCTCAAAAACTCAGCACTTTTTTATCCTACATAGCAGGCCAGCTTTGTAGGATAAGATGGCTTTAAAGGGGTTTCAAAAAGTTCCATATGTGTTCTGCAGAGTTGGAGTTATCTAATCCTTAATCCACCCACACCTCTGACGTGTGAGTGCTACAGCTGAAATAGTGTATCACAAAATGTGTACTACATTAGGTTTTGTACAACTCTAAAAATGGTTCTCTGAAAAAAATGCTGCCATTTTTGTTTGCAAAATACAGTGGCTGGATGAAACTTGCAGTTAACCATAGGTGGCTTGTGCATAGGCACTGTGGAATTGCAGCACCCCCCATTTTTCTCGATATATAAATATATTTATTAATTTATTTATATTTGCTTGTAATATTTCATTTTATCATCAACAATCCTATACAATTCTCTTATTTTGTATAAAAAATAATAAGAATCCATCTTGTAGCACTTAGGAGGGCGAAGGACGCTAGCTGCACTGTGTTTACCGCAGTGTCACATTGCTACTAGCAGCACTGTGTTTACCACAGTGTCATATTGTGCTATGCATGCAAGTATATGCACGTCATAGTGAGATGCGAGCTATTAGTGTAATGTGGAACTGTGCGTTGCACAGTTCCATTGTTTATATGCAGTTTGCACCAGTAGTAGAGTGTTCGTAGTGCTTATCGTGTTTACTCCGTCTCTAAATATTTAATATTACAATTAAAGAATTTAATTGTGATGTTCAAAAATTGTAAATCCATTCCTTTAATTACAATTAAAGGAATGGATTTTATTTTTAAGTAATTTTGAATTAAACCAAACTGTATAATTTTATCGATAATAAACAATATTTTTTCATGTTTAATTTTTTTTTAATTTTTACCATAATTTCGATATTTTATCCAAATATGTATACACTGTGTACGTACAGTGTGTATGTATAATATATGCACGTAAATACAAGAAAGATATTTAATTAACCAAATATTTTGGTCTGGAAATAGCAGACCATCTTCAGTGGCACTACAAGAACAGTTTAAAAAAAAAAATACAAGGTGGAATATTAACAATAGATCGTTTTAAAATAGAACAAGCCGCGTGATGTTATATCACTAAGTATTAAAGGGAATATTTTTAAGCAGAGACATGATTGAAATAAAGATATTAATTAATAATATTAAATAACATAAAGTTAATGAGTTATCCTGATTACTTTCCCAGATTTTTGATATAGATATATAGTCATTCCAATTCAGGTTAGGACGAAGGAGTAAAACCTCTACGCTTTCTTTGAATAAATGTTCAAATTTATAACGGGATCCATGTAAGAGGCGAGTTTTTGACCAAAGGATGTTGTAGTTAGTTTCAATCCTGTGCTGAGCCAATCCAGATTTTTTAGGTTTGTTGTGATGAACGGAGGATTGATGTTCTTGGATTCTTTTTTCAAGAGAACGTCCAGTTTTTCCAAAATAGGAGAGATCACAGTTGCAGGGAATTTGATAAACTCCAGGAAGAGATACAGTTGAGCGTTTTTGTCTTTAGGAGAAGAAAAATGGGGAGATAATTTGTTAATAGGTGAATACGTAGCTGTTAACTCATATTTCTTCAGAATTCTTGCGATAGGTTCCGAAATCCCAGAGATGTAAGGAATTGGAACTCGACGTATTGAATCTTGGTTGTTTTGTGGTGGATTATAAGAATCGAGAAGTGTTGAGTACTCTTTTCGGAAAAGCCATTGAGTTTCATGTGTTGATGGATAGTAGAAAGTTCTTTCTGTAGAAAATTAGAAGTAGAACAATTAGTTTTGGCTCTTCTGATTAGACATTTTATGATTCCTGTTTTTTGACAAGGATGATGGGCTGATTCTTTAAGAATATAACGACCTGTGAAGGTTGGTTTCCTGTAAACTGTAGTTGTAAGAGTATTTGAAGGTGACCGGATGAGGAGAACGTCTAAAAAAGATAACTGGTTGTTTTCTACCATTTCCATAGTAAACTTTATACGATGATGTAAGGAACTGATACTGTTTAAAAAAGAAGGTAAGGAGTCTTTGTTGTGTGGCCATACAGTAAAGATGTCATCTATATATATCTTACCCAAAAGGATGGTTGAGAGAAAATAGATGAGAAAAGTCTCCTTGAGAGATACATTTGTATATAAAGATGCTATATCAAAGCTCACCATAAGATCTGTAGGTCGCAATGAGACATTTTTTAATTTTTCTAAGAAATCTGAGGAGTTTTTTTAGAAAGGAACTAGTGTTACCTATGTGAGATTTCAATAATTTAGCTAGATATTTGGCTATACGGTAAGTAGGAGAATCAATACAATCTACTATTGGACGAAGAGGAAATTCAATCTTATGTATTTATATATGTGTATGTATTTCGAAATTTGCAGCACTCCCATGGTTTCAAGCCACGAGCTGCCACTGCAGCTAACCATAATTATACTGACCTTATAGCCTTAATTTGTTGTTTAATTCCTACAAATGTTGGTCGTTCAAAACTCGATAATCTAGATTTTCATATTGGAATAAATAATTGATGGAATGTTTAAAAAAGAAAAATGCTTGAGGATAAAAAATATCCATGAATAAATTACAAGAAAAATAGGTGTCTTCAAAATGTATGCAAAAAAAAAAAATCATTTGAGTAAGTGTCACATGTTAAGAAGAGGTTTGGATCCACTAACTTCTCAAGTTTCATGCAAGATTGTAATTACACCACTAGATACACTTTTAAGATTTCCGAGTTCACTCAGGTGAATGAGTTACATCTGAAAAATTAGCTCAGAAACTCGATTTCTTACACTGGATAGTTAAATATGGCTGCTAGGGTCTGTAAAAAATATATCAGAGAAATTTATAATAAATTTAGTTTAATCCTTTATCCAAGTGTGAACAAACAAAGTTTGTGCCTGAAAGTATCTTCAGGACTGGGGTAAGGTGGTACAACACCGGGAAACTCATAGCAAAGGTGGACCAAGCTAATATCCCTCCTATCTCATAATGCAAAACACATCTTCTTGCGAATATGTATAATGTTATGCATCAAGGGAAGGACCACTACCCAGACTACTTTCGACCTTTATTGAGGTCTCTTCAGTGGGAGCCAGGCCCAAGTGGAGAAACCAGGCAGAAGCAATAGCAAGGTCATCTCTACCTATAGGAGTTACCAAAAGGTGTGCCACCTTTTTTTTTATTAAGATTACTCTGGATCTAGAGAAAGATGTTGAAACTTTATTTTTCACTTGGTTAGACTATATCCCTTCCCTTAATGCATAACATTATACATATCCGCAAGGAGATGTGTTTTGCATTATGGGAGATACTGAGATAGGAGTGATGTTAGCTTGGTCCACCTTTGCTACGAGTTGCCCGGTCCTGAAGATATTTTCAGGCGCAAACTTTGTTTGCTCACACTTGGATAAAGGATTAAACTAAATTTATTATAGTCTAACCAAGTGAAAAATAAACTTTCAACATCAGAGAAATTTATTTTGGTATTGTGATTCAGTGAATTTAATTTTTCGAAATGTTATGAAGTTGACAAGTTCAATCATTTTTTTTTACCTCCACTCTGTGAGAAGAGAACAAATCTACTCTACAAGAAATTATAGGCGTGTTTTATATCCTTATTTTTCCCAAGAGTAATAAGCCAACGAGAGTTTGCATATGAAGTGTCTTCATGACTTGGCTGCCTGTATATGGAGAGTAATTGACTTCAGTTGTCCTACCATCTTATAATGCAGATTACATACACATCCTTCTCAGTATTATATAATAGCATGGATTATGGAAAGTTGTATCCAGACTGGTTTCCACCTTTAATGATGTATCATTAATATGCTTTTGTTTCATTGCGCTAGTTTAAATAATGAAAACAAGAACATAAAATCTCAAGTATAATTTGCTTTCCTTCCCAGGGAAGAAAACTGTTTCAATTATCTCTAATCCTGCATGTCATAATACTGCTCATATACAGAAATATGACTTCTACTATTGAGTTTAAGTATCTCTACCAGTCTAGCTTTTGCTGTTGAGGTTACAACAGCAGTAGAATCATAGATTCAAAATCTTTGAGTAATTCAATGCAATGGGCTTTTCAAACCACTCATTAGGTTTATAGAATACTAGTAGTTCTATTGAAAGCTAATAGTTTCTGGACGAACTTGCACCTCAAAAGTCAAAACTAGGTCTGTGTAGTCATTCCATAATGCATAACATCATATTCTCCCCAGCAGTAAGCATGCTGTGTATTATGGGATACTTATGAAATCGACTTCAAAAATTACAACTTCCAACTATTTGGTTGGATTGTTTGAATAATTTCATGAGGAAGGCTGTTTCAGTGAACAGAAGTAGATTAAATAAAAGAGGAATTGGAGAAGCAAGTTTGCTGTCTGCAGCTTTACTGAAAAGGAGTGATGGACATAGTTGTAGAAAAGACGTAATTAATCTATGCATCAAATTGCTCTTGTCTGCACAGCATTGTGGATTTATAAGTTTTGAGTAATACTCAAAACACGAAAAATATTTTAAGAATGGGGAAGTTGCAATTTGTATGGATAAAAATTAGCTGTTGACTAGAAGAGAGGCAATTATCTAATGATTTATGTATTATTGAGGGTGAGGGAAGGTGAACTGTAAGAGCCTTTTTCTGAGAGAAAGGCAAAATTTCATTTTCGTGACATTGAAAGTAACCAGGTTATTCTTTCCCCATTGAAGGATGGTATGGAAATCAGTGTTTAAAACATTGGTTGTAGATTTTAAAGCTTGAGGTATCTGAGCACTGCCTGGTTTATGAAATGACTAGGATGAATATAATATAATATGAGTATGGTTTGCATTTGAATGGATTTGGTACGGAGACTTGAAAAGGTGTTGAATGAAGTGGATGTGCAGAATCAAGGAAACTAGAGTTCTTAGGGGGGGCGGGGGTAGATATGCAGACTTCAGGGAGACAGTTGAGTGTATGAATGTGTGTGATATGCCAGAGAAGTGGCGCACCCAGGGAGGGGGGGGCTTCCCCCTCCAAAAAAAAAAAAGTTAAAAAACACTAGAAAAGTTTCCAAAATACTTTTGCTAATTAAAATTCTTTTTTATTTATGTTGTGTCATGTCTTCTTTTTCAAAAATGCTTATGAATTAGGGGTCACATAAGGTGAGAGAACCCTATAGCATGTTTCTCAACCTGTGGTCTGCGACGATGGGACAGGTGGTCCACAGGCATGAATTAACCAAATAAATCTATGTTTTAATTATCCAAACAAAACAAATTAAAATTGAATAAGTAAGTAAAAATTATTAAAATAAAATGAATACTTAAAAAAAAAAAATAGCTGCAGAATGACGAGTAATAAAAGAGGGGTGAAGTGAAAAACAGTATGGTTTTATTGCTTCCACCTTCCCTTGCTGTTTTGTGAGATTTGAAGTGAACATGTGTTATCCACATGACCACATTTCAACCAATTGCTTGTTGTTTATTGATTTTTATTGTCGAAGGTTTTCCACCTTCAACCAAGGACCAATATATCTTCAGAAGTGCTAAGTAATACTTAGACAAAATGTGTTGTGAGTTAACTCCAGTATTTATATTTTTCGGAAATCGCGCGAAAAGCAAGCTGACAATTGAGTTGAAATGCTAACTCTCTTCAATCGAATTCCAATAATATGTGAAACTGCCATAACAGCATTCTTTCTATATATATCTTAGTTTTAACACGTTTACGAATTTTAACACTTTTGGTTGAATTTTATTGCTGCCGAGCGAATTCACACAATCTAATTAATAACAATAGTTTTTAGTTAGATACTGTGTTTGCCAGTGCAACATATGGTTTTGCTTGAGTCTATATATATATACACACAGCATAGTTTCTGTATGAGGGGACATGTGATTTATTAATTAGTGTAGTTTTTATCCCATTTGTCTCTAATTGCACTATTTGTTGAGAAATATATTTCACAGACTGCTAATACCTTATTCACTGACATAATAAAAGTACTTGTTTTTCTTGCCTCTGCAATATAGTGGCTATTGGGGGAGAGCGTGTTGTTTACTTCGGGAGCAAGTTACTATCGCCCTGCTCTGAACGTGCTTCAGCTTTTTTTCATTTGCGAGGTATATGCGAAACTTTTTAATTTCTTTTTTCGAAAAGTAAACTCAGAGGGAGAGTTATATGCGAGTAAGTACAGTATTTCAATTATGGATAAGTACATTGGCACCTTCTTTAAACGGAAAAATAGTTCGAATGACAATACAAAACGAGTTTGTCTGAAGAGAAAGAGGTCTGTAACGAATCTACAGAGTTCGCATCGGTTGCAATTCGATAATATTAATACGCTGAACGAAAGCAAAGATTTGCTGACTTGCTGGACACTCGACCAGTGGATCGCATTCAAAGGTAAATACAATTGTTTAGTTTGAAGGAAAAATTTTCTGTTTTGTGACTTTTCTCCCTTCACGGTAATTATGCCTATATTATTGTGTTATTAATCAACAATTGTTTACAGGTTTGAATGTGTATATAAAGTCAATATCAACAGTAGCCTGATTACGAACGCTTGATGAAAGGGACGGGGAGGTTTGGAGTTTCCCCGGATAGTATTCAAAAGGTAAATACAATTGGTTATTTTGTATAGGACCCCGAAACTTGTTAGTTTAGAATTTAACCACTGGGAAAGGGTTTGTGTCCACCTCAAAACTCTGAAACCGAATTTGGAAACATTTTCCGAATAACTTTTTATGAGAAATTTCTGTGATTTCACGATCCATTTCAGGCTTGCAGCCACGAGAACGACCTTTCGTTATCGAAAAAAGAACAGCTAATTGAGCTTTCAAGTGACAGTGGCCTTAAAATGCAATGCCGTGATCGTGGTTTGGCTCGATTCTGGATCTCGCCTTCGGTGAGAAGTGAATTTCACGAATTATTTGAAGAAGTCAAAAATCGTCATGCAGTTTTCTACAACCTATCTTTGCGAGAAACGATTTTCATCGCTCCTTCAAATAAAAACAAAATACAGAATTCGTCTTAGTGTGCGCGCGCTGATCTTCGACTGAAGTTGACCAATATTGAGCCAGATATCCAGCAGCTCTGCAAGGTCGAGAAGCTCATCCATCTCATTAAAAGTAAGTAGTAACACAGTTATATCATTTTATTTATTTTTTAATAAAAATTAAAACTTTGTTTTAATTTTTATCCACAAAATTTATTTTTTTATTTATATATCCGGCATGGTTGGCTGACTCTCCAGCTAAAAGGCTGCGAGTTCGAATCCCGCTGTGGACATGGATGTTTATGATTGTCTGTGAATATACTAGTGGTCGGCGGTAGATAGCGTTGGTGTAGATGATGATGATGATGATGATTGTAGTTGTGGTTGGTGAAGACGGAGAGTTGTAGAGTGGGTGCCCTTCCTCGATATGTCTTTGGACTACCTAGAGGTGTTATGTAATAATAATATCGACAAGCTTTATATGTTCATTGTGCATCACATAGTTTGAATTTGGCACTTGGAAATGCTATATCTGTGACAAATAAGAAATTGCATTGGCATAATTGAAAAGGTACACAATTTCTTCAATATCCTTAAAAGACAGGACGTCCTTGTTGTTTATAATATTAATATCTTTTAAGATTTATAATATCTTTATTTAGCTTGCAAAAAATATTTGCCTGCACCTTACCATTCTCTAAAATAATGCAAAAATCTGACAGTGACCTCTTAATTGCCCTACATTTTGTTGATGATGATGTGGCTCAATTAAATACCGTTTGTGAAACACCAGATTCTTCAGTTAAAGATATTTACGATGAAGCATCTATAAAAGCCAATAATTTTAAAATTGACATCAAAAAGCCAAGGACTTCATCAAAACAAACATTAAGTCCAATGTTCCAGCCGATTCTGTAGAAGAGTATTTAAGAACTATTTTCATTCCATTTATTGATCAAATATTGATTCAACTTCAGGATCGTTTCACTCGGCACTGCAACATTTTGAAATATATTTTTTTCTCTTCTACCAAATGGAAAAGATGCTCCAACCGCAAGTGCAATGGAAGATTTTCGTCAATTGTGTGAATTTTATGCCGGTGATTTGCCTTCTACAAATCCAGCAATTTTGAACGCCGAATTCAAGTTGTGGTATAAGAAAGTTGAAAAACCGTTTGCAATAGCTCCATGCAAAAATGTGTTGATGCAGTTCCAAAGTGTGACAAAATGATATATCCTAACATCTATAACTTAATAAAAATATTTGCAACACTTCCGGTACAACATGCGTCAGTGAAAGGTCATTTTCTAACTTACGCCTTTTAAAAACCTGTTTAAGATCTACCATCACACAATCACGATTGAACGGACTGGCTTTGCTGTATATGCACAGAGAGATTAATGTAACCACGACTGAAATAATTCAAGAACTTTGCAAAAAGAAAACTGCATTTTATTCTTTAAATAAATTTTTATATAATCACCAAACGAATTTTAGTTGAACGGATAAAAATATTTTTAATGCAAATTCATTGTATGTATTGAAAATATTTTTATCCGTTCAACTCTCCCCCCCCTCTCCCAAGATTAAATCCTGGGTGCGCCACTGTGCCCGAGCGAGTACGAAGGACAAATCAGAATGGGATGGTTAGTATAAGGCAGCAAAATAGGGATGGGACAAATGGGCTTTTGCAATTCACGTATACTAAAGCCAGAAGTATTAGGAACAAGAAGGAAGAGTTTTTGGCCTTGGTTGGCACTTCCAGGCCACAGGTGGAACATGGCTGACAGAAGATATAGTAAGTGGGGTTGAATGTAAGGGCTGTAGTGTGTTCAGGAGTGACAGGGAGAATAAAATGGGGGGATGAGTGATGATATAGCAAGTGGGATTGAATGTGAGGGGTATAGTGTATTCAGGAGTGACAGGGAGAATAAAATAGGGGAGGAGTGTTATTGATGAGCTGCAGCCAAGGAAAATAGAAGTGGAACTGCAGGATAGAGAAAAGAGCACATTTGAGGCTATTTGGTGTGGGATTGAGGCTAGCAGAACAAAATATACAATTGGGTGCTGCTATAGACGGTGATGGGATAGATGGTGGAGATAGTATGCATAAGCAAATAGAAGAAATGAGTGGAAGGAAGGTAATTATTATAGGAGATTTCAACTATAGTAACATTGATTGGAAGGAGGAGAGGACACATGGGAGGAAGGAATTGGATTTTATGCGGTTATTAAGGGATAACTATCTGCGACAGCATGTAATGGAAAACACTAGGTGTCAGAGAGTGCTTGACCTAGTAATTGCATCTGAGAATTTGGCTGTAACGAATATGACCACGTTACCACCAATTGGTGAGAGTGATCATAGGGTCTTGACTTGGGAGGTGGCTAAAGGTGTGGAATTTACAATTAAGACAGGGTACATGTGGAATTATTATGACAAGCTTAGGAATTTGATTGGTTCAATGCCATGGCATGTAAAACCGCAAGGGCTGGATGTTGATAGTGCATGGGAAGTGGTTAAAAAGTGTTGCAGGAGGCAATGGCTGACTGTATACCTAGAGTCCGAATAATAAATCAAGTAGAGATTAAATGGATGAATAACACTATGAAGCTTGAGCTGGAAAAAAAAAAAAAAAAAAAAAAGAAACAATGTGGAGGGAATTTAAGGAGAAAGGTGACCGGCAGGCACATGAACGGTATAAAGCGCAGGCCAGAAGGATAACGAGTATGGTAAGAAAAGCAAAAGTGGATTATGAAAGAACATTAGCCATGCAGGCTAAAGAGAATCCCAAACAGTTTTTTCGATATGTTGCAAGTAAAAGAAAAAATGTATATGGCAGAATGATTTTAAACAATGCTGATGGTAGGGAGGTAACCGAATCAGTTGATATAGTGGAATTACTGAGCGAGCATTTTGCAAGAGTATATCATCCAGGTGGTGACATTGCAGGAATGAAAGAACCAACGGATTATACGGGAATTGTGGAGAATGAAGTGGAGGTGAATAGTCTATTACAAAACCTCAATGTCAATACATCTGTGGGATTGAATGGTATATCAGCTCGTGTCGTACGTGAAGCAGCTAAAGAATTGTCAGTGCCCTTGACCGCTTTGTTTAATAATTTGAGTCTCGGGTATGGGTTAGTCCCAAGAGGGTGGAAAGAGGGGAAAATAGTTCCAATGCATAAAGGAGGCTCCAAAACTGCTATTGTAAATTACCGACTGATCAGGAATCGTTAAAGTCTTGGAGAAAATAGTCAAGAGGAAAATACAGGATTGGATAGATGAAAATGGGATACTGTAAGGGGGACAACATGGTTTTGTGAAGGGTAGATCATGCCTCAGTAGCTTGCTCACGTTCTATAACACAGTGACTGCTGAACTGGATAAGGGTAATGGGTTTACAGTGATTCTACTGGACTTTGCTAAGACCTTTGACAGGATACGTGGAATTCTAATCAGTAAACTGCAGCATATGGGGATGGATAGGAGGGTGGTTGATAGAGAGATATCAGAGAGTGGTTTATTCAGGAGTAGAGTCCCAAATATGGCCTGTGACTAGTGGTGTGCTGCAGGGTTCTGTTCTTGGACTACTACTGTTCAATTTGTTCATTAACGATATAGGACTTTTAAAGAACGTCTTAGCCTACATCACTTGTCCACTGGCAAGTGATGTTAGGCTAAGAGGTCAGCCATGGATCTTGATTGATGGAATCTAAACTGGTGGGCCTCGAGGTGGCTGAAATAGACTGTTGATCGCTTTCTCAATGATTTTGGAGAGGATTAAAGTGATGGCAATTAGTTGGTAGACTGATAGCAGACATCTTTTTTTTTTTTTAATTAATGGGTTGGATATATTCTTGCTTGCACGCAATGGGATACTTGCCAGCTGAGTATAAAAGATTGTAGAAACGATATAGGAAAGCTAGCTCTGGAGCAACGTTTGGATACAATTAGAATCCATCTGGACCAGAAGATTCGGTGACCAAGTTGTTTAGTATTGTCTCTTTTGTAAAAAATACGGAGGAGACAGCATGTTCAATTTCTGGTATGGCAGAAGGTAATTTGCGATTATCATCTATGCAGGAGGTCAGTTTTTCTTTGAGTGTTGTAGCAAAGGATGCCACCTGGCTGGGAAAATGTTAAATATGCAAATGAGCAGAAGTTGCATCTAATTACCTTTGCAAGGAACCACTGCTGTTATTTGGACAGGAGTCAAGTGTTTAGCTTTGGCCCTTATGAAGTCGGGTTTGGATTTGTTGATGGTTGTTTTGCATTTGTGTGATTCAGTGTAAGCTGAGTATGAAACTGGGATCATATTGCTTGCCACCTGCTATGCTGAGTTGTTTACAACTGCTTTGTGGAAATTATCCTTACTAGTATGCAGTGATGAGGATAATTCTAAATCGCTTAGGGCAAGCGTTTGTATCAGAAGAGCAGAAACAATACTCACACCATGGAAAGGAGACATGGTTGGAGGGAAGGCTTTGGGAAAACTTGCACAAAATCATGATCTGATTTACCAGAAGAGATTTCCTCTACAGTGAATTTTGAAGGCGAACTGTTTAATAAAATATCAACGTATTCAGAGAGACTTTTATTATTATTATTCGTGACACCTCCAAGGAGTCCGAAGACTTATCGTGGGAGGACACCTATTGTACAAGTCTCCGTCTCCACCACTCCACCGAACCTCTACCACCAATCAACAACATCAGCGCCATCTACTGCCCACCACCACCACCACAGCTGGTATTTTTTTGTCTGTAAATTGCGTGTGTTCTTAAAGGCCGATATACGGGATGAAAAACCCGAGTTTCCAGGAGAAAAAAACCCTGCTACTTCCGTATGAGATGGGCTAACTCACCTTCCATTGAAAAAATTCACATAAAGATTCCTCCCGTCTTATCAGGGATTCAGGTGGGTAAATGTACGATTTATGTTATGTTATATCTTTGCTTACAGCAAAACTTCCGCATCGGGCCTAGCTTGGTCAGTGGTCTTAGAAATGTTGGATCTTAAGGCACAAGAGCCTCTGTAGCGAAAGGAACCATGAAGTGTGTAATTTAGATACTGAAGGTGGATTGTGGTTTATTTATACACAGGGCCGTACTTATGCACAGGGCTCTAGCCGGAGGACCCCTGAAAAATTAGGACCAATTTAAGGGCCTCGAACTGTGAGATTTAAATTTGAAGAATTAAAAGCATAAATGATTAAAACTGAAACATGCGACGCCACTGATAATAATATCAGTGGCGTCGCATATCCATTTCGTTTGGGGGTGCAGTCGTGGCTTATGCAACCCGCGCTACAAAATTCACGTCAATTTGACTGTATGATTGCCATGTTATTGATGTATGAAAGTTTTAAAACCGTATAGCTCATTAGCGTTCATCTTAATTGGTCTAACGCAATTAATTGTAGGAAAAATTTGAATACTTTAATTTATCAATGAATTTGTAACACCAAATCTGCATAAAATGTGGAAACAATGTGCTAAACACGTATTGTAAAAGAGAGAAGTGTCCCATGTACTCAATTTTTGCATCTTTGTGTTTTTTGATCAGTAAATTTGGAAAAGGAGGACGAGGCTTACCTTCGATTACAAAAACTCTGGGCAGAAAACGGGACATTCTGTAGATCGTCAACAGTTTTTATCATTGTAAATATGGGCAAAAAAGTTATAAATTATTTATAGAAAATTATATATTAAAAATTTGTCTGTATTATATATAAAAACTTGCCTACCACGTCAGTTCACACTTCACGCATGCAAAACATATGAAACTCAGAAAACAAAAACAGCAACTCGTGACAAATGACAAACGTTCAATTGGATTGGTTGACACAATAACCAATCATAGCCATTGATTTCTGTGTACTTTTGCAATATATAATATAATACATAATTTTCTTTACCAGGAATAAATGCAAAAACAAAAATATAATATATATATATAGAGAGAGAGAGAGAGAGCTCATCAATATCTAAATATAGTCATCCCTCGAGATACGTCCGTGATCCCATAAGGGAATAAATAACATTTTCGATGCATGACGCAAGCGAGCGTAAAGTAAAAATATTTTTATTTAGCAACAGTGCAGTGGCAATAGCGCATTCAGCGGCAATCTCCCTTGGCAGTCGACACTTGGCTTCAACAGTTCCTCTGTTTGGTTTTGTGTTGGAAAAATATGTTATTTGCGTATTTATAGTTAATTATATCGCAACATGGCCCCTACACACCCAATTAAAAAAACCTAGCGAAGAAGCACAGAAAAAGAGGCGAGCAATTGATCTTGAAACGAAGTTGTAAGTTATAAAGCAACATGAAGCCGGTAAGCCAGTCAGTGTGATCAAACATGACTTCGGATGGTCTCATTTTACAGTAGCGACCATTTTGAAAAATAAGGATAAAATCATAAAGGCTGTGAAAGGATCTGCTTCCATAAATCGACGATAGTGACGAAGGAATGACAAGGTCCTATCGGTGATATGGAAAAGCTACTTTTGCATCATGGATAGAGGACCTGAACCAAAAGCGCATACTCCTTAGCATTAGGACCATAGCCGCCAAGACGCTGTCTTTTCAATATGTTAATGGAGAAAGCAGAGTCCGATTACGACTTCGTACGAATTCAACGATTCTTCCGGTTGGTTCATGACTTTCAAGCATAATTTGAAAATGTATGGTAAATCTGCAAGTGCCGATTAGAAGGCTGCCAGGGAGTTTGTGGAGAAATTGTATAAAATTATTACGGAGGAAAATTATTTGCCACAGCAAATGTTTAATATGGATGAGACCTTGTTTCGGAAAAAAATGTCATAGCGGACAAAATCTATGCCTAGTTTCAAAGCTCTTAAAGACCATGTTAAAGACCACATTACCTCTTAAAGACCATTCTGTTAAGAGGTAATGTGGCTGATATAAACTGAAACCATTTGTGATATGGCACAGTGAGAATCCACGAGCCTTCAAAAACATTAGGAAGCATACTCTTCCAGTTTCATTATCGGAGCAATAAGATGTCGTGTATGACTCAAAAATTGTTTGCGGATGCCATAACTATTATACGAGTGAAATGGAAAGCTATTGTGTGATAGAAATTGTAAGTCTATGTAAATTCAAGGTCATGTTTCTCCCTTCAAACGCTACTTCATTTATCCAACCGATGGATCAGAGAGTTCTCGTAGTGTTTAAAGTTTATTATCTACGGAAAACTTTTTCACAAGCTATTTATGCTAATGAAGGAAACGACCAGACTTTCATGCAATTCTGGAAAGCATTCAATATTTATCATGCTATTAAAAATATTGCTGTAGTTTGGGACGAAGTGATCTCTCAATGTATGAGTGGCATATGGAAAAAGACATTAAAAAGGTTTGTGCACGATTTTGGAAGTTTTGAAAAAAAATGAAGACCTTTGTAAATTATTGCTGTTAAGTTCCTAACCCCTATAACTCTGTTGATTTAATGTATCGACTTACGTCCTTCCTGATGGAACGGAACCCCGACGTAAGTTGATGGATGACTGTAGATCATATGTCTTTTAAAAAAATGCAAATACTATTTATTTTCATGTATTTTTTGTGTCTATGACCTGTTCTTAAAAGGGTGAAAAATTATTTACGAAATTATTTGCATCAGAATAAAATATCAAGCTTATCACTATTATTTATTGAAAATGATGCGACTAATTTGAATTATGATGATATTACTGATACACTTGCGAAAGAGAAGTTTAGGACAAAAGATTTGTAGTGTCTTTACTTAGCGCTACTTTAACATTTGTGTTTGATATGTATTGTCTTTACTTAACATAAGTTTTTTAAATAAATATTATAAAAGGTTTTTTTTTTGTATATGTTGGTTGTGTTTATTTGTCTTTATTCATTTTGTAAGGGAGGTGGGATTCCCCATAGCACTCTAGCACCTGGAGAAAAGTGCAAGTACGGTCCTGTGTGTACACATATCGGCCAATGAATTACAAACCTTCATGCAGATGTACGTAGAGGTCACTTAAGCAGCCTATATGTAAAATACACTGGTGTCGAAAAGCTTACATTTTTATCTGTATGCAAAAAAATTTCATGACTACAGCTAAATTTGGAAAAAGTTACAATTTTCGTAAGGTATTTAAGGAATTAAAATGTGCAGTGCTTACAGAAAAGTATGCAGAGACCTATCAGTATGGAATATATCTACCCCGAACTGCAATGCAGCTCTCGCAATGTCGTGTCATGCTTTGCAACGAGGGATTAAGAAGTTCTTGAGCCAAACTGGTCCACTCTCCTCGTTCAGAGCAAGGATAAGTCCTTGAGTGTTTTCCGGAGGGGGACTTTCGAGCAGCAATGTCTCCTCCATATTGCGTGTGCTATAGGATTGAGGATCGATTAATATCATTCATCTCCAGAAGTATCTCCACTGCTCGTGTGCGATGTAGTGTGATATTGTCATCCATAAAAATAAATTCTTCGCCTACGGAGCAATCCAACATGAAGATGAAGACTTTCGTTGCAATATCGTTCACCAGTCATAATCCCTTTTTCCAGCATTTATTACTCGGTGCGTCCATTAAGCATTATGCCACCTCACAACACCAGTATCGCCACATTTATCTTTTTCAAGAACAATCTCGGTGATGGTGAGCAGTACCACTTTCACGCCAGATCACGTGTCCTCTAGAATCGGAGAAAAAACTAAAACGACTCTCATCTGTAAAGAGTACATTAGCCCATTGGTTTCTTCTCCAGTCCACTTTTTATGGATATAACGATGAGCTGTGGATAAATGGGCACATTTATTTTTCCTCCTATTATAGATTCTACAAGCCTTAGGGTGTATAGGCCTACTTGTTGCAGACGTCTTGCCATAGTTTGTCGAGATACCGACATAACTGTGCTTTGAATGGAACCGACTTGCAAGTTGACCTGTTATAACCAAAAAGCTGTATTCATGTTCAGTGTTAGAGCGAGGGCGACCTCTTAGCAAACGTCTGGAACACATCCCATTGGTTTGAAACATTGCTCGGAGCGTGGATACAACGCTATGTGAAATTCCAAACTCTCTAGTAATAGTAATATCAGTAATTCTGCGGCCTTCTTCAAGCTTTCCAAGAATTCTTCCCCGCATAATATCATGTAGTGATGTATTTGAGATATTGCAAGACATGAAAGTCTCTAACTTTATTCTTTCACGAAAATAGCTTCCTTCAAACACAGTTTGCTTAGGGCAGCCTTTGGCCTTTTATCCTGTTGAATGCTACCGCGTGACCCCTTTGTGCTCGATTCGAAAATTTGAATGTGTACCCGCTTTCTACTGGAAATGTCAGTTATACAAATTGCCAAAAGCTGATTCGTCTGAATTTGCCCTTGTAATCTTCAGAAATAGTGTTCGCCCTTAGGGTTTGGACCCAAGTGTACTTCGTCACGTATTCCAGGCAGGTCAGTAATCGTCAATAGTGTTGATCACAATGGCGAAAAACAAAACATCTTTCGGAGTTCGATAAAGGGCTTATTGTGGGTACCCATCTGGTTGGAGCCATAATATTGAAAACAGATCTGACTGGTTTCTTAAAAGGTGAGATATCTCGAATGTTTAATCAGTGGAAAAATAATCCCAACTGCCCTTCTAAGAGACGTAACTTTGGTCTTGAGGCAGTCTGTCCAAGAACGAAATCATCGTCGCTGAGAAGTCTTGCACAGGCAGCGGAACTTCCAGTGTGCAACAAATGACCGAAGCATTTAATGAAGGCTGTTCCTGATCCATATAACTATGTTCAGGGAATTGAAGAGATTGATATTGGCAGCTGCATTCCTATACGGAAACTATTGATTTCTGCGAAAACGGAACGTTCGTCTACACTTGTGTTAGGAACGCTGTGTCTGGACACTGGAAGACTGGGAAAAAAAATGGTGCTCCATGGTTATGTACCGATGGTAAACAGAGTTCGTCTGGAGCCCCGCAATGAACCCGGCTTATCTTGCAAATATAACTCAAGGTTTTGGAGGTGGTGTGAAGACGTGGAGCATGTTATGTTGGTACGGAACAGATCCCCTGATATTGCTGAAAGGTCGGGTGTCCTCCAAGGAATACCTGAACATTGTTACTGATCAAGTCCATCCTGTAACGTTGACTTTCTATCCAGCAGGTGATGGTTGTTTCATGAAAGACAATGCTACTGTCCATCACGCAAGAATTGTTAAGCAGTGGTTCAGCGAGCATGAAAGCGATTTCCACCATCTTCCCTGGTGACCACAAAGCTCGGATCTGAACCCATTGAGAATGTGTGGGACATGTTAGAAAAACAGATCCAGGAACAAAGTTTGCTTCTGTCTATAGACATAGATGCAATCCAACGCCTTATGAAATTTATACCAAACCGCATATGCGGTAAAGCGGACTAAAATAGGTCCAACACGATATTAAAGTTTCTAATTCAGTGGCCGTTATGTGTTTCAATATGGATTTCTGTCAAGAGAAAGAGATCTAGTCCAGATATTAGTGATGTATGTCACTAATGTTGGCGTTTATGCCGACATCCACTTCATCGCGCATGCTGAAGGTAGCGTGAAAGTAATTTTTGTAGGATTTTTGATTGTTTTTTATATTTCATTTGATTTGTTTATTATTTTCCACTAAAAAGGATTCCAATGTTGGAAAAGATGCAAATTGTCTGTCTTTTACATAACTAATCCATAACACCAGTTTTTTTCTCGAATACCTTTATTTTGTCGTGGGCATCAAGAACAGTTGAAGAATTTCCCTGAAAGGAGAGATTTAGTTCATTTGATTTCGAAAAAAATTCTGAAAGATAGGATAGTGCTGATAACCATGCTTTGTCAACAAGGAGTGATACATTACAACTCCACTTTGCCTGCCTATAAGGGCGCGACCTCCATCCGAACAGAAGCCCATACATTTTCCCCACTGGATCCCTTTATGTAATTATTGAGAGTGTGAAATATTCCTTCTCCAGTTGTTCGGGATGACCAAGTTCTACAAAACAGAATATCATCATGAATGTCGTTATCATGCGCATATCTTACGTAGCATATTAACTGCGCATCATTTGTAACATCAGTAGTCTCGTCTATTTGTAACGCATAATAAGGGCTCTTCTTAACTCTTTCGATTAACTGAGATTCTATGTCACCTGCCATAGCGCGATTGGAAGAACGACGGTACATTGCGCCCTTCGATTGGAATAGGCCTAAGTTCGATTCTCGTCGCGATGGGAGGAATCTTTATCTGGACGATTTCAATCGAAGGTGAGTTAGCCGATCTCATACGGAGGTAGCAGGGTTTTGTATCCAGGAAACTCGGGTTTTTCATCCCGCATACAAAATCGGCTCTTCAGAACACACGCAATTTACAGACAAAAAATACTAGTTGTGGTAGTGGTGGAGGTGAGCGGTAGATGGCATTGATGGAGATGATTCGTAGTAGAGGTTCGGTGTAGTGGTTGAGACAGTTGTAGGTGTCCTCCCAGGATGAGTCTTCGGACTCCTTGGAGGTGTCAGGAATAATAATAATTCTACGTCACCTGCCATATCATTAATTCTGCGACCGACAGTGTCATTTGAAAGAGGAATCAAATCAACATCTTTTAGTAACTTGTTGCCAAACATAGTTTTTACCACATCTTTTATAGCTGGAAGTAGTAAATTTTCCCCGATAGAATGAGGTTTCTTTGTTTTCGCTATGCGCAAAGTTAAGAGGTAGGATGTTTCCCAGTGCCTTGCTGTTAATTGAGCCCATGGCCGAAACTATATCTTTCCCATGATTTAATGTCCTTAAGAGTCACTGAAAAAATTCAATTGGCTTATTTTTCACATTACAATGTTTAGTTTCTAAGTGTAGTCGGAGTTTCGCAGGTTTCATGCACTCGGTCGACAATACTTCATAACACAATACACATTAAGGTTTCTGTTCACCTTCATCTCCACACCAAGTAAACCCGAATTCCAAATATGAACTGTTATATTTCCTACTGTATTTTTTCTTTGAACTTCTTGTTTCTTCTACTTTAACAGTATTACATTTACTCGCCGTTGCAACACGTGGATCACAATTAGCGTTAGCATCACCTATTTCATTTGCTTTGCTTTTCAAAGTCCTAGTTCTGAGTCACTTTTCCATTATTCAAAAATTTTCCGAAAAATATATAAATACTGGTGGGGTTAACTCGCAACACACTTTGTCCAAGTATCCCTTAGCACTTCTGAAGATATAATGAGTCTTGGTTAAAGGAGGAAAACCTTCAACTGACAAAACAGCAAGGGAAGGCGGAAGCAATAAAACCATATTGTTGTTCACTTCACTCCTCCTTTATTACTCATCATTCTTCCTTGTCTTGTCAGACGTCATCTCCTTCCAGGAGGTTGACTACCATGAGCTTCCTCCATATATGGTTTTGTGCTTCTCTTTTACATTCTTCATAGGAGAAAAAGGTCCAGTCCTTAATGTTTACCATCCAATCTGTTCTTTGTCTTCCTCTCCTTCTTTTTTCCTTGTATCGTTCCTTCTAGAAGTGTCTTTTATAGGAGTGTCTTTTGTAGAAGTATTTTATTCATACCTTAATATGTGACCAAGTGGTTTTCCTTTTCTTAATGATTTTCAACAGAATCCTATCTTCTCCAATCATCTCTAATATTTCTAAATTAGTTTTTTGGCAGTCCATGGGACTCTGAACATTCTGCCGCTATTTGTTGGTTTTATTAAGTATCCATTTTATTTCAATAATTTTTACTTATTCAAATTTAATTTGTTTTGTTTGGTTAATTTAAAAATATTTATTTATTTATTTCATTTAAGTCTGCCTGCGGACCACAGGTTGAGAAACACTGCTGTAGAATGTCACCGTAGGCGGCAGCTTTGATTCCCCATCGCTGAAACTAACGAGACTCGCATCATAATGCCTCCACCAATACTTGACTCAACACATTCGGGCAGGTAGCGTTCTCTTGCCATCTGCCAAATCCAGACTTCACGATGATTTCTCTTCCATAGGTTTGCCAGATGGTTAAGCGTGATTCATTACTTCAGTGTTTCCACTGCTCCAGAGTTCAATGGCGGTGAGCTTTACACCACTCCATCCAACAAAAGTTGGCGTTGCGCTTGCTGACGTTAGGCCCGTGTGCAGCTACGCGGCCATGGAAGCCCATATTCTTCAGTTCCCAACGAACAGTTGTGGTTCTGGCGTTGCTTGCAAAGGCATTTCAGAACTTCACAATGAATTCTCTTCCGTAGTGAATGCTTTAATCGAGGACAGGCGATTTTCTCCACGCGTGTCAGTATTCGGCGGATCTCGCTCTATGATTTTATTTGTGACCTACCAGGTCGCGATTGTGCTGTTCTTGAGAAGTGTTCTAAAGGACGGAAATTTCCCGAAATGAGTTCTTGAAAAGGTGGCATCTTAATGATAATGCCACGTCGAACGTCATCGAGTTTTTCAGCACTGTCCATTTTACCCTCTCCTATATGTGCTGGTCAGGTTAGCGTATCTGCTCTCCAACCAACACTGCCAGTTTGAATCCCGCATGGATGTTTGTGATTGTTTTTAGATAGGAGAATTTCATCATCCAGTATGAGACCACTTTCCCTTCTTACTGGATATCTGAAGTGGCTTGAAAAATTTCAATGTTTGGACTCTATATGAAATAACAATACAAATAATTAATAAAAATATAAAAGATCCTAAGCCCACTTCCAATACTAATGTACTATAGGCTCACAACTTTTCTTGAGTGGTAGACACATTATTTAAAAAGAATAATAATAAAGAAAAGGAAGAAAGAAAAAAAAAAAAAGTCAACTTGAAATGTCAACTTTTGTATAACTACCAGGAAATAGTCATCTCCTGTAATGCACTTGTACATGCAGGGAAGTATCCTATACAGGGGACATTATAAAATTAGACTTCCTTGTTAAAACTTGTAAAATGAACTTATGTTAACTCTTAGAAGCACAACTGACCAAATCTTCACTTTAAAGCAAGTCTTTGACAAATCTTGGGAATATGCCAAGAATGTCTACACATGTTTTGTGGACTTGAAGAAGGCATATGACGGGTTCCTCGGGACAAGCTTTGGCAAGTAGTACAGGAGTATGGAGTGGATGGCCAACTATTAGCTGCCATCAAGTCCCTGTATGAATGCCCGGAGTTTTCTGTCAGGGTAAGCAGCACAAAATCTGAACCTTTCACAGTCTCTGTTGGCCGCCAAGGGAGTTTTCTGTCACCCCTCCTTTTCATAATATTTATAGACTGGCACAGCCAAGGTAGTAAGTGTGTCAGAAATGGAAGATGTAGCATTGGACGTCTGCTTTTTGCAGATAACCTAGTTCTGCTTAGCTCTTCCACAGATGACCTCCAGCGGACTCTGGATAGGTTTGTAGCTGTTTGTGCAGACACCGGAATGAAAATCAGTGTGGCCAAAACTGAAACATTAGTGATCTCAAGACAACCATCCCAGTGCACTCTACATGTGAGTGGAGTCCCACTGAGGCAGGTGGAGAAGTTTAAATACCTTGGGTCCATATTCACTAGTGATGGAAAATGGAACGTATAGCTAGATACTCGGATTGGCTCAGCAAGCGCAATATTGCGGGAGCTTGGCCGTTCGGTAGTACTGAAGCGGGAGTTAAGCCAGAAGGCAAAGCTAGCTGTCTTCAATACAGTCTATGTCCCCATCCTCACCTATGATCATGAGAGTTGGATAATGACTGAAAGAATGCGGACACGAGTCCAAGCGACTGAAATGAGGTTCGGGAAACCATCAATACTCAACCATTGCTTCTCCTTGTTCAAAGATCACAGTTACGTTGATACGGGAACCTAGTCAGAATGCAACAAGAAAGGTTCCTCCCAGTAGGCCCTCTTTTCCAAGCCAGAGGGTGGGAGGTCAAGTGGAAGGCCAAGCACTCGCTGGAGAGATTATATCCAAAACCTTGGGTGGACACGTTTGGGAGACCTACCAGAACACCTGAGTTTGGTGGCGGAGGATCGTGACCACTGGAAGTTCCTCTTGCAACTGCTCCCACAACCCAATTAGGAAAGGTGGGTCTTGAAGATGTATGTATGTATGTAATTCAATATTTATTTGTTAAAAACAAATAATTATTGTATATTTATTTTTATTTTTTTTAACTCGGTTAACTCAAGTAGTTTAACTCAGTAACGTTCTGTTGTTGTTTTTTTAATTAATGTTCTCAGGAGCTAGCTTCTTTATGTTATATAAAAGCTGTCTTAGCCTTTCTGGTTAATGCATCTCACATACAAAAATCGTTAAGTTTATTCTCTTCAGAATATGAAAAAAGAACAAGTTACTAAGTGCGATAGATAACCTAGGGATATATATGACGCATAAATATTTCAGAGAATATTCCTAAATAGGCGATACAAGTTTTCTATCGACTCTAGACTTGATTCATTTACTCTACATGAACGTATTCTCAACTACAGACACGATGTATAATGCCATTGCTAGAGTAACAGAGTTGTAAAGTATTGTGAACCAAACCTTCATATTCTTCTAAGGGAGCTAGATACTTAATCAGCAAAGACTGAACATTTTTAAACTAAAATACACGGATAGTTAATTAGATAAAGAATGCATGCTTGCAGCATAGCACATATTGGATTCCAGAAACAAGGAATTTTTTCCTTCTGTTTCAATAGCCAAACACTTACGTCATACGTCACAGCGATTTTGTTCGTTTCGAAATAAGCTATGTTGGACTAATGCCAACAGGAACCTGAACTAAAACTGATAAGTCTTTCGTAATATAATATTAGAAACTAAAACGGAAACTGATAGATAGCTGGTACTTAGATGAATTTCAAAATTACATTCGGGCTAAAGAGAAGACGTGTAAACTAGAGATGTTTGTGCGTCATTGCTGCTTGCTATCATTACGATAATGACGAATCGAAAAGGTCATAGTGCTCATTATCTAAAAAAGTGCATTTCAGCTTACGGAATTTCGTAGCGAAGAAAGTTGAAGAGTATTAAAGATACGCATTATGAAAGAATATTTGCAAGAGAAAAATTATAGTTCTAAATTTTGATTATGGTCGTATACGGAACAACTCTATGCTCCTATCTTTTAAGTGGGAATATATTCATAAATGTCAAGTATATTAGAAGATAAAGTTCATTCACATTATTTACTTGTAAATAATATACGCAGAATTGCAGAAAAGAGAAAATATAGGGAATATTTGTATCTCTATGAAGTTGATTGTTTCTAACATACCACGGGGCGTTCAGAATCATTCTCAAGCACTTGTTCTGCACTCGCTGTATTTTGATAATGTTAGCATTAGTGGTGTGGCTCCAGGCTGGAGAGGCACAGGTGATTATAGGACGAATCGTCATCTGGTATAGTTGCAATTTGATTCTGTTGCTGAGCTTGCTATTTCTGTTAATTAGCGGATAGATCTGAGCTATGGCTTTAGATGCCTTTGCGCATGTAGACTTCATGTTGAAAGATAGCTTTTTGTCAAGCATTACACCCAGGTATTTTGTTTCTGTCTGCCAGGGAATTTTAGTATTGAATAGTAACACATCTCCTGCAGGAGATATTGGCCTTTTCGAGAAAAGAATGGCTGAGCTTTTTAGGGGGTTGACTTCCAATCTCCATTTAGAGAACCAACCTCTCCAGCTTTAGAAGGTTTTTTTGAAGCTTTCTGGTAATGAAATGGGGTCGGAGAGATCTGGTTAGTATTGCCGTATCGTCCTCATACAGGGCCAAAATGGAAGTCATCGGATTTTGCGGGATGTCCGACATGTATACAGAAAACAGCAATGGAGCTAGTAGGGATCCCTGCGGCATTCCAGCAAAGATATGGCGCTGGGACGATGTAGAACCGTTGATTTTAACTTGCATTGATCTATTCTGAAGATATGAATGGATTTGATGAACCATTTTTAGTGAGGTACCGGCTGAGATCAGTTTGTGTAGGAGTCCAAAATTCCAGATTTTGTCAAATGCTTTGGATAGGTCTAGGAAAACAGCGCCTGTGCACTGGCGCCAGTTATAGCTGGTGGTGATGTATTCCACAATTCTGTGGATTTGCTGGGTAGTACTATGGTGTTGCCGAAAACCAAACTGTTCTTTAGGGAGGATGTTTAGGTTATTTACTAAGGTTTGGAGTCATGAGAGGATGACCTTCTCTGCAACCTTACCCAGATTGGAGATGAGACTGATTGGACGATAATTCTGCGGTAAGTGTGGGTCTTTGCCTGGCTTATGTATAGGGATTACATCAGCCAGTTTCCAGGTGGAAGGAAAATAGTGAAATCTTAAGATTGCGTTTATTATACTGGTCTGGTGCACTACAGCTTTTCGAGGCAGCAGCTTGATCACCCTGTTTGAGATACCGTCTGGTCCAGGAGCTTTATTGTTCTTAAATTTTTTAATAATATCATATAATTCAACAGGTGATGTGGGTGCAATATGGTCAGCACTGGTATCTAGGAGATTTAATGCGCGTCTTACCTGTCAGTGGATTTTGGATTTTGTACAAGCGATTGAAATCTAAGTTGTTATAAGAAGGTTTGCAGTTTGCACTGCTCCTCTAGATTCTTTAGTATGGCTTCTGTCTTATCTACATCTGTGTGAACTAAGCCTTGGTTTGAGATTATGGAGGGGAAGGATCTGTTTTTATTTCTGTTTCTCAGTAACCCCCAGATAGAGTGATCAATAGGTGAGATAGAGGCTAACTTTTTATTAACTTTAAAACTCATAGAAACCAAACTTGGTTTCTATGAGTTTTAAGTGCATCTCTCACTGCCCTGTTCAATCTATTAAGGACTCTTTTGTCCTGAGGAGCCGAGTGTTACGAAATCTCTTCCTAGCTATGTTCTTCTCGCTGATCAGGTCCATAATATCCTCAGGCAAACGACCAGGCTTGGGAACGGGTTTGTGGAAGGTTGCAACCGTTATAGCAGACTTAATCTGTTGGGTGAGGCTAGTCACTAAAGATTCCACATCTTCTGCTGTGCATATGTGAGGGACAGGTCCAATTTGATCCCTAAGTGCTTTAGGCAATCTCTCCCACGATATGCCTGAATGAGAGGGAGGAGATAAGCATTCTTGTTCTCCCAATTGTAGTAGAATTGGATTGTGATCCGATAACAACTCGTTTAGTGATTTAAGGCTGTACTGAAGTTTAATGTCTTGAAGGATAGCTATATCCAGGATGTCAGCAGTGCCAAACGTACTGAGATGAGTTGGTTCAGTAGGTCCAGCCACAACAGCATAGTTTGATCCTGTGTAGTTGGAAAGGATGCGGCCATTTTTATTGGTAGATTTACTGTTCCAGGCAGGATGCTTTGCATTGAAGCCTCCAGTGATGACGACCGGTCCTTTTACTCCAAGGATGGCATCCAGATATGAGGTCAATAATGTCTTTAATGGAGGGTTGTAAGCAGAAAATATTTTAAGGTTTCCAATTGAGTTTGTGAGGACATTAATTCCTGTAATTTCGAGGTTGGTGGTAGTAGGGTTGGTTATTGAATGATGACTGATATAGTTTTTGATAAGGGTGGCTGTACCTCCACCTCTATACCCAAGTCTGTCGTTTCTGTAAATCTGATACCCTCTGATTTTTAGGTTGTCAGCAGGCCTCAGGTGAGTTTCATTGATTAGAAATATATCTGGGTTATATCTATTATTGAATTCCTGGATTTCTAACAATTTATATTGGATACCGGTGACATTCCAAGCAATAATCCTAAGAGAATCTGGGGCGATTTTTTTCCTATGCATCAGAGAGTGCAGATAATATGGATTGGGTTTGCTGTAAGAATCTTTTTGTAACACTTAGTGATGGATTTGAGTTGCTGAAATCCTGCAGCATGTTTGCAAGAGAAGAGAAGAGGTGATAATAGCTGATAGATTTGAATGTGGATTAGACAGGTTCTGGGTTTGTATCTGTTTGGAGCGGGCCACATCAGCATATGTTCTCGCTTGATGTTAAAGATTCATTTTCTTAAGGGGCTCAGTTAATGGTGGGCGAGCACCTGTTGTCATGTTCTCACTCTTCGAGGACTGAGGAGCCTGAACTTCAGGAACTCTCGCACTTGATGACGAGGTAGATTGATTATTTGGATCGTTCCATCTGTTTTTGGGGTGATGTATACACCCTCTATAATTAGCAGGGTGAGGACCCCCACAATTAGCGCACTTAGCCAGGGTGGATTTTGACTTGGCGCAGGTGCTTGTGGGGTGATTCGCGCCACGTTTTAGGCATCTGTACTGGGCTTTGCATAGCTTCTGGGCATGGCCAAATTTTTGGCATCTGTGGCACTGCCCAGAAGATGCTCTCTTTCGCAATGGTTCTGGGGTGATTTTAAGTCCACAGTTTGATTTTAGATTGCATATGTCTTTGTAAATATTATGAATTTCTACTAAGACCAAAGGCATAGGTGTCCTATTTGATCTGAACATTCTGCTGACCTTTATGGGAGGTAGATCCTGTAAGTTGAGGTCAGTAACTATTTCATCCGTGTCAATGTCCTCGGAGACTCTTCGTCGGACCACTTTCAGATTTGTTTCGGAGGCAAGTGAAAATGTGTGATATTGTGTTCCTCTCGCGTCCAGCTCCTTTGTAAGATTTCTATAATCAGCCACCGTGGCGGGCTGAATTTTTATGCCCTCATCTACCTTTTTAGCCGATCTATAACTTATTTGTAAGTTAGTCATGATGGTTCTTAGTGTTGTCCATCTCCGCTTTTCCCTTAGGATAATCGGTGACACCTTTTCATTAGGGGAAGCAGAGGGGTCTGAATTGGGAGCATCTTCATCCATACCGACATCAATTGTTGGTTCAGTAGCGAGAGTTTTTCGCTTCTTACGAGCGTGGATCTCTCCTTGATCAGAAGGATTAGAGGCAGAGACAACTAGATTGAGTTTTTCCTCTATTTGAGGAGAGTCTTCATTTTCCTCTACGTCGACTTCGGGTGAAGAATATAAGTTTAAGTAGCCGGGCCAATCCCGTTCAAAATTTTTGAGAAGTTTTTTCCCTTTATCGAGTGACTCGATAATGATGTCGGGGTCGATCATGCTAGTTGGCCATGTCAGCTTGAACTTCTTTTGGAGTTTATTTATGAGTATAAGAGCCGGCTCTTTATCGAGCAAATCAGTGAATACGTCTAGGTCAGGCACGCTCATATCGATTTAATTTTGTATGAGCGCTAGTAGAAATCCCGCAGGTCTAAAGACCCGCCAGCAGAAATTTTGTAGAATATCCCGCAGCCGCAAAGGACTGCCAGCAATACCAAGCGTAAGCTAAACGAAGCAATAGCAATTAAATTGCATCTAAATCAAAGTCTTACCTTGAGCACAAATCCACACTCGCATTCAATTGAAAGGAACATAAAAACGTTGTAAACATTCTAGTAGCTAAGGGTGCACGTTCGCGTGACAGAGACTGAGTGGACTTATTGTTCTTAATCATTATCACGCATGCGTGTTTGTTGTAAATGCATAACGTGATTACTGGCTAGCTGTAGTTCAGATGGATTTAGAGAGAGGATGAAGTTTTCCCATGAACTGTTAAGAATAGTACCCTGGTTTCTGTTGAGGTTTCCGCCAGTTTTTAACACTACTGCGGCTTCCTTGAATAAACGATGTCTATAATCGTCGGCTAAATATGGCATGGAGCTATTTTGCCTCTCTATCGTGTGGTTAGACGTACAGAGATGATGTGCTAAGCCAGAAGAAATACTTCTGTTGTGGTTTACATCACCAACGTGCTCTCTCTGTTTGATCTCCAAACTCTGTGAAGTTTGTCCGATGTAGGCGAGACCACAGGAGCAAGGACTGTAATATACTCCTGGATATTTGTAGAGTGGCACCTTGTCTTTTGGTGATCCTAAAAAATGTTTGATACTGGTAGTTGGTTTGAAGATCATTCTGATATTGTGGGCTTTTAGTATTCTGGCTGTTTGATAAGAAATTGACTTGATGAAGGGAATCATTACAGTAGAAATGTGCTAGGAGTTTGGTTCTTCTTGTTTGGGGTTGTCACCGTATAGATATTTTTCAGTCTGTGTATCCTCCTCTTCTGATATAAACTTACGTGCTCTGTTTTTCCACATATGGATAATGCTGAGTCTGTGTGTCTTGTGATGGTTAGAAGTATAATGAAGATATCTTCCAGTGTCTGTCGGCTTTCTGTAAATAGATAAATTGACTCTATCTGATTGTCTTTTTATCAAGATGTCTAGAAAATGCAGATGGTTGTTATTTTCAACTTCCAGAGTGAATTTTATCTTGTTATGTATGGAATTGATTTTATTTACAAACGATTTTAGGTTTTCTAAGCTATCTTGCCATATATTTTTTAAATATACATTAATTTAAACTTTTTTTTATATTACAAGGCAACTGACAAAGTTAACAAAATTATGCACATAACAAAACATTTCTTGAATTTATAAATCCACTCTGTGAGCATTTAAGTTCAGTATAGTAACTATTGGCTCAGGTTAGGATATGAACAGTATTGTATCCGGATTTTTATCATGCAACTTTCCAATTATTTATTGCAAACTTTGTACTCACGGTTGTTAAAGTGAGACATAAAAATCATTAAATGATTGGGGATTTCTAAAAAATTTAGTTCGTATTAAATGCTTTCCGAAATGAAGAATTCAGCTGACCCACTAAAGTAAGCGAATAAATATATGTAAATAAAAAATAATTATAATGAAATAATTATTATAACATAAATATGTTATATATATTGCTCAATTGTACTTGTTGCCATCCGGCCGTGATTGATTGAGTTAATAGTGCTGTCCAAATATCAGTTAGACTAGAAATATCAATATATAGATTAATCTCAGCCTTGTGACAAGGTCTCCCTCTTTCTCTCTCTCTCACACACACACAATAAATACATTCAAAGTGTAAAATGATTTTTCGAAAATTTTTCGCAATGGTATCTATCACGTTTTCCATGAGCACCTTTATCAGGTGCTCATGGAAAACGTGATAGATACCATTGCTGCATAATCTCTGTAAAGCGTTTTTTTTCCTGAATATTTATTTGCTTCTTAAGAAATTAAATTATATATACATTAAATATTGATTCTTAAGTTATACATTAAGTATGCCTGTCGAAAAAAAAATTGAATTGAAATGATAAATTTTAATCACCTGATGAGATTTGAAAAACACCCTTTCTTTATTATCTATAGCGATTAATGATATTCGGTCGGAAATGACAATATCATATCATAAGCAGACCTATGACATACATTAAAATTGAAATATAGTGAAGAATATTTACAATAAAGCAACAAAAAATAAATTAAATAAAAAAATAAGCAACTAAATTGATTGCAAGAAATTAACTCAATTTGCTTTCAGTAACTGAGATGTGTCTTCATATAGTATACGGCAAAGTTATTAAATGGCCACTTTTTATCAGGTAAACAAGCATTTTACTGCTTTATCAAGAAACTGGCTTCGAAATCTCATCTAGGACGCAAAGAACCTTTATTAGGACTTGTTAGTCTTATGCAGATACGAAGGGTCCCCCCCCCACCCACCCACCCATCCTTTGGCATGCAGACACACCCGTTAGAAAAAATACATTGGCTCCATAGCCATAGTTGCGTTTGTCATAATTCCAATAACTTTGTGCCCACACTGAGTCACTGCTCATTACACATTACACTCGTATTACGGCTAATACTCCAGAGTTGTAAGAAGTGAAACGCAGATTTTCATAAGTAATTATTAGTGTAAAATACTTGAAGTAATTTCATTCAGGTTGCAGAACCTATATCACATGAGTGCCTTGAGTGGGCAGGTGTCAAGAGGCATATCAAACAGAAGGAACTCATTAATATGCTTCTTAAGTAGTTGGAGGTTGTGGTAGCTGGGAAACACTTCGTTAGCGAGCCTCATTATTATATTATATAATAATAGCGGATGGTGTGATTAAAACAAGAAGATAAAAGCATAGTGGGGAAAAAAGTATACTGTTCCCACTTATTTACTCTAAACAATGCCATGTTTTTATTAGTTGAATGTTTAATAGCTTATCATAATAGGTAAAAGACGTACTTTATCAATATTTCTTTCCCAGTTACTGAGGTATTCGCAATGATTGAGCAAGAACAGAGACACGCAATGCAGCAATGGATACCGATAGAAATATTCAAGCTAGTGTACAGATGTCCAGGCTGCGCCCTATGTGTGGTGCGGGGAGGTGACAGTCTCCTTGATCATTGATTTTTTTTTCGTCAATGAAACAAAAGCATAAATTTAGCAATGTTCTGGTATTTATTCATATTTATTTAAATTAGGAATGATTCGATTTTTCATTTCTGATTCTTTTTATTTTTTTAGGACTATATCTATTACTATAAAACTTTATCCATTCAGAAATCCATCCATTATCTAAAGTTAAAAGAACAAAAGACCAAACTACACATTTAAGAATCGATGTGATACAAGTCAGGGCCAGCTCGACCAGTGAAGGAAGGGGGATGTTTGCAAGGGTGATATTCCATCAATATACAAAACATAATTTTTATTAAATAAAATATTATATTGAATAAATTTGCATTAAATAAATTTATAATTAGATTAGATTATTATTATTAAATTAGTTTAAATTTTAAAAAACGAAATGTAGATTTTCCATTTTCATTTTTTTTTTAATTTTGATCTAAAAAAATACAAAAATCACCAAAATTTTCTTTACCTTCGACCATTATCTTCGCTTGAAATCCTGGATTCAAACCCTCTGTAGGATGAATGTTTTTCGAATTTTTCAATATCCATATCTTGAAAACTACGCGGAGGGCTTGGTGGACGCAGACCAAGCATGACATACTATATTACTAAAACGCTCTACCACTTCTCCTCTAGCAAAAATAAATAAATAACTGACAGACACACACACACACACATACACACAATAAATACATTCAAAGTGTAAAATGATTTTGACAGCGTCAGTATAAAATTAGCAGTAATCAATTATATTTTTATACCAAGTTAAGGCAACCAAAAAATTGCTTTCATTTGTACGAAACTGAGGTTTCCACGACTGACTGTGCGTAGTAACGTATGAATCAAGCAATGGTTGCGCAAGCTCTAATTAAAAGTAATTAGCAATTTAAATTATATTGTAAATCGGAAGTTAAATATACTAATGAAAATATGCTGGCTCTTCACAGTGATGACGTATTCTGATTATATTAATACAAAACGAAGACATTCCATGTTGGAGGTATGTTATCGTAGCTATTTAATTTCGCAGCTTACGTTTCGTAGAAACTAAACAGTCGTTTGGTTGCTATTTGATACAAAAGTGCAATATTGTCGATTTTTGCTGAATGGAAAATAAAATACTGCAGCCTTTTGCCTTAGTCACGCTACATAATGATGCAGACTTTAATGATTTCTATCACGTGATATTCAAATATACATATACACTTACCTACAGTCTGTAGACCGTTTTCTCAATGGCCATTTTCAGATACAGTATATACTGCATGTATACAAAAAAATCATTCCCTCACTAACCCACTAAACAATGCATTGTGCGGTAAACTTTCGTTACTGTGTGTGTTATATTTAGATTACTTCTAATCGATAATATAAAAGTAGAAATAATTCAGCAGCTCGTATATCGAAGCTTTTCAATGGATACAATGTAATACCGTCTTGATTTTTATTTTACTTTATTATATGTATTTATTTATATTATATTATATTATATTATATATATATATATATATATATATATATATATATATATATATATATAATATAAATAAATACATATAATAAAGTAAAATAAAAATCAATATATATATATATATATTGATTTATATAATATATATATATATATATATATATTAAAGCCTTTATAACTAAATATACTTTAAATAAAAGCGGGGTTAAAATTAATAAATAATAAGCCGATGTGACAGGGATGAACCATGATATAAAAGAAAATGTCGAGGAGATGTCGCTGAACTTTTAAGAAATGGTTCATTTAACAGCAACCCGGCCATCAGGTGGAATGTAACACAGGTCTTACCGCATAACAGGAAGAGATACTGTGCAGGTGTCTTATATGAGTCATGAGTGTAATTAGGTGTGCCAATGTTTCTTTTGTTTTATTTTATTTTTTTCTACAAGATGATCATGATGTGTAATAATATATTGTGATTCTGTTTTTTGCTTCAGTCACCATACAGGCCATGCTAGAACGTGATTCACCTCAAAAAGGTTTGTCCTGTTTTAAACTGATATACAAGAGACCTACCTCCCAACGTTAGAAAAATATGACTTCATATTGTAGCTTTGATTATAAAATCATGCCACAGACCATCTGTCCGTGTATGAATTTTGGATTAGCAAAGATATTTTATCAGAAAAAATATCTCCAAGAAATTTTAAGACTAAAATTAATTTTTCTATTATTTTTAAAATCTTTAAAGTTTTAAAAGTACTGAATTTTAATTTATTAATTTTTTATTAATTTAAGTTTAAAAATGAATTTTCGCATTTACGTAGTTTTTAAAAATGAGAATTACGAAACCAGCAATCATTAAAATTTTAAATAGCTGACTAAGGAAAATAAATTTCCAGAATTAACACAGCTATTCAAAAATTCTAATATGAATCCTATAGAACACATGGGGAACTGACCGGAAAACGAATTGAGGCGAAGCTAGAAACTGCCTACCTTGATTAAAGGTAATAGTAATTTAGGGGTTCCCATGTTTTACTAAAATCTAGGACATTCTGAAATTTTTGCTTAAAAAACCCGGGACATTTTGTAAAAAAACGGGACATGTTAAAAATTAAGAAAACAAAAACAAAAACTATTATATATGTTGCACTTTAAATTAAATACGGCTATAAACATACATTAACATTAAATCCACTTTAAAAAAAGGATTATTAATCACAAACATATTTAATTAGAAAAATATTTATCAGATTTATGGACCTGTTCATGAATTTTTTTTTCTTTTGATATTTGATCATAGAACTCAGCACAAGAGAAATTCTTAAAATATATCTTTACGATGATTAAAGCTTTTACTCTCTCAATTTTAAGTCTGTTTTTTTTTTTCATCTGTCCAGAGCGCATTTATTAATGAAAAAAACACGTTCAACAGCTGCATTAGTTCCTGGCAGTGCTAAACAAAAACTAACTAGACATTTAATATTCCCAGAATTTATACCCTGATTTATAAAATGAGCAAACATTTCACACCATTTATCACTGACACTTTGATTCTTCTGTTCACTCCACATAGGTAAGCAGTCTGCACAGCATTATGTATCACATGTGCAGGGCAACCAATTCCAATTAAACTATTCACAGTGTTTTCTTGCATTTTGAAGTACAAATTATCCTTTCTCTTCTTTCCACCAAAGTTTGTATTTGTAATTTTTTACTTCGAACAGCAGCTGTATGTTTTTTCGTTTTCACGTGGTTGACTACGTCTGACCAAACACCATGCGAAATGCAAAATTTACAGTTACATAAAGTACATTCCACATTTTCATCTACATATGAAAGAAAATTCTCTTCTAATATTATCATTAATACTGCATTTACGTTTCGGCATCATAGGGGTAGAAAACGATAAAAATTATAACACACAAAGTATCAATCAAGTAAGATACTATTATAACAGAAGCATGGGAAAAAAGAACATGGCCATTAGTTACTATTAGATATTATTAGTTAGTTATATTATTTATAATACTAATGATTATTATTATAAATAATAAATATATAAAATTTATTATTATCAACATTGTAATAGAAATTGGTACTAAAAACGAGATAAAATCTGTTTATCCATTTTTTCCTGAAGGATACTTAAAAAAGCGGGACTTTTGGAATTAACTCGGGACATTTTTATAAAAAACGGGACTGTCCCGGGAAAAATGGTACGAATGGGAATCCTATAGTAATTAAAAAACTACTTTGCCAAATTCTAGATGTCTGTTATCGTGAACTGGTCAAAAGTGCTGCATAAAAATTGATGACTGTTGTTCAGATTAAACGTGAATCCACCTTTTTTATTTCTTTATTCTTGGAAGACAAAGCTTCGGATGCTATCAAGGGCTCTAGGAATTTTTTGAACCGAAAATGAATACTGTGGTCTCAGAATAAGATTAAGATTTTTTTCTCCTAGAAACATTTTTTTTCTCTCTCATCAAGACAAATTGTAGGTGAATGCACACATTTGACAGAAAAAATTACCAAGTTAATCTTATATTAGTTTCCTAGCAATTCGAAGATACTCAATGATTATTAAAGTAAAGGCCAAGTAACTTGGCTATACATAAACCATAATTGAATGGTTAGTAATCGTGTGTAAGTAATTTGCTATATCTCAGTTGCACTCTGGGCGGCTTGCAGAATTGAAAAATCATGTTTCCGACACGAAAAGTCCGGTCACGTGGTTAAACTGGTTAACTTATCCAGTTGGGGGAAAAAAAAACATGTGAGATTATAGCGTCGATGAAGTAGTCCGTTAATAAAAAGAAGAAAAACAAAAACAGATACCTCCTGATTGCAGTCTCAAGAATGGCACAACATTACCATTCGGTTTAGAAGACCTGGAATCCTGTTTAAATCCATCCAGGATGCCAAAAAGTCTCGCCATCTTGTTTGAAACCAAGGTAGCAGGTCTGGAGTTTTGGTCAAGGTGTTGGAGAAGCTAGTGAAAACATGTATTCAGAACTCAGTTGGCAGCAGCAGAATTTTCTTTAATGGACAGCATGGATTTGTTAAAGGAAGATCGTGTTTTAGTAATCTGTCTACCTATTATAACAAAGCGACAAATCCATTGGACAAGGGGAATGAATATATAGTAGTTTTTTTTTTAAGTTTGCAAAGGCCTCGGATAAATTGCCAGATGACAAGCTAGTAGTTAAATTGAAACAGATGAGGTTTAATAGTAGATTAATGCGTTGAATTGAAGATTGGATGTCTGATAGGTATCAGGTTGTACTGTATATGGGATAGTAATATCCAAGAAGAGGAAAGTCACTATTGGTGTGCGCCAGGGATCTGTTTCTGAGCCATTATTGTTTAATTTGTATGTAGTATATGACATTGGAAAGGGCTTAAATGGTGATGTACAGTGGTTTGCAGATGATGCAAAATTGAGTAGAGTTATAAGAAGTAGAGCAGATATGTAACCTTGCAAGAGAACTTGAATAGACTATCTCAATGGGTTATTATCTGAATAGACTATCTGAATGGGTCAGTTTAATGTAGCAAAGTGTACGGTTTTAAAACTTGGGAAGCAAAGATGGGATGTAGAGTATAGGATTGATATGGATATCGCAGAAGAGGATGAGGGAGATGAAAAATCTGGGGTAATGGTTGATAGGTACTTGAAATTTCGGGGGCATTTTGCAGAGAATATTGACATGTAGAAGTAAGGATATGATTCCAATATACAAGGCTTTCATCAGACTGCATATAGAGTACTGTGCACAGATTTAGTCACTCGGTTTTTCAAAAGGATGATGAGGGGTAGAGATGGTTCAGAGACGATTCACTAAGTCGGAATGTGGAGTATGAGGACAGATTGAGAAAATGCAAATTGCAGAACCTAGTGAATAGAAGGGAGCGGGAAAACATGGTCGAAACATAAGTTGGCAAATGGTAATTACCAGATTAATGTGGATGTGGAAGTCAAGGTATGGTGAGCTGTGCGTGTGAGAGAGTGTGACCTCCCCCGATTTGTTTCTTGACTCCATGAAGGTCTGATGATGATGATAATAATAATAATAATCTCTCCCCCTAATGCGGGAAGGATTAAGTCTACTTCTCCCATAGTGATCCATTCCATCTTAGGAAAGTGCATATATTGTGTGTATGAAGAATGTATATGGACGAATGAATGACATCACAAACATGTATATGCTCAGAGAGAGTGAGAAATAGTGCGATTATACTACAGCTAGTAATATTACTCTTTCTAATTCTGTTAGTAAAAAAAAAAAAAAAGAAAGAAAATTATGCTTACACTTCTGCAAGATCTTCCCGGGATTTATAAATTTTCCTTGGTGTTGTACGCAAGGCAAGCTTATGCTAGACAAGCACTGCACCACAGCATTTATTTATTAGTTATTATCATTTATTATAAAACATTGTAATTTTTGTAAGAAATAATAATCCTTCATGTCTTTTCTGTTCTACCGAGAGTTGGCAGCCAGGCAACGTCATCGCCACCGGAAGGCTAGTGCGATCTCTAATTGACATGCACAGATGAAAGTGCTTGGGAGTACGGCTAACACTTGTCGCCATTTCGTGTTCCTAATCCTACCTAGTAGTATTATGTAAAACAGTGTGATTTCTAATGTCCATTCTTTTTTTATTTATATCAGGTTAAAAACCCAAGTTTATGTTGGTAAAAATAAAAAGCATTACCAGCTCCAGAGATAATCGGAAACAGGCTAAAAAAAAAAGAGCAAGGTAAATATTCCTCTATTCGGTAACATAAAAATGAATCTGTCGCCTCTTTATTGTACTGGTCTAGTGTTAATACCGCTGTCACATTGCTACACAGGAAATGAAAACAAAACAAACAGACAATAAATAAATAAAAGCAGCAGTCCTTTGAAACTAGATTTATGAATGAACTTGACTTTGATCATAAAATATTTTAGTTTAATCAACCTGCTTGGACAAGTGGACAGTGGAAGCGCTATCTACTTTAAGCGTGGGGGGGGATAGAAAGGAGTCATCTTTAAATGATATTGTACGTTTAGAGGATACAGGACGGATATGTCCGTCACCTTCAAGTTTTCGTAGCAACCCCCTCCCCTTCTTTTACATTTTCATTTGACTCGCTAGGCTTTTATCCCAAAAGTGTTTTTATCTCAGAAGTATTATTTCACAATATAGTAGTTATGCTACCATTAATCACCATGCCATGTCATAATTTTTTTTTCTTAGAAGAAATTTGGATTTTTTTTCAGTTTAGAAATGCTTTTCACAAATCTTCCAAGTCATTGTTTAATTTCAGTGCCTTATCTTATAATTGCAAAATATAACAATGTGAATAGTTTTGTTTATGGTAGCGTAATTTTTTTCTCGGACTTTTTTTTGAATTAAAAATTTCTTTTCTTTTTAAGAAAAAAATGTGGATTTCTTTGTAACATGGAAGCGGGGGGGGGCGGATAAAACTTTGTGTCTCAATGAAGGAGAGCAAAAAAAACAAAAAAACTGCAAGTTAAAAAAGTTAAGCAAGTTTGAGCGCGATTAGTAGTTGGAAGGGGTTATTCGTTCGATGCTGTTGGCACACTCTCCCTCAATGAGTCTTTGGACTCCCTGGAGGTGTCACATAATAATAATAATAATAATAATAATAATAAAAAAGTGACTATTTCTGCTTGAATCAATGCCAAGTTGCTATGAAATCATTCGCCGATTTTTTTTTTCTTAGGAAATGCAAATTTTTTAAGTTTCAGTTATCAGATAAAACAGGTTAAAATAGTTTCAAAATCGTGAAAAACTAAAATATATGAGGTGCTGTTTTTCATTTAAAGGGTTGTGATACTGCTCTTATTTTGATCTGAAATGTAAATCTTTAATTTCATTACCGGACATTTTCCCTTAAATGCATCTCATATTTTATCAAAATAATTCTTAATATTTTCTGATCATTCTAATATAACATTATGGAAATATATTCAAACTTATTAATAATGAAATTATTGTTGGATCACTGTTTTATTACAGAAGCGATGTAGCATCTCCATCTTCTATCTCAACTATTCCTCTCTAATATTTCGCCACATGAGGGCGCTTCAGATAACATTTATATAAGGAAAAAGTGCTGCAGCAGGTTGTGTCATCTGTTTCACTTCGTTCACTGGTGGTAAGTAAAGTGGGTGTGTAAAGCTACTTGTATTCGAGGATGTCTGATGTTAAATGGCTACCGCTGGAATCAAATCCAGATGTAAGTTTTTCATATAATTTCTGTCGTTTTGCTTTTAATCGTTTTCTATGTTTTAAATTTCCTGGAACTTATTTTTCACTTAGAATTCTTATGTTTTTTTATTCTTTTATTTTTTCTCTTTCTCTGTAGGTTATGAAAAAGGTGAGTCATCTCATTCGTATACGCTTACGTGTTTGTCATAAAGCCGGTCGGCGACATTGGGACTACCAGAGGTGTATTGATCGACAGATGTCTACAGAACATTCCTCATAGTTTTATTAATGTTACTCTAGAAACCGGGTTTTGTTTTTTTATGGATGAATATTTTTATTTTAATGAAAATTTTGAGTTATAACAAAACATCGCCCTTGCTTTTTTTTTTTTTTTTGATACTTTCTGAAAAGGTTGAAAATGAAGAAATTGCAGTAAATTTTGTACGTTTTATTGCAAATCTTTAGTTTCATTTGGAAGCTGAAGAATAAAGTAAACTATCCAACAAATTTGGATTTGATAAGTTCCTTTTTTATTGATAATGCATGATTACTTCTGAAATAAAGCATTTTGATTTAAAATGCAATAATAATCGGTTAAATTTTGGGATAATCTATTATCAGAAATTTTCTTTTTTTGATGGTATAAAATGAAAATGAAAAACTCTAAATGAGAGTAGCAATTATAACTCTTCAAGATGGAGGAGAGACTCCTTCCTTTTCATCAAAAAAAAAAAAAAAATTAATGAATTTAACATAATTGGCCTTGAATTTTTATATATTCCCCATTTACACTTTTAAGACTTTGAAAATATTTTGTTCATGGGGAAATGCTCTCTTAATCTGTGGGAAAAGAGTCTTTTTGTAGTACTACTGACTTACTACAAAATTTTTGCCCTTTTGACTGAACTATACATACGTATGCTTCCCATAAAAAGGTTTCATGTGTTCAGGTTTAATAGAATGAAAGTGGCATATGAAATAAATAGTTTTCAGATGTCATTTGAGATACAATATGATAATTGTAATAATATACAGGTAGATATTAGACTAGAAGCCAAAGGTCATAAGGGAGAGTGCCCTCTTAGTAAGCACCCTTCATTGTTGGGCATCTTAAACACAAATCTTCCACAATTATGGTCTACCATATCTTGGTGTGTGCAGAATGTTGGGGGGGGGGGACTTGGATCACCACAGCAATAGTTTTTTTTTTTTTATGGCACCCACCCTTGAAAGGCTTCTATAAACTTATGGTACATTTGTATTGTGTGGGCTAAGGACTTCTTCCCATTTTTATTAAGTGTGTGTCTCTTTCATTTTTTACACAGCCTAGCAATCCTGCTTAAGAGACCAAATGTAAAACTTTTTCAGTCCACTTTGCATCTCCAATAAGCAGCGCAGTGATTTTGTACAAGGTAATGAAATTCCTTTCTCACCTATAAGTATAGATATAGGCATGATATTGAGTTTTTTTTTTTTTTTTTTTTTTTTTTTTTTTTATATATAGACTGATATTAAAAACAGCAAAAAAAATTTCACATTTGACGTCCATGGACACCATATGGTGACTGCCGTACCATGTGAGGTAGCACCAATACAATGAGATACTATTGCATTGGTGCTACTAGCTGGACAACCAATGCTACCTATCAGCACTCATAGCAGGCGTCTTCTTAGAACTTCAAGCTTCTAGTAGTCTAGCATCTTTCACTTCACTTTGTGTGCATTATTACGCTTCTTCTGTTGTAACCCAGTGATTTCTGTGACAGATGAAAAAGAATTTTTATATGCTGTTTTCATTCTCTTAAACTTGAACATAAGCTTTGATCAGTATTTATTCCTAAATAGGAAAGAGTTTCAGCATTGCACTTCACTTATATAGTTCTAAAGCTTATACCTTTTTTTTTTTTTTATCCAGATTACAATTTTTGAAGAACTGTAATAAACACTGTTTTTATAAATACAATATGCATCAAACATGATCTATTTATGTGCACACACACTCTCCTCCCTCCTTCCCTTTTTTCTTCTCAAGCTGTTGAGACTTTAAATTGAACAGGACTGATTGCATAACAAGTGATGGCCACATTTGAGCAGTGCTTACTCAAAAACTATGGGAACTAGACTGTTGCTACATTTCCAGGTAGATGAACCATCCCATTTTCCTCAAATTTTTTTGTTATATATATACAGGATATCTTCATTGGTATTCTATCTATAAATGTTAGGATTGTAGATGCTGAATTAGGAAAAGTACATCCTGAAAAATCTTTGTCTGTAGTAATCATATAATTAGTATATATTTGACGACTCCAAATCCTCAAACTACAAATTTTGGGTTTTTTTAAGAGAATGATTTTAGGTTTGGCTTCCACTCATTATCTATTCTTGTCCACTTTCATAGTTTCTTGTCTCTTTAATCTTTCAGCATTTTAGCTACTTATTTTATGTACTATAAGTGTTATATCTAGAAAATGATAAATTGCTTAAATAAGGAATTGTGAATAATTTTTACTTTATCAATTACATATATTCATAACAAAAATTAAAGTTAATCAGTGATTTTTCTATTTGAGTTTTGTACTGTTTGTATCTGCTTCTAGTAAAAAAAAAAAAAAAAAAAAAAAAAATCCAAATGAATTTAGAATAATTTTTTATAGGTTTTATAAAGTATGCCATCTCCTTATTTGAGCATTTAATTATATTTATTAAATGTTCTTGTCTGTTGGATTCGATAAGTGCTGCTGTCATTGTATTGTGCATAACAATTTTCATAATCATTTTTTCTTTGTACAGTAATTGCTGTATACATCCTAGATGGTTGTTTCTTGAGCCATAAACATAGCCTATATTTCAGCACCAGTCAGTCCTTGAAAGGTATAATTTTGAATTGCTTTACAGATGTTCTAAATTCAGGCTGATTTGCATCTTTTTGTTGATATTAATGTAGAACTTCAAATGAGCAGTAACTGATAATTAAGGTATGGGAATTCTCTAATCTTGACACTATATGCTTTACAGAAATAGCTATCCAATGTTATTGAGTTACAGATTAAATGTTGGAGGTAAAAAAAAATTCAAAATGGGAAATATTCCATCTTTACTTAAAGAAAACGGCATCCATCCACTCATTAATTTAGTATTTAGCTTACTCTTCAAATTAGTCACTGAGATGACTATCTGGTTTGAGTAAGTAGAATGCTAACAAATGACTGGATATTATGTTATTTACTATATCTGGATTTTCAGTATTTTGAACTTAATTCCACTTCTCTGTATTCAGAAAGTAATTGAGTTGTATAGTATCTTGAACTGTGTTGGAGCATCAGGATCATAAATGAGTGCTACAACAGTTTAAGATTGGTTACCAGTTAGTTCTATTAAAGAGCTAACTAAATCTTTCCAGAAATGTTCTCTCCAGGTAACATATTTCTTAAACTATGAAATTCTTATTTATTTTACTTGATTCCTATATCCTAAATTTCTGTGGGATGTGCATGTGAAGATTATCATATAGAACTATTGATCCAAACTTTCATCCAAATGCATATCCTATCTATCTATCCCAATGGCTTTAACAGGCCTTTAAGGCCCACAACCTTCCAAGCATGCTTGGATTTCGTAACCGAAATACGAGAATAGAATGGTCACTCCTATGCCTCAAGGTATTCTTGGCTGTATCGCTGTGTGTTCAAGGGGCCGGTTTGCCTGCTTGCGGGATGAAAAACACCAGATAAACTGGCGGAAAAAACCCTACTGACCGCGCCCAAGACCGGCTAACTTGGCTATGGCTGAGGAAGATCCTTCAGCTCCTCACGTCTCCGACGGGAATCGAACCTAGGACACTCCTTCCCCAGGCGTATGGTTGCGAAGCGCAAAGCCACTAGGCTAACCGCGCAGACATCCAAATGCATATGCAAGTCTAAAATACACTGTTTAGCTTTGCATTAGGAATGCCCACGATTTACATATTGGGTGCAATAGCAGAATACCACATAATGATGTCAAGTGTGGCTACTATAAATGGGCTCACTTATCCTCTGTACATAATTGGTAAATGTTTGCCAGTAATGGAGAAACGTGGCAACGTAAGCCAATTTGACCTCGGGCAGGTAGTTGGGGGCCTGGAGAAAAGGTGCCAGTATTTTGGAAACAGCCACACTTGTTGGTTGCTCCTGTACTACTGTATCAAGGATGTACCAGGACTAGATTAACCATGAACAGACGTCCAGCAAAATGGCTCGCATTGGTAAGCCATGTGTCGTTGATCCTAGATGTGAGCATCACTTGTCAATAACTGGTATCTCAACAACCTGCAACACACAGCTTGCCCACAGTACAACAGTGGGGTAGTTTGACCCATTCCACATGCACATCATTCTCTATACCTTGCTTTGCCTGGGATTCAACAGCTGGAGACCAACAAGGATGCTCATGATGATGGTCAGGATCACAAACAATACCTCATATGGACAAGAAATGTCAGCAATGGATCTTTAGATAGATGAAGGCTGTCTGGAGTGATGAATCCTACACCAGTTACACTATTGTGATGACTGGGTTCACACATGTAAACAGCATGAATCTCTATCCCTGGTTGCACAGTTGGAGTTCAACAGACCAATAGAGGTGGTGTTATGGTCTGGGGAGCTTTTTCCAATCACACTTTGGGTCCATATTGGTTATCATCCCATGAATGATGAATGCTACAGGGTTAGTTGCATTCACCATTTTTTGGGGTAGACCTCCTGCATATCTGCAGGAGGTCTACCCCAACCACCATGCTGTCTTTCAACAGGACAACTCACCTTGTCATCATGCTTCTACAACTGAGTGGTTGGAGGAACACAATGAATTTGCCACATTGCCTTGTAACCCAATTGAATGATGCGGGATATGCTAGAACAGGGTACGAGAACTGCTGATCCCCTTCCATGGAATGAGCGCAAATTGACAGTTGCTGCAGCTGACGTTGGTCAAGTTATATATGGAGGATGTTAGACACCTTATAGAATCTGTTCCTAGGTGTCTGTAAGCCATCATTGCACAGAGGTGGACCAAGTCATTATTAGGTTCATGTTCCTAATGCAAAGCTTACTCAGTGTAAAGGATGTATAGAACTGGTATAAAGCCTGTTTTGTTATATATGAATTGTGCATTGAGCATATAGGTAAAATTAAAACTATGTTTAAATTATGACAATTCTGCTTATGAAGGGTTGAAAAGTACATTATGCTATGAAAGACCAAGTAAACTAAGATCCTCATGGGAGACATTAGACAAATCACATGCTATTTTAGGCTTCAGCAAAAAAAAAAAAAAAAAAAAAATCTGTGGAATTGTCTATGTACAATTCCATTGTAAAACTGTTATCTATTGTACTCTTACCTTTAGAAGTCTTTATATTAGTAGCAATGAACTCAACTAAGGGTACTAATTTGCTGTATGTTATTTACTCCAAATGACTGTTACTTTAATCTCCATGTCTTCTATTTCCTAATGTTATTTTATGTGTTTACACTAGCTTTACTGGAGAATAAGATTTAAGTATTTTTTTTAATCAAGACTAATTCACAGCACAAGTATAAGCAAAATCAATTCTTAGATTTTGCTGACCTGACTTTAGTACCTAGTGCAACTGCCCAACTTGCTCTCCCTTTAGTTATGCCACTGCGGTTGGACTATTCACATTTGTCTTTAGGGGTGAAGCAAGATGCTTTTCATATTCCCCGCTATCTGTTGCAGTTACAGCGAGGGTAAAATTTATGAGCAGTTTGCTTGCCCTGATTGTCATGGAGATTATGCATCTCTATAGGAGGTTAATATAGCTTTTGGTCTTCTATGTTTGAATATGTCCGTTGCCTCGTATGCTGCGATTTGCTGAACCAAATCGTTGGAGTGTGTGGACGTCTTTAGGATGAACTTGGATGCTAAGGATTGCAGAAAAGAGAAAATATAAGGAATATTTGTCTCTCTATGGAGTTGATTGTTTCTAACATACCACGAGGCGTTCAGAATCATTCTCAGGCACTTGTTCTGCACTCGCTATATTTTGATAATGTTAGTATTAGAGGTGTGGCTCCAGGCTGGAGAGGCATAGGGGGATGATAGGATGAATCGTTATCTGGTATAGTTGCAATTTGATTCTGTTGCTGAGCTTGCTATTTCTATTAATTAGCGATAGATCTGAACTATGGTTTTAGATGCCTTTGCGCACGTAGACTTCATGTGTTGGTTGAAAGATAGCTTTTTGTCGAGAATTACACCCAGGTATTTTGTTGCTGTCTGCCAGGGAATTTTAGTATTGAATAGTAACACATCTCCTGCAGGAGACATTGGCCTTTTTGAGAAAAGAACGGCTGTTTTCTGGAGGTTGACTTCCAATCTCCACTTAGAGAACCAACCCTCCAGCTTTAGGTTTTCTTGAAGCTTTCTGGTAATGAAATGGGGTCGGAGAGATCTAGTTAGTATTGCTGTATCATCCGCATACAGGGCCAAAATGAAAGTCATCGGATTGTGCGGGATGTCCAACATGTATACAGAAAACAGCAATGGAGCTAGTAGGGATCCCTGCGGCACTCCAGCAAAGATATGGTGCTGGGATGAGGTAGAACCATTGCTTTTAACTTGTATTGATCTATTCTAAAGATATGAATGGATTAGATGAACAATTTTTAGTGAGGTACTGGCTGAAATCAGTTTGTGTAGGAGTCCGAAATGACAGATTTTGTCAAATGCTTTGGATAGGTCTAGAAAAACAGCTCCTGTGCACTGGTGCCAGTTATAGCTGGTGGTGATGTATTCCACAATTCTCTGGATATGCTGTTATTGCCAAAAACCGAACTGTTCTTTAGGGAGGATGTTCAGGTCATTTACTGAGGTTTGGAGTCATGAGAGGATGACCTTCTCCACCACCTTACCCAGGTTGGTGATAAGACTGATTGATTGGATGATAATTTTGCAGTAGGTGTTGGGTCCTTGCCTGGCTTATGTATAGGGATTACATCAGCCAGTTTCAAGGTGGAAGGAAAATAGTGAAATCTTAAGATTGCATTTATTATAATGGTCAGGTACCCTATAGCTTTTCAAGGCAACAGCTTGATCACCCTGTTTGAAATGCTGTCTTAAGCTTTTTTGTTCAAGTTTTTAATATGTATTTCACCAGGTGTTGTGGGTACAATGTGGTCAGTACTGGTATTAGGAAGTTTGAGCAAGTGTCTAACCTGTCTGTAAATTTTGTATATATGATTGAAGTCTTAGATTTCCATATGCAGGTTTGCACTGCTCTTCCAAATTTCTTGCCATGGCCTCTGCCTTGTCTGCATCAGTGTGTACAAGGCCCTGGTCAGTGAGTATTGGGGGAAGAGATTTGCCCCCTTTTTTTTTTTGATATTTCTTAGTAATTTCCAGACAGTGATCAATAACTGTGATTGGATTACAAAAAGTAAAGGCTAAAGGAATTCTATTTAGGTTAATAAAAGTGTTCAAGAATTTTGTTTTACCAGTTGTCATAATGATGTAACACTAATTTTTATTCAAGGGATACTTCATCAGAATTAGATGCATGTAGCTCTTTACAGCCTTATCCCTGGGATATGCTATTGTGCCTTTTATATATATATATATATATATATATATATATATATATATATATTGCATTCTCTGTGTTTATAGATAAAGATGAGTGCTCTGCCCAATGTTTTCCTTTGCTATCTTTCCTTTTGTATTTATACAGCTGTCCTGAAAGGAAATGACCTTTCTTTTGATAATTGCTATGCTTCATCAATTTCATTTCTGACATATTTTCATGTCAGACTGTCTTATACAACAATGCTGAAATAAAATTTACATTTGTTTGCTACACATGCAGTGGAAATTTCAAATCTTTTGTCTATGAATAGCATGTTTGATCTTAAATAGAAAAGTTTAAGTGATGTTTTTTCCTTCTATATTCTTAGAAATTTAGACATTTCTACTAATCTTTAATTTTTTTCCCTCTAGTTCCTTTCCAGTCTTGGAATTCCTGCACAGTGGGAAGTAACTGATGTAATTGGATTAGATGAGGAAGCTCTTCAGAGTGTGCCTCGTCCAGTAGCTGCAGTGCTTTTCCTATTTCCCCGAAATGAACAGGTGAAAATTTTTCATTTGTTAGATCTATAATAATTGATTGGCCATAATTGAGATTAAGTTTGAAGTTTTACCATCCCATTTTCTGTGTATATGACATAATTTTGCTATTATTACTCAGTTTTCAATAAATAGTAGAAATTACTGCTTTTATGGTGCAGCAGTTACAATAAATGAAGTGTATGTGATGGGTTTTGAGCAAGGATACATTATCTAATCTTAGTGATGATGGCAGGGTCACTTGAAAGTTGATGGGTTTTATTTTCCCTTTCAAAACAAGCAGATTAGTGTGTCTGCATGTGTGTGTGCACACACAGTAACATAATAGACAATATGAAGGTATAACAAAGGTGCTTGTGTTGAGGTCTTTCATGTTCAACCATTAATCTTGCTAATGGTCTGCACCAAACATTTGGTACCAACTCATTAACTTGCAATTTGGAAATTGCAGAGCCTCTGTAGCTCAGTTTTTTATTGATAATACTCTTTGGTTGGAAAGGCCAAGTTCAAATCCTGTCTAGGAAATAACCTTTATTAGGACTTTTAAATTGAAGATGGGTTTATTTTGATTTGCTTAGGTTTCATTTTACAAAAAAGGCAACCCAACTAGAAGAGTTTTGGCACTTTACTGACATGGCATACTAGCTTCCAAGCATTAGTTGCTTTGGCAATACATCCTAAACAATTAAAAATCATAATATAAGAAGTTTTGAAATGCTTTCAAAATGGTTGATTTTTATTTTATGTAAATCCCCCTCATAAAGATTCAGGCCTATCATACATCTTTAGTATTCAGTGCGCTAAGATTTACACCACATCCAGTTCTTAGAAATTAAACATGGTACTTCTCAACCTGCTTCAGGCCTTCGGTGCATAACTCTTGCAATGGGTAATGACAAATGTAGACAAAGTATTGACAAATGTTTGGGAAGCTCATTGGGCATTTTCCAAACGTCACTTGAACCTATTGGTGGGAAAGCAGTGAAACAATTTTTGTCCAAACAAGCTGGCATGTCATTTGCATATTAAACTTATGCACATAGAACTAAGAGTTATACTATCTTCATCAGCAATAATTAATCTTTCACTTCATGATTTCCATGGAGTTAGCATATCCATAATAGCAGAAATTGCAGAGATATCTAGGATACAATATAAAAAATTGCAATCGCACACACAGTAAGTAGAAAATGTTAAGATCAGAAAATTAAATTTGTGAGGAATCTAATGGATTCTGGTAGCTAGCCTTGGCTGTTAGGTAGGAGGTCTAAGAATTGTTTTTCCTAAATCTTCAAGATTTATACAACCATTTATATTTGGTTGGGTTGTTTAATTTGCTGATTCCAAAAAGTCAAGTTTGCATTTGTTTTGCTCTTTCCCCATTCCCTTGAGTTCTTATTAGAACTGACTGAAATTAAAAAAAAAAACCTGGTCAGAAGTATTTCAAGGTATACATGTCAGGAATCTGATGTGAACAGAACTAGCTCTCATAATTAGTATTTTGTCCTCAGTGACTTGCATTAAACTAGTAGTAAAAAGCAACTTTCCCTCATTTGAGGTGTTTAACCAAATAGACTAGGAATACTTGTTTTTTTCTTATGAAAAAACAATGGGAAAGAACAAGCTAGAAGTTTTACAAGAATGAAGTGTCTTTTTTCATGGATAGTAGTAAATACATGGAGTGACTTACCTAAGAAAGTGGTGAGTATGCAGACAACAGTTCTAAGGTTATTTGATTTTCCATGATCTAGAAAAAAACCTAATAAATTTCTGGACTCTGAAAGGCCTATTACAGTAACATATGTAAGACTCTTTCTGAAATGAGAATTTGATTCATTTTTCTTGAATAGTATGGTGGCATCATTTTGAATAATCTTGTAAAGCTTGCATACCTTGAAAGTCCAATTTAAAAAAAAAATGGATTTTCTTCCTTTGAAAAATATTTTGACTTTTTTAATGTGAGACTGACTTTGCACTTTCTATTATTATGTGCAACATCTTTAAGCCAGTTCCAGTTATTCTCATTGAAGCTTGTTGAAAAGCAGTTATTTTCATTGACATTCTGAAAACTTCATTTGTTTCAATTTAGAGCATGCATCTCAATTTTGTTAACTGTCTGACTTGTATCTTTTTTAAATAACTCGTGTCTTATTTTCCTTTAGCATGAAGAGCATTGTAAACAAGAACGGGAAACAATTGAAGCTAATGGTCAGACAGTGAGCAGCAATGTGTATTTTATGCATCAAACTATTAAAAATGCTTGTGGTACTGTAGCTCTTGTGCATGCAGTGGCAAACTCTGATCAGATTGCTTTAGGTAAGTTTTTTAACTTTTTGATAGAATAATTAAAATTTTGTTCCTTGCAAAATCTGCAATTTATGTACAATTGTTGTGCAGCTTTTTCTTTTAATACATGCTGTAAAAAAAAAAAAAAAAAAAAAAAATCAAATGCTATACAAACTGATATTTTTGCAAATTGTATATATTTTGCAGAAGTATCTATACATCAAAATTAATGTGTAGAGTGATATTGAAAGCACTCAAGTGTCTTGTTCTTTATTACTCTTCCTAAAGATATTCCTCAAGTTTTTTTAAGTGTACATTACTAATCAACAGTTTTCCTCCAAATAAGTATTATTTGTAAACACTTCAATATTATATCTAATATTTCTTTCTTCTAAGGCAGTTCTTTCCAATTTTTTTGACATCATGGCACACTAATCAAATTAAAACATTTTATGTGGTACACTGAAGTCATTGTGTATCAGTTCTTGTGACTTTTAACTTCACATTTTTGTATGAGATACCAAATGAATTTCATAAAACTACCCAATTAATCTACCTACATCTTGGTCTCCTCCTGGGTCTTTTCCTGCCATCTTAGTGTCACACTGTTTTGCTAGCCTTTCCTCTTTCATGTTCAAGTGACCATGCCACCTTTTATATTAGCCCTGCTCACACATTCTTGAATGCTAACAATAAGGATTCTTTCCTTATTCCTTTCTTCCTCTTTTTATCTTGTGGCAGTTGAATTTTCTATTCATTTAACTGCAGCTGTATTTTGAGCAATAAGTAGTTAGTCCTATGCCTCTGGTGTATCCTATGTGTGTAGATGCAGGTGTTCATGGGCGAGTTTGCTTGTTCTGGGGGATGAAAAACCAAAGTTTCCAGGTGGAAAAAATCCCCTACCTCAAAGAAAGAGACCAGATAAAGGTTCCTCATATCACTGACAGGAATCAAACCCAAGTCTTTCCAACCAAAGGACTTGGTTGGTACTGACTGAGCTTATTTTAATGCTTTTTCCATTGTTATCTGTTCATATCCTAATTTTTCTCATTCTTATCTGTGGTCTGTAATCTTTGATCAAGCGCTTTTTTTTTTCCTAACCCACTCTCAGATTCATAGCATAGTTTGAAAACTCTATACTGTTAGTTTAGTGTTTTTGACTAATTTCTCTTATTCCATATAAACTTATTCAGCTGGCTCTCTACTATACCATCTTTGCTTATTCTATTTATTTTCAAATTTAATTTGCCATCTTCACTAAATAGTGTGCCTAACAGCAGAAATATTTGTTTTCTATTGAGAATAAAGCTGAAGTTTGTTCCTGCCTATTTTCATAGTTTTGGTCTTTTCATTGATCTTCATGCTGGATTTGTTTATAGCTGTCATTCAGTTTATAGAATCTTTGGAGACTTTTACAGTGGATGTTTAGGAATACACTATTTATGCTTATGTGCTGGTTTAAACTCATGGAAAGACTACAGCACGTAAGATCAATTAGACACAAATTTAATATCTATTTGGTCTCTGTCACTGAGACATCATCGGGAAAACTATATTAAAATAGTAAAAAATGCACACAAAGGCACAAAACAAGTGAAAAAATTAGACAAAGCCTCAAGTCTTCTGAGGGGTGTTCTCTATGAATATGCTATTGGCTAGCCTCTTTCAAAGAGGTTGGAAAGATCCTGGGAACTTTGGATTTTTCATTCCACAACAGGCAAACCAACCAGAAGAATACATGCAATTAAGACTTGGTGCAATGACCTCGTAGCCTTCATTGCTTTAGTTATAATTCCAAAACAACTGCTGAAAGCATTTCATTTCAACATTGTAGACTAAATTTTAGGAATTGCATTTAGTCATCAAAAATTGGCATTGCTAAGATGCAAAAAGTTGTTTATCACTGATAGGTATCAGATACAGAATCTTTTTTTGAGAAATGCTTAAACTCGTAATTCTGCTGTCTTGTAGAAATGTTTTTCATTGAAATGCAATTCTTGTAGATAGGCTTTTTACATTGGTAATACATGACTATTAAATTATTTAAGGAATTTATAACATATACTGAGGTATTAATTAAAAGAAACTTTTAATAAATACCTCCCTATATTTCAGCAATGTCACATTGCCATCTTCATGGGAACATACAACTATGACACAGGCACTACAAAAGCAAATGAGGCAGAAGAGAGAACTTTTGTTCCTAGAGTCCTAAAGATGCCTCTAGCAGACTATATTGAGTTGTCTTGGCTGTTGGGAAGAAGTTCTCAAGATGCAAGCTTTCCAAATTTGGAGCAGTCTCATGCACCCAAATTTGAAGTTTGGAAAGTTTTTTTAGAGCTTAGGCTGATTCCATGAACAATCTTTCATGTTTAAATTTACTGTGGTGTATTAACGTGGTTTTCTTCCAACATATTCTGTGGCGGGTATCCAGAGCATGGTCTGCAAGCACAGAGTGGCTGTATTGGTGAAACTGGATGTAGTCTTTGTGTTCCGAAATCCTGATATTTGCTGTCCTGCCTGTTTGGCCAAAGTGGGACAATTTACAACTGCAGGGACCTGCTATACCCCAGGTAGGTCTAGGGGAAGAAGCGGCTGGTCTTTGATGGAGCGGATAAGGGATGCCAATTTCTTATGGTTTATAACAAGTCGGGGTTTTTTTTAAGATTTTGGTTAACTTTTCAGAGGTGTCCTGGATATAGGGAATGGTGATGGAGTTAGTGTAATATTTGTTACGGGGGGGGTTAACTGGTTTAATATTTTTTGGGGGTTGTAGCCATTGGTTAAGAAAGTGTTAAGGATGTGGTTTAGTTCAGTGGTTAGGGCATTGTCATCTGAACAGATTAATTTTGCCCTGTTATATAGGGTTTTCATAACCCCATATTGTTGTGATGGGGAGGGGGATTGCCGGTGAATATATCTGCCTGTATGGGTAGGTTTTCTGTAAACAGAGAAAGCCAAGGATCCATCAGACTGGCAAGTGATTAGTGTCTAGGAAAGGGAGACTGTTGTTTTCCTCTTTTTCCAAGGTGAACTGGATTCTGGGGTGGTTTAAGTATGTTAAGGAGTGGAGTGTATCTGAGCCATGTGGCCAAATAGCAAACACATCAACGTAGTGAAGCCAAACAGTGAGTTTTTGTGGGGCTGAGTTTAAGGCTTTCTTTTCAAAGTCTCCATAAAGAAGTTGACCAGGGGTGGAGAGAGTGGTGAACCCATGACTGTCCCCTCTATCTGTAGAATTTTCCTTGTCAAACAAAATAGCCAGAGTTCATGGTGAACTGAAGTAGGGCTGAGATATCTGGAGGAAATTTGGCTTGGATGAGCTCTCTAAGGTTTCCTTGAGTAGGACAGTTGTGAATAGGAAGGAGACGTCAAAATTGACCATTATGTCAGTATGTTGGAGAGAGGTTTTCTATACTGGGCTTTGAAGTGGGCTGAGTTTCTTTTTTTTTATGTGATGGTGTGTTGCCAGTATAGTGTGTGAGCATTTTGGATAAATGTTTGGCTAATTTGTATGTGGGGGAATCGATGCCATCCATTATGGGATGTAATGGCACATTTTGTTTATGTATTTTTGGAAATCCATATATTTGGGGGGGGGGGTCTAGAGTTAAAGGTTTTTTGTTGGTAATTTCCACAGGCCAAGAAGTGACCTTAAGGAGCCTTTGGAGCATTCTAATTTGGAAACTGGTGGAAATATACTAAATAGGAAGGTGGATAGGTCCGATCTAACAATAAAGCATTAAGCTTACCTGTGTAGTCAGTTTGGTTGAGAACCACAGTGGCGTTTCCCTTATCTGCTTTGGTGATTACTATTTCTTTTGTTTTTCTTCCTTTCTTGTAGAGCTTTATATTCTCCTTTGGATAGGTTAGTGTATCTGAAAATACTTGCTGCTAATTTTAATCCTCCATGTTTTAAGATATGTATTAATCAGGAAATATGAGGAAATAAAATTTTTCACTAATCACATTCCTTAAGTTGATAAACTGTCTCAGCAAGTAATTTGGCTTGTATTCATCTAATTAAATGGGCAGTTAATCATTTACCCAATTTATATCTTCTGGGGAATTAGCTGGTTTCATAGAAGGGGAACCCTTCTGTCTCTATACAAGACAAACTTTCCTTCTTTAGTCTTTTATAAAGTTTTCAGTCCTAACTGACATTTGGGTCCAGTTGATATATTTTGCAGCCACCTAAGCTATGTTGAGCTCTCATTGATTTAATTTCTATTATCCATTTTGTCTGTACCCTTAATGGAGCAAACAGGATGTTATGTTATAACTACATAATTAAAGAGTACATTAATTTGTTTAAACAGTTTCTTCTGAATTAATTTGTTTCACACTTTTAGTATTGTTTAACTTTGAATATCAGGTTTCTAATGCACCAAGAGTTGCTCAATTACTTATCTTGCCCCCCCCCTGGCTTTTTCCCTGTCATCAAATAAGTTCTATAAACCTTTCACTCTCATTCTGTTTTAAGTGATGCCACCTTTTAGATTATCTTTATTCACACATTTTTAATGCTTATGATGCAAGATTTGTTTCTTTCTAATACCTTCATCTTGTTATGAATTACTATTGATATGAACAGGGTTTAGGATTATTTCTTTAGACTCCAAAAATTTTCTATCTCATCGTAACAATGATGAAGATTATTAGACATTTTCCCAGAGTAATGGATGTGGGAGGCTCTCCTCATTTCAATTTGCTGAAAATAGGACATGGCTGGATAAGGCACTAGCTTGAGTTCTCTTGTAGTTGGTCTCTTTGGAGTCGAAAGAAATAATCCTAAACCCTGTTCACATCAATAGTAATTTAAGCTACAACTTATCAAACTGCCACAGTTCTGCTATCCAATATTGGCATGCATGAGATTGTGAGCACACACAGTGCCTAATAATACAGTTAGAGATTGTTCTTCTTTTTAAACTCATCTAGGCTTTAGCCTCTACATTGCTTTTTTGCTGCATTTTTAATACTGTTCAGATCCAGTTCTTGACTGGGATTCTTATGTTTAACACCTGAAGAAGTCTGTTAGACGAAACGAGTTGTGCAATTTAAAACCTTGCGTTAATCTCTGTCATATATATATATGACACATTAACTCACCCACATACAGGTTATCCAAATATTTGGCGTCATCGTTAAAAGCTTATGCAGGAAAATCTTCTTCTTATATTAAAAACTCAACAGATTTTGTCTCTAAAATAAAGGACCTAAAACTAAAATCTTCTGATATCATGGTGAGCTTTGACGTGGTAGCACTCTTTACCAACGTTCCGACACAGGACGTTCTCCATATTTTAAAAAACAAGATTTCAAATAAAATGTTATCTCACTGTGTAAACTCTGGCTATTTTGAATTCGAAGGTAAACTATACAAACAGGTCAAAGGATTAGCTATGGGAAGTCCTCTCTCTCCTGTGTTAGCCAACATTTTTTTCGAGGACTTTGAAGAAAAGGCGATCTCCTCTTTTACTTTAAAAAAAAAATTTGGCTTAGATATGTGGACGATATATTCCTCATATGGGAGCATGGTACTGAGAATCTTAACAAGTTTCTCGACCACTTCAACAACCGCATCAAGATATAAAATTGACTATGGAGATTGAAGAAAATAGTTCCATCTGCTTCCTAGATGTTAAACTCACCAAGACGCCTGAATCAATTAAAGTCTCTATTTTTAGAAAGCCAACACACAGACAGATATTTGCATGCGTCCTCCCATCACCATCCAGCGCAAAAGTTGGGTATTATATCAACTCTAGCGAATCGTGCAAGATCTGTACTCTCAGATGAAGAACTGAAAAAGGAACTACAACATCTTAAATGGACCTTTAAAAACAATGGCTACTCTCTAAAAAAATATTAACAACCAATTATCCCACTGTCAGCGTAGCAACGTAGAGACACAGGACTACTCCAAAGGTCATATCGTCTTGCCATATATCAGCACACTATCCAAAAAGCTGAGTAGAATTCTAAAGAAGTTTAACATAAAAACGTGCTTCTCGACTATGCCAAAAATAAGATCACGCTTCAACTATAAACAACCTCACAACCTTCTACAATTCCCAGGTGTATACAAGGTCACTTGTGAATGCGGAAAGCCTTACTATGGGCAGACAGAGAAATCTATCTTACTACGTCTCGAAGAGCATCAGAGAGACATTGCTTATAAGAGAACCAGAGCAACTGCTCTGTCGGGCCATGTCCTGCTTTCGAAGGCCACCAACATGAAATAAATTGGACATTGACTTCAAACCTACACATCAGCCATGATGAAATAGAGCGCCGCATTGTCGAGTCAAGGGAAATCACCTTAGACCCTTTTCATTTGAATAATAATCTTAGCTATAATTTGGCAGACTCTTTCAACTCTACTATTAGATACTGGAGATCGCGTGATTCCACACACGCACAGGTGTACAACAATAGAACTTTAACTCGGACTGTAGTTCAAGCTCATAATAACTGTAATTTACAGTCGAATATTATGGCTTTATAATTGTATAGCTTTAGAGTGTGTCAATGTTAATTTAAGTGTCTTTTATTATCTTTCTATGTTCTTATCGCCTGAAGTCATTTTTGACGAAACATGTTGCGTTTTTTTCAAATAAATGTCATTGTGTTATAATTCTCGGGTTTAAGTCGGTTAATTTAGAAAAATGAATATAGATATATATAGATATAGATATACTATATATGGATATAGATATACTATATATGGATATAGATATACTATATATGGATATAGATATATACTGTGTATATGTAGAGAGAGGGGGGGGGAGATTTGATATTAAATAATTTAATTTAATAGATTGGATATTCTGAAAGAATTATTGAAAAATTCCTTCTTAATCATCCTAGTCATCACACAGAAGAAATGAATACATTTAAGGGCGACATATCTATTCCTTACATAAATTCAGTTTTACAAAAATTAGCCAAGGTTCTAAGAAAATACAATATCAGAACTTTGTTCACTCCACTTCCTAAAATCTGCTCCTTTAATAAGCCAACCAAAGCCTTGTCATCATCTTAAATATCCTGGTGTGTACAAAATACGGTGTGATTGTGATATTCCTTATTTTGGCCAGAGAGAGAAAAGTCTATTGAATTGCGTATGAAGAAACACATGAGACATCTCTTACAAGAGACAGCGAGTCAGTGCCTTTATCAAACCATATCCTTTTCTTGGCTGATCCTAATGATGAAAACCCAAGTCATACAGTCCGTTGGGACAAATCTACCAACATCTTTCGTTGCCATGATGAATTGGAGAGAAAAATCATAGAATCGAGGGAAATCATCCTCAACCCTGAACATCTAAATAATAACTTGAGCTACAATCTCCCAAGATAGTCATTCAGCTGTAATCATGTACTGGCATTCACATGATGCTGCAAGCACACACTCTCCCAACAAACAAAAGAACAGTTTAAATACAACTATAACGTTTTCATGCTAATTATGTATGGAGACTTTCTGTTGTTCATAGTTTTTTTAACCTTTAGTGTTTTTTCTTTTCTTTTATAATGTTACCTGATGAAGGCTGTTATAAGCTGAAACTAGTCATGTTTTACTATTAAACTCCCTTTTTTACCTAACTCTTGGTTTAAGTCATTCAACTCTATTTCACTATATATATATTCATTTTTCTAAATTAACTGACTTAAAACCCGAGAATTATGACACAATGACATTTATTTGAAAAAAACGCAACATGTTTCGTCAAGAATGACTTCATCAGGCAATAAGAACATAGAAAGATATTAAAAGACATGAAATTAACATTGACACACTCTAAAGCTATACAATTATAAAGCCATAATATTAGACTGTAAATTACAGTTATTATGAGCTTGAACTACAGTCCGATTTCCCTTCTGACGAGGGTAATTGTGCACTTACGAAAGCATATCAGAAGACACTAAAGAGCATTGGAATTAATATCAACAGACTTTTCTTCTTGAAGAAATGCAAGTTTTCCTCAATTATTCCAAAGTTCCTACAATTTAAAGAAATCTTTACTACAGAGAGAATTTGCGATACAAAACGCAATTTATCTTTGCTTTTCACAGAAAAAACATCTTTAGAAAACCAATTAGCAGCCTGCTTAGATCTGGATTCTTGGAATCACATTAGAGATTTAAGTACACACCGTGCATTACAATTTCAAAACTTAAACAAACAGAAGCTAATCAGGAAATTCAACTTTCTCAAGTCGAAACAAGAAAGATCTACCTTAAATAATTGTCATAGCAGACTTAAAAATTTGGTGATTAACAAATCGTCATACGTGCTAAGTCCCGATGAAGAGAAAATTCTCGGAAAAGGCCTAAATTTTGTGTTGGCACCAAAATGCATCCCTAAAGAACTACTTTTAACTAAGATGGAAAAGGCAGCTTCACTACTTCCTACCGCAGACGCGAGTTTACTTCGCATAGAAGCAATTCTTGCAATCAACAATGCAAAACCTCCTTCTGATAATATATCCCCTAGTGAGAGACTTGTGATTAAAAATCTAAGGATTAACAAGGACATTGTCATCTTAAAGGTTGATAAGGGGAATGCAACTGTAGTTCTAGATAAAATAGACTACCGAGAAAAAATCTTAGCACTGTTAGATTCAGATAGTTATTCGGAAATTGAGAGAGATCCAATAAGAGAAATACACAATAGAACCAATCTCCTACAAAAGACCACAGAAATTCCACGGAATACACGGCTCTCCATCCGCTCTTTACACCCACTCATTCCAAGGTTATATGGTCTCCCGAAGGTACACAAAGAAAACTATCCACTGAGACCTATAGTAGACAGCATTGACTCACCCACATACAGGTTATCCAAATATTTGGTGTCATCGTTAAAAGCTTATGCAGGAAAATCTTCTTATATTAAAAACTCAACAGATTTTGTCTCTAAAATAAAGGACCTAAAACTAAAATCTTCTGACATCATGGTGAGCTTTGACGTGGTAGCACTCTTTACCAACGTTCCGACACAAGACGTTCTCCATATTTTAAAAAACAAGATTTCAAATAAAATGTTATCTCACTGTGTAAACTCTGGCTATTTTGAATTCGAAGGTAAACTATACAAACAGGTCAAAGGATTAGCTATGGGAAGCCCCCTCTCTCCTGTGCCAACATTTTTTTCGAGGAATTTGAACAAAAAGCAATCTCCTCTTTTACTTTAAAACCGAAAATATGGCTTAGATACGTGGATGATATATTCCTCATATTGGAGCATGGTACTGAAAATCTTCACAAGTTTCTCGACCACTTCAACAACCGCCATCAAGATATAAAATTGACTATGGAGATTGAAGAAAATAGTTCCATCTGTTTCCTAGATGTTAAACTCACTAAGACGCCTGAATCAATTAAAGTCTCTATATTTAGAAAGCCAACTCATACAGACAGATATTTGCATGCGTCATCCCATCACCATCCAGCGCAAAAGTTGGGTATTATATCAACTCTAGCGAATCGTGCAAGATCTGTACTCTCAGATGAAGAACTGAAAAAGGAACTACAACATCTTAAATGGACCTTTAAAAACAATGGCTACTCTCTAAAAAATATTAACCAATTATCCCACCGTCAACGTAGAGACACAGGACTACTCCAAAGGTCATATCGTCTTGCCATATATCAGCACACTATCCAAAAAGCTGAGTAGAATTCTAAAGAAGTTTAACATAAAAACGTGCTTCTCGACTATGCCAAAAATAAGATCACGCTTCAACAACTATAAACAACCTCACAACCTTCTACAATTCTCAGGTGTATACAAGGTCACTTGTGAATGCGGAAAGCCTTACTATGGGCAGACAGAGAAATCTATCTTACTACGTCTCAAAGAGCACCAGTGTGACATTGCTTATAAGAGAACCAGAGCAACTGCTCTGTCAAGCCATGTCCTGTTTTCAATAAACACGAACAACGAAAGCCACCAACATGAAATAAACTGGCCATCAACTTCAAACCTACACATCTCCCATGATGAAGTAGAGTGCCGCATTGTCGAGTCAAAAGAAATCACCTTGGACCCTTTTCACATGAATAACAATCTTAGCTATAATTTGGCTGACTCTTTCAACTCTACTATTAGATACTGGAGATCGCGTGATTCCACACACGCACAGGTGTACAACAATAGAACTTTAATTCGGACTGTAGTTCAAGCTCATAATAACTGTAATTTACAGTCAAATATTATGACTTTATAATTGTATAGCTTTAGAGTGTGTCAATGATAATTTCGTGTCTTTTAATATCTTTCTATGTTCTTATTGCCTGATGAAGTCATTCTTGACGAAACATGTTGCATTTTTTTCAAATGTCATTGTGTTTATAATTCTCAGGTTTTAAGTCAGTTAATTTAGAAAAATGAACATATCCCAACCCCGAGTTAATAGTACTAATCATCATATATATATGGTATGCCAGTTTCATTTTAAATAGAATTTTTTTATTTGTAGAATTAGCATTTGCAAATTATTTTAATAAAAAATTTCAAAATTTAATCCTATTATCTGATTTTTCAAGGTAGACATCTAAAAATTTGTTTTACAGAAATTTTATTGGTTTCTGTTTCCATTAACTGCATTTTGACCAGGTGTGACCACATCTAACAAAATTTTGAAATTCTATTTAGTAGGATACTGTATTTAACACTACAATAAAATCATCTTGCTTGTGTTCATGCACTCTGGTGCCTGTGGGAGCAAAATTTTTTTTTTATTGTACAGGGTCATTTTTATTCCAATTCTCTAATTGCATTACTGTAATTCTCATTTAATGGGCATGGACTAATTGTCACTGTTCGAAATGTAATGATACAATAAAACTATTTTGCTTGCTTCTGTACAGTATGGTGTTTGTGGGAGAGTGTTTTTCATTACACAAGGATCTTTTCATTCACTATTTAGAATCACCATAATTGGATGACTAAGGCAAACAATAGAGTGGTAGATGCTTCTGAGGAAGGCTAGGACTCTCAAAGGGTTGAGCTAATAATGATTTAGAATGACAGTAAAAAAAAATCATTTTTATTCACAGAAATTTTATATAAGAAAAAGACACTCCATCTAGTGTTCTAAAACAAAATATCAGCATATTTGGGACATATTACTATACAAAAAAAAATTTACCCTGATCATAACAATCATTACTGAATAAGATTCTTTTTAAAAAAGTGAAATATAAATTGTAGATGATAATCTTGTACAACTGGTATACAAGATTATCATAAGTGAGCATGATTTTACTCACTTAGTGCTCCAAAGTACATGAATTTTACTGTGCTTTGAATTATCCAATTTTACCTTATTAGTTTGATGGATAAGCCCCTTGCTATAATCACTTACTAAGCTACCAATTATACAAATGCCATTTGTTATTGGTTAAGTTTCACAAATCTTCTCTCATAGGTGTAAAAGTTTTGTCCATTATAAACGTGAACATATGTTTAGAGGTTATAGGATGACATAATTTGTTCTTCCCCTCAGCAGTTTATTGGATACTCTCATACTGTAAATTATTAGTAATTCATCTGTCTAAGTGTTTTTCACAGCTGTGCTTTTTACATCTTTTTGGTAATTTAAATATACTAACAAAATCCATTTTTAGTTATTGGTTTATAATATATTCTAAAACTGTTTTGTCAAAGCCATGATTGTGTGCTCACCTGCAACAAATTATGGCAAACAGGAATGGAGACATGTTCTCGTGTCCTACCTCAAGGTAAAATACAACATAAGATTCTTTCCAGAAGAGAATGAATGTGTTAAGTGTTTTGTATATTACTAATTTGTTTTCAATAATTTTTCTTATTCCTTCACAAAGTTTTTATTTGACTGGCTCTCCTTTCCCCTTATAAGCTTTGCTTATTCTTAATTATTTCCATCTTTATTAAATTAAAAATTGTGCCTGAATAGCCAAAATGTTTATTTTTCCATCAACTGCTCTATTGAGAATCTAGTCTGTTTTGCATGTTCATGCCTATTTTCATCATGGTAACACTGAAAGTATGAAAATTAAAATAAGACAATCTGCTTCAATTTAGTTGGTCCAGATTTTGAGTATAACATCACTTTCATAAAAGAACAGAGTTCAGTTCGGTATCTGATTTTGTTAGCAAGTTTAATTCTGCTTTGTAATGTAATCCATAGTAGATAATGTTGCACCTAATTTTACTTCAAACCATCTTCCCATACTTGTTCTAACTGCTGCCTTACAACTTAAATTGTATGCATATCTTTTGAAACATTATCTCTCAGCAGCTTGGATGTGCTTTTTCCATCTACAAAATCTAAATCAGATAATTTTACAAGAAAAAGTAAGTTGCAAATGATTATAAAAAAAAATCGAACCTTGAAAAAATATTTTCTCTGCATAATCTCCTTTTAACATTTATACACTTGTCCCATTATGTTGTCCTTCAATACCTAGCAGCATAGGCTCCACACCTCATTTTCAACCTCCTGAATATCATCAAAATGTCTGCCACCAAGGTGCTGTTTCAGTGGGTCAAATAGGTAAAAGTTGCTCGGGGGTTAGAGGTAAGAGGGGTTAGAGTAAGGTGGATGTTGAACTTCCCACTCAAGTTCTTGAATTCTCTACAGGGTTCCTGTAGCTGTATGTGGTCCTTCATTATCATGCAAGAATAATACTCTTGTCAGTAGGTTTGGATGTTTTTATGTGGAAAAAGCATAATGATGTGTAACATTTGAAAGCAAATATGATTTATTATTAAAACATTTAAGGAATAGAACAACGTAGTTAGGAATATAAATTAAATTAAACTTTAATAAATATTTTCCGATATTTCGACAACGTGACGTTGTCGAAATATCGGAAAATATTTATTAAAGTTTAATTTAATTTCTATTCCTAACTACGTTGTTCTATTCCTTAAGTGTTTAAATAATGCATAACCAACGTATAAGCCTGTCTACGAGAATCAAATATGATTTAATGTATTATTCGCTGTTAAGAATTCATTTATTCATCTTGCCTGTGCAAAATAAATAACTAATACTAATAACAGATTTTTTTTAATGTATACTATCACTTTGTTTAAGTGACAGCTCCGTAGTGAAAAAAGTAACAAATTCAAAAGATATTTGGAAAACTTGAGTTAGAATATTTCTTTTTAGGATATGAAGTTTTTCTAACTGAAGGTGAGTTAGCTGATCTTATGTGCAGATGACAGGGTTCTTCCTCCTTGAAAATTAAACTGGCCAAAGAACACAAAACATTCTTAACACTATCTCTAAAGGACAATAAATTGAAGATGCCAAGAAATTATTATCCTTTATGCAAGTGTAAGCAAACAAAGTTTGCACGTGAAGTCGCTTCGTGTCTAGACAACTTGTATATAGAAGCAGACTTCACATTACTTGCCTTAGTATTACCATAATGCAAAGCACATATCCTTACACATGTATAATACTATGTGTTATGGGAAGGGTGTCTGTGCGGTTAGCCTAGTAGCTTTGCACTTCGCAACCATATGCCTGGGGAAGGAGTGTCCTAGGTTCGATTCCTGTCGGAGACGTGAGGAGCTGAAGGATCTTCCTCAGCCATAGACAAATTAGCCGGTCTTGGGCATGGGCAGTAGGGTTTTTCCACCAGTTTTTCATCCCGCAAGCAGGCAAACCAGCCCATGAACATACAGGGATACAGCCACGAATACCTTGAGGCATAGGAGTGACAATTCTATCCTCGTATTTCGGTTAAAAAATCCAAGCATGCTTAGAAGGTTGTGGGCCTTAAAGGCCTGTTAAAGCCATTGGGATAGGATTATGGGAAGGGTCACTACCAGACCAGTTTCAGCCTTTATTGCAGTCTTGTCAGTGGGAGCCAGAAGTGATACCAATGTTGAAGTAAAGCAAAAGTCATATTTCCATACACAAGTAGCCAAAAAGTGTTACACCTTATTACTAAAATACTTGGAATTAGAGATAATGTTGAAAGTTTCTCCAATTGGTTATACTATAAATTAAAGATGCCAAGAAATTATTCTTGGTTTAATCCTTTTACCAAGTGTAAGCAAACAAAGTTTGCACATGAAAAAAAATTTTTTTTCAACATCTAAAGGACAATGTTTAACTATCTTATTGATATGTATAAAATCAAGTTAGCCAACTGTGACACACCATTGAGCCTAGCATATTAAGATATAGTTATTAGTTTAAGGTATGCAACCTTGGGATAGCAAAAATTACAAACTTCAATATAACTGTTTGTGCTTATCAAACTTTTTCTTAAGTCATATGATTAGTGTTGATTATTTTGTACTGATAATTGCAAATAACATTTGATGTCAAAATTAAAATGAATATTACATATTTATTATAGTGTTAAATGTAGCTTCAAAAGATTCTGTTTTTAGAATAAAATTACTTAGTTTTGTTTTTTAAAATTAACGGAGAAAAGCATGCTTACTGTTTAATTTTTGATTTAAAAGATGAAGAGTGTCCTTTGCAAAAGTTCCTGAATTCCACGAAGGAAATGTCTCCTGAAGAAAGGGGTCAAGAACTTGAAAAAGATGAGGTAAGGTTATTGGAAATTTCCTCAAATTATTTTCTAGCCTGTCAACTTTTCTCTAATTTTAGAAAATTTATTTCAAAATTAGTTTGGAGCTATCTTCTATATGGCTAACTTGGTCTTTTAGCTGATTTTTCTTATTCGTAATTGACTAACTTAGGTGTTAGTAATTATTTATAATAATACTTTGCAGTATATACAAATCAAATAATCTTGATTACTGATATTTTGCTAGATTTCAAACCAGAATTTGTAGAGTAAAAACTACAAGACACATGGTACCTAGATTTTTACAGAAAAAATTCAGTTTTGTAACTGAAAACTGTTATCATGGTGCTCTCAATTCTAGATTAAAAAAAATCAGAAGTCAATCTAAATGTGGTCTAGAATGACTGTCCAGATTTTAGATTGCCTACCAAGATGAGATAATATGGCTGTACTTATTGAGGTTAGGGGGAGTTCATAGTTGATGCAGATTCTGAAAATATACTCAGAGCTATAGCAGCTTCAATGATTAGAATCTTTTGGCTAGAACTTGAATAAAATGGAAAAGAGAATTTGATTCCTTCTTCATTTGGCAAGACTTTGCTTCTTGTTTTAAGCTTCAGCTTGTTGCATCTTACACTCTGATGCAGGCAGTCTGTCCACTGCTTTCTTGGTCTACCAACTTTTTTTTTTCTCATTTGGTTTCCAGTCACTTGCTAGTTTAACTATTCTTTGAGTCCATTCTATTAACATGTTGACTCTATTCTAATCTTTTTTTATCCATGCATTTATCATTTATAGGTTGTAGTTGACATTTTTTTTTACTCATATCAAGTTTGTTTTATTATTTTTCTTACTGTTTACATTTTACACATTGTAAGCTCCTCCGTACCTCAATTGGAAGAACAACGGTACATTGCGCCCTTAGATTAGAAAAGGCCTAAGTTCAATTCTCATCATGATGGGAGGAATCTTTATATGGACTTTCGGTTGAAGGAGAGTTAGCTGATCTCATACGAAGGTAGCAGGGTTTTTCTCCTGGAAACCTGGGTTTTTCATCCTGCATACAGACAAATTGGTCCTTTAGAACACTCAATTACAGACAAAAAAAAATACTAGCTGTGGGGGTGGTTGTGTGCAGTAGATGGCATTGATGTAGGTGATTGGTAGTAGAGATGGAGTGTTGTACAGTAGGTGTCCTCCCGCAATGAGTCTTTGGACTCCTTGGAGGTGTCAAGAATAATAATTTTTGATGTTTCTATTCTGGTTTCTCATGCATACATCAATATTGGTCAGACTGCTGATTTATATATTTTTGTTAGATCTTTATTTTTTCATAGTTGAATTTAGACACATTGATATTTTATTAGCCTTAAGAGATTTTTTTTTTTCCCTTCCTCCTGTGTTATGTTTTTTTTCACTAGATTATTCCTAGGCATTTAAATTTCATTACTTTTTCCATTTAGTTCTAATTTACATTTGATTGGTTCTTTTGTTTTTGATTTCTCTGATATTTGCATGTTAAAATTTCTGCATATCTATTAGTTTGGATAATTGCTTCTGGGGGACTTCATTTTCTGTAAGTAATTATGCATATCAAACCAAATTTAAACTTTCTTTTTTAGTTTTTATTCTATTTCTTAAATTCTGTTATTTCATCCATGATAATGTAAATTTAATGAGGACTTGAAGAATCACCTTGTCTGATCCCTTTCCTTATAGGAATTTATTTGTTTTGATATCTTATTACGCATTCATTTTTTGTTATTGTAAAAACCCACAAGGTGGTAAATCCTAGGCTTTACAAGTAAATCCTAGTATTTACCATAGTGAGGTGGTAAAAGTCTGAAAAATGCTTCCATTTCGAGCTTTTTACCAAACCATTTCATAAATGCTAGCAATTTGCCAACACCAATTGGTATAAGCCCATTTTGTTTACATTATGATAACATTTTATCAGCCAGAAGGATGATTATATCTTGGTTCTGTTGTCTCTTTTAATAGTTTGACATTCTGTTGGAGAGAAATTTTCTTTGCACAAAGTAAATTGGTTAGGTTATGTTCCTAACCTTCTGATTCACTGTGTCTTCGTTTTTATGAAGGAAATAAAAAAAAAATGTAAAATATGTTAGCACAAACAAACTGATTGTAGCTGCTCACACCCATCTATACTCAGCATTTTACCAGAGTGGTTTGGTAAAAGAAATGGAAGCGTTTACAAGCATTTTTTGGACTTTTACCACCTCACTATGGTAAATGCTAGGATTTACCACTTTTCAAGCTTTTACAGTAACATATCTTTGAGCACTTCAGTGATTTCTAGTAGTATCTTTCTCAATACTAATACATTCAGGCATTATGTAATCTGATTCTGTCAAAGGCCTTCTCTAAGTCAATGAAATAGAAATACTGGTTTGTTAAATTATATTGCTTTTCTGCTATTTGCTTTATAACAAATATTGCATCGCTATGATCTTCCCTTGCAGAAACCTGTTCATTATAATTTAGTCTTGATTCTAGTTCTTGGATTATACTTCTACATTTTTAGAGTAGTGCACAGTAAGTTTATTCCTTGATAGTTTTTGAGGTTCAGATTTTTTTCCCTTTTAAATGTTGGTATTGTATATTCGTTGGGAATCTGTCTTTTCTTTTGTTTTAAATTTCTCATTTTTAGTCATTTCTTTATCTTCCATATTTCAGCATTTCATTATATAAATTCCATCAGTTCCAGATATCCTATTTTGCAATTTTGAACTGATCCTATTCAATTATCTCAATTTTCTGTTTTTCTGGCTCTGGTATTTCAGCCATTTTTTATTTCTTCTTAGTCTTAATATAATTTGGTAAAATATTCTTTATTATTGTTCTCTTTTTCTGTGACCTGGTATTTGCAACTTTATTTTCTTTTGATTTTGGCTCTTTATACTTGTTTCTGTGCTCCATGAAAGTTTGTGTTTGGAATAGCCTTCAAATATTTTTTGTTTTGAGTTTTATTTTTTTTATTTCATTTCTTTTATATTCTTCATATTCAGCTATACTAGTTTTAAATTTTTATTAAATGCAGTTTTCTTTGGTTTCTAATGATGCTTCTATTTCTTCTGTATACCAGAGTCCATCTTGTTTCATAGTTGACAGTTCTCTCTCTCAATTTCTATTTTTGTTTTTCCTTTTTCAGAGCTATAGGCACTGAATATATTTAGTTTTATTTTGCAATTTTATTTTTATTCTCAGTAACCTTTCAGATATGCATTCCTATTTTATTTCACTTTGCAAATCTTCATCTATTATTCCTGTATCTGCTTTAGCTCTTTCTTGTTTCTCTACTCCACTTAAAAAAAAAAAAAAAAAAAAAAAAAAAAATCATTAGCTATTTAATTCATACATTTCTTTACCTTTTTTTTTTTTTGTTTTGCTTATCCAATTCCTCAATTATTTTTTTTTTATTTAAGGAATGACTGTTCCAACTTCCGATCCTTAATGTGTTCTTTTTCCATTGTTCTTTCATGGTGAGATCTATCTCTAGACTGTCCTGTTGCATCTTATATTGTTTCTGTGAGCATTTTTAATTTTTACCTCATACAAATGTTGCTAGCCCTACTTGTTCATTGCTCCCCCCCCCACACACACACACGTGCTTTAGCCAGATATATTAATGTGGCCTTCATGCCTAGGGTTGACCTAGTAGTGTAAATTACTGGCATACATCACTTGTTTTCTCTCTCTCGCTCTCTCTGTGTGTGTGTGTTGAGGTAGTAGGAAAGATTGAGAGGGGCAGAATTTGCATCTTTTTTCATGTATGCTGGTAATGTTAAGTCAACAGGGTCACATAATCTACTCAGTTTCAGTGCAGCTAAGTTAATTACTACTATTCCTCAAATTTGCATTTACCTTTTTTTATATAAAGCAATATCTAGTTCATCAGATAAGTTTGTATTATCTTCTTAGGCTGTCATTTTATATTTTTAAATGAGCATCAAACTAGTTTTCTTACCCTTCCAATAACTGAGCATGTCCTTTTTCTCAGGACAAGTTTCCTACTTGTTTAGCTTTACCTTTTTTTTTTAATACTGACAATTTCTCTAATTGACTTCTTTTAACAGATGCATTCCAAGTGTCCTTAACCTACTTTCTCAGTGGATATATCTACTTTTTTGTATCTCTAACCTATGGTCATATCCCACTGTGTATAGATGTTTGTTCTTTGTCTTTACTGTTCCTACAAAAATGTACCACTTAATCTCAAACATGAGATTACTGTTCCTATTTGGAGGCCTGAAGTGGCTTGATAAAGTACCATGTTTGACTTCTAAAGCAGGGATCCCAAGTTATCTAATTTAGCATATGGTACAAATATATGCTTTCAGTCCTATCTTGTGGTGAGATAACAGAACCAAACCAAATAGTTGAATGACTGAGTGAGAATTTTGCAGAGGTCTACCATCTAGGTTGTGATAATGACTGATAAAACAGAAGTTGAAGAAATGAAGATGCTTAAAATATTGCGAGAACCTCGATACAAACAGTCGTAGGACTAGATGGCATAATGCCCAGTGTATTACAAGAATGTGCAAGGGAATTATCAGCTCTTCTGACCAAGCTTTTTAACTTAAGCCTCAGTATGGGAAGGTGCCAGTGGAGTGGAAAGTGTGGGTAAAATAGTCCCATTGCATAAAGTAGGCTCCAAGACAGAAGTAGCAAATTATAGGCCAGTCAGCAACTGGAGAGTAGTTAAGGTATTGAAGAAATTTGGTGAAAGCCAGAAATATGGTACTCTGTAAGGGACATGGTTTTGTGGAGGAAAAGTCTTGCCTCAGTAATTTGTTTACTTTTTATAATCAAGCAAATTACTAAGGCAAGACTTGCCCTTGGATAAAGGAAAATGGCTACTCGGTGATATTGCTAGACTTTGCAAAAGCATCTGATGTGATTCCACATAAAACTGTTGCATAAATTGGAGCAAATGGGGATGGATATCAATCTGGTCATTCAGATTAGAGGATATCTGATGGACAAATATCAAAAAGTAGTTTATGGAGGAGTTGAGTTCCAGAGAAGCAAGTACAAATGGTGTATGTACCATAGGACTCGGTACTTGCTGTTGTTTAATTAGTGTATCAATGATATAGGAAATGATTTGATAGGAAATATTCAGTTTGCTGATGATGCTGAACTGAAAAGAGCAATGGTAAATGGTGACACAGAGATTCTGCAGGAGGACTTAGTCTAGTGGTATGATGGAACTGAACTGCAGAAAACCGAGGCCAGGGACTTGGGTGTGATTGTGGACAGGGAGTTGAAGTTTAGAGGGAATATTGCAAAGGTAACCAAAACAGCAAATCATTTATATAGTTAAGGAGATATATGATAGGTATTATATGAATAACGGATCTCCCATGAGTCTTCTGATCCCATGGAGATACCTTACGTTTGTCATCCTTGTTAAGAGTAGTGGATGAGGAAGTTGAGAGACCGACTGAGCTAGAGGTATGTGGGGAATTGAGCAAACTTGATGATAATAAGGCTGTGGGACTTGATATATATTACCATGTATTTTGGAGGAATGTGTCAGGGATTTTACATCTGCCTTGACATATTTGTTTAATGAGTTGGATCAAGTTCCAAAGGAGTAGAAGGAAAGGAAGATTGTACCACTTCATAAATGAGATAATAGGACTTGAACATAAAGTTTTGTCACCTCACGATAGGCCAATCTTTGTCAGGTGTTGTGGTTAAAGTGTTGGAGAGGCCAGTGAGAACTAGGATTCAGAATTGGTTTGAAAACAGTGGTTATTATCTTTGATGGAAAACATAGATTTGCTAAAGGTCAGGTCATGTTTTAGTAATCTACTTGCTACAGTCAAGCAGTAGCTGCAATATGAGGGAGATGAATACACAGCAGTTTACTTAGCTTTTGTAAAAGCTTTGATAATTACTACAATAAATTGATAGTCAAACTAGAGTGAATGGTTTTGTATATTAAACTAGTGCACTGGATTGAAGATTGGCTGTCTGATAGGTATCAACACGTTGTGTATGGGGAGCAATTTCCCACAAGAAGAAAGTAACAAATGGTGTCTCAGGGGCAGGGTGAACACTCGGCAAAAATATTTCGTACTAACTTATGTAGGAAAACTTGCTCACGTTTTATAACACAGTGATGGCTGAACTGGATATGGGTAATGGGTTTACAGTGATACTACTGGACCTTGCCAAGGCCTTTGACAGGATACCAGATGGAACCCTAATCAGTAAACTGGACAAGATGGGGATGGAGATAGGGTTGGTGAGATGGATAGGAGGGTGGTTAAAGGAGAGATACCAGAGAGTGGTTTATTCAGGAGTGGAGTCTAAAAGACTGCTTGTGACTAGTGGTGTGCCACAAGGCTCTGTTCTTGGACCACTGCTTTTCAATTTGTTCATCAATGATATAGGAAAGGATCTGAGAGGAAGTGTTCACTTGTTTGCTGATGATGCAAAGTTGGGTAGAGCAATTGTGAGTTCACAGGATGTCCAAATTTTTACAGGATGATTTGGATAGTTTGGAGGACTGGGCTAGGAAAAATGGATGTCAATTTAATGTGGCAAAGTGTAAGGTTATGCACTTTGGGGTGAAAAGAATAGCAGCAGTATATCACATTGGTGGAACTGTACTCCAGGAGATTGAGGCCAGGGATTTGGGAGTGTTGGTGGATAGGGAGTTGAAGTTTAGAGAGCACATTGCAAAAGTGGCTAAATCAGCTCATCAAATCACTTGGCTTCTGAAAAATACTTTAACATGCAGAGACAAACAAGTTGTTGTTCCTCTGTATCGAGCCTTGATAAGACCCCATCTGGACTACTGTGCCCAGTTATGGGCATCAGGGTTTCTTTGTGATGAGGAGGAAGTGGAGAGGATCCAGAGATGAGTGACCAAGATGATAGCAGGTCTGTGGAATGAACGTTATGAGAATAGGTTGAAGATTTGTGGGTTGCAGAAATTGGTCGATAGGCGAAGGGGGGGTGATATGATTGAGACATTCAAATTACTGAAGGGTTTCTATAAGATTAATCCAGAAGATATTTTTGAGAACAGGACTGGTGGTGGGAGGACTAGGGGCCATAGATGGAAGCTGGGCAAGAATGTGGTTAGCAGGGGTGTTAGAGCTAGGTTTTTTACTTGGAGAGTGGTGAATGAGTGGAATAGACTTCCAGAGTCTGTTGTGGGTGCTATGACTGTGAATGAGTTCAAGGCAAGGTATGATAGTGTGTGAATGTCGAATAGTTGTTCTTGACATGATGTTAGGGCCTCCCTTGATGAGTCTGTCGACTCCTTGGAGTTGCCCAGAATAATAATAATAAAAGGTACTAGATCTCAAAAAAAGTACTAAATTTTTATTTGCTTTCGTTTCACCCTATTTACAGCATTTTACAATATTATTACCTTATTATCATATTTGAACTCGATGTAAAACTGCTCAATTAACACATGTATAACAAATATGAAAAGGAAAAAAAGTGAAAACTTGCCTCACTGTAGTCATCTATGAGTCAAAGAGCTGCAGTTGTCAATCATCATAATAGCAGTATCAATTATAACTCTAGCACTTCACATGTGTATTAATTTACCATATAATTTTTAGTATCATTTTAGTGTTTAAAATAATGTAACATTAAATTTTCAGTTATTATGCTATTTACACCACCCACAAGAAAAACACTGGAAGTATTTATTCATTATTTTTATCAGATTTTGCTAAATTAACTCTTCAGAAATAGTAAAATCTGTGGCTGATGAATATTTTTATTTTGTCAAAAGGAGTCCATTCATCAAAGGAGGGTTTTTTTTTGAGATTTCATTGCGTGAATCTACAGCCAACGGTTTTTTATAAGATAGTTACATTTAGTTCATCCCCACTGTATTTTCTTAGCAATTTCACTATCAGGAGCAATTGTTTTCAATAGAGTTGGAAGAGTAAAGAGTATCCATAAGCCACAAAAGCAAATTGTGTTCAGCATTCAGGGCCGTTCCGTTTGTTTGCAATTCCTGAGAGCAAAATTTTTGTGTGCCCCTTTCCATCAAAAATTAAAGAATCCCGAAGTACAATAACACGTTAAGAATCATTTTATTATACTGCACATTAAGAGGAATATATATTAAAATAAAGAAAGAAAAAACACAAATAGTAAAAAGGTTATTTTTATATAATAAACAAACATACTCCTGTAATGGAACACGACAAGAAAAGAGGAGACTCTCAGAATAACTCGATATGCAATGGAATGTAAGATTTGGCATCAACAAAATGGAACATGTTAGAATCGCAGAACTAAGAAAGAGATGAGGCATAAAAGCTATGGTAACTGCAGTATATGAAAGCAAGATGAGATGGGCAGGTCACATTTCCAGACTCGGGAATAACAGAGGGACATATAGAATATTCAACTGGCAACAAGAATAAAGAGAAAACCAGGAAGACCCCCTACAAGATGAGAAGATCCACTAGTGAAATCTATGGGGATAACATCAGAGAGAGAGAGAGGCTCAAGATCATGAAAACACAAGAAGAAAACTCAAATTTCTAGAATGTTTGTTCACTGTGCTGAGAGCAGTGATTAAAGAAGTTGCGTTGAAGTTCGTACCATTTATTTAACTACCCAGCGATTCAGTCCCTCATTGAAATCTCTCTCTCATTCGAAGGTGACAAATATGCACAAACAGTTCAGTGTATTATTTATTCTCTATTTTTTTTATGAACGTGTTTCGATTATATCGCCCCTAAATTGTGCCACCCGGGTTCTTTTGCACCCCTGTACGGAAGGGACCTGTCTGCATCATATGCACATAATCTTAATTCTGCCTCTTTAATTTATTTTTCCGACTGATATTTGGAACTGGATTTAAACAAAGACATTATACCTGGTGAGTTTCTTTTAGATTCTACATTCTGCTAGTGTTTTGGAGTGTTTTGCATAACGAATCAATAGATATTTGCTACCATTGATGCTTATATCACAAAATTTACAATAAGCAGTATGTTCTTTACTTTTACCTGAATAAATCCAGGATTTAAGAAAAGGATTCTCCAACCGTACTTTTTAGATGAACCTTGTAAACCTGAATTTGAATCATAACTAGCATCACTTTCTCTTTTATCTGAATTATCTGTGTGAGAAGTGGTTTCTTGTGAGTGGGAAGGGCTAGCATTGATATCTTCACTTTCAATAGCTCGTTTATGTACTTGAATGACTCATGCACTACACTTTTTCTCCTGAGATTTAGAATTAAATTTAGAACGTTTTGCTTGTCACTTGTCCATATTTAAAAGTAAAATCTAATTAATATTTTCGATGAAGAATTAAACAAGTTTTGTTAATAAAATTAATAAAAACACTGGACTTCTTATAACGTGGGAGAAGTCTTTGAACAGCGAAGAATATATTTTCATTGGCTAATGCCAGTCGTATTGCCTGAGCACGGGATCGTGGGGGGGGGAAGACTAGCAACAGTGAGAGGGGTAGGAAAAAAGAAATCGTATTCTTGTGTCACTGAATGTGACATATGGGGAGGTGGGAGAAGAGAAAAATATTCAACTCATATGTCTCTCACGTTGTTATTATTATTCAGAAGGGAAAAAGTACTAGATCTGTTGGCGAACGTACTAGAACACTAAAAATTTATAAAAACGTACTAGATCTAGTACAAAAGTACTAGATGTGGTCACCTTGCTCAGGGGTCTATTTTAAGACCATTGCTGTTTAACCTGTATGCTAATGATATTGGAGAAGATTTGATGGGGATATTTAGCTGTTTGCAGATGCAAAGTTGGGATGAACTGTGAGTAAAGCACAAGAATTGAATAGACTGAGTGAATGGGAGTGGGGATGCTGGTTCAACATTGCAAAATGTAAGGTATTATTTGGGTAATGGTGAATGAGGATCTAAAATTTAGGACGCATTGTCAGAATTATGTGGTCAACATAAAGAATTCTTGCAATGATTCAGAGAACGCTGACTTGTAAGGAGATTCTGGTGCCATTGTATAAGGCCTTGATTGGGCTTATGGATCACTGTGCACAGGTCACCTAGTTTTCAAAAGGATGAAAAGATACTGGAAAGGGTCCAAAGGTGATTGATAGACTAAAGTAGTTTCTGGTCTTTAGAATGTAGAGTATGAATAAATGTTGAGGACGTGCAATTTTTCAGTCTAGAGGAAGAGGGGTGATATGATGTACAAATTGGTAAGGGGTTGTTTATAGGATTAATGTTAAAGACCATTTTTGTAAAATGGTGGAGATATAACAAGAGGTCATCCCTAGAAGCTGTATAAGGAAGGTGTGAGCAAGGGAAAGAAGCAGGTTTTTTGCAATGAGAGTTGTGAATGATTGGAATGCATTGCTGAGAGCATAGTATCTGCAGAGAATTTGAATGTGTTTAAGGCATGATATGATCTGAATGTATGACAAAGTGACCTCCTGTGATGAGTCAATATATGGCGTTTTTGGAATGATAATTGCATATTTTACCTTTTTTTTTTTCCTCTCTCTCTATCTAGCAGGAGTTGATAAATCCTAACATTTTGACAGATTTATGGTTTTGGCACAAGAACAGCAAAGGTCATACTATGCTATATCAAAGGTTATAACAGTACGCAAGATAAGATGATCACAAACATTCATGGCTGTAGTAGGATTTGAACCTGCAACCTGTTTAGAGACTGGGTATGCCAACCAGTCTGGCAATGCATTTGACAGAAAGAGCAGTATAGTTTTTAATGCCATTTTGACATTTATGCAAAATAGGAAACAAATGTGAATAGGACTCGCTTAGGAGTGAAATTAGTTTCGAAATTAAGTCAAGTCAAATAAACCCAGATATTAAAACTAATAAGCTCAAGTATCACATTAAATTATTTTTGTTTAAACACTTTACAAAATCCAGCAGAATTTTCTGCTGGATTTTGTAAAGTCATTTGACAGAATACCATGACACTGGTATTGTGGATAAGAGAGTGACCGATGGACAGATATCAAAAAGTGGTATATGGAGGAGGGGATCAAGGCAAAAATGTGACTAGTGGTGTGCTGGGACCACTAATGTTTAATTTGTATATAAATTTAGATTGTATATAAATTAGTGCTGCATTTAGATGTAATCAGTACAGATATCAATGCAAACTCAGTGGTTTAACTTTTAATACTTGGACCACCAAAATCAAACTTTTAGTACCAATAAAAAGGTTGTATTAACACAACAATTTAATTACAATTAATAAACAACTGAATGCAATAAACTGGGAAAACATGAACAAGTGTTTAAACAAAAATAGCATACAGACCACTCTAAATTCCTTGCATGTGGGAGGAAGAGAATTCTGAAAGAACTACAAAAACAAACCATGGATCAGGTTTTTTTTTTTATTTTTGTATTATTTCATTTTGTGTTATGTGCCACCTCCAGAAAGGGCACCTACTCTACAACTATGTCTCTGCTACTCGAAACCAACTACACCGACGCCACCACTAGTATTTGCAGACAATCGCAAACATCCATGCCCACAGTGGGATTCAAACCTGCAGTCTTTAGGCTGGAGAGCAGATACACTAACCACTCAGCCAACCAGGCCAGCAATTTATAAGTCCATTTGTCAGATTAATTCTTGATATACCAATTCTACCAAAAAAAAAAAAACAGACATCCCATAATGCCGAGACTTGCAAATGAGAATAAAATATGCAATAAAGCAACCCTCTCCTCCAGTGTCTGTTCACACCAGACTATGAGAAAAATCCAGTTAAATTTTCTTTGTGGATGGTAAATTTTGATGGTAAATATAGACCTAGCCTTTTGCCTAAAATTAATAGAGAAAAGAAGAGAATACAATTTAGAAACACATTGCATTTATTGACTTTGATAAAGCATTTGACAAAGTTAAAAAGCATTTTATTTAACATATTAAATGAAAAACAAATATCAAATACTATCTAAAAGCTATTAGTATATATGAAAATAATCAAATACAAATAAGATTAAATCATGAGCTATTGTATATGAGAGAGATAAACCAAGGGGTCCGACAGGATGTCCCCTCTCAGCAACTCTTTTTAATATTTACCTAAATGGAATAAAAATTTCCATCAAGGTATTAAACTTACTCCTACTGTGAACTTAAACACTCTTTTTTTTGCCAACGACCAAATAATTACAAAGTTAGAAGATAACTTGCAGAAAGCTATTTTAGATCTAAATGAGATAGCCAAAGATTATGGTATGATAATATTGACAGAAAAATCAAAAACTATGGCGTTTAAAGGACACTATCCAGCAAGAACTAAGATAGTAATAGATAACAAGATCTTAGAACAGGTGAATTTATTTAACTACCTAAGATGTATGATCACATATGAAAAAGATATAAACGTAAAAATTGCAAAATATTTAAAAATAACAGGTGTAATTAACTATATTTAAACCAAACCTAGTTCAAAAACAAACCAGACTAAAAGTATATAATACATTAGCCCTGCCAGTCTTATTGCATGGAAGTGAAATCTGAACAATAAAACAAAAAGACAAAGATTAATAATAGCAGAAATGAAGTTTATGAGAAAAACCGCAAAGTATATTCTATTTGATCACAAAAGAAATGAAGAAATAATAAAAATTAAACCAAAAACCAGTAATAGAAAAAATATAAACATAAATTGATGGAACACATTCAAAGAATGAAAATGGAAAGATTACCAAAACAAGCCATCAGGAAAAAGAAAACCAGAACCCTTCTAAGGCCTGAACAGGCCACACTAGGCCTAAATCCTTGATATGCATGGTGATGGTAAATTTTTAAATTGTTCAGTTTAATTTTCTTTACAGAAGCATAATTATTGTTAGTTTGTTGTGTGAGAGCTTGATTTTTAGTTAATATTCTATTTTAAGATGAATATAATGTACTTTTTTTAATAAAGATAATTAAATGCAAACTTTCTTTCCCAGAATATCAGTGCAGCTCATGAAGAGAGTGCCCAAGAAGGACAAACTGAGGTAAAGTTGTTTTAAGCAATTAGCTATTTAATATTAGTTTCATTAACTTTTTAGTTGACTGTAAATTCAGTGTGCTCTCTAAATCTCACTTCTCATATCATAAAAAAACAGCCTTTGTAATCTGTGGTATTTGATGTTTTCCAGTTTTCTTTGAAGAAAATGACAGCTGGAATAAAAACAGATAATTGGAAAAATTACTTAGCACTATAAAAAAAAAAAAAAAAAAAAAACGAAAGGAATATGAAGAAGTAGATTGACATTGATTTAGGCTAGCATCTCATCTGGGCCTAATACATGGAAGGGAGAGCGTGATCTTATATAATGTTGAGGCTGCTATATTTTTGAAAAATGAGATTTTTCGAAAGAACACCCCCTGCATGTTCTTGAGGAAACAATCTGCACTTCTATTTTGTTTTTGTGATATGTTATTTGAGTCAAAATAGGGAAGTATTTTCCTGATGGTTTAGCAAGTTGCTAAAAATGCTTTAACAACTTCCCAGTTTTTCCCTGATGTACTTAAAGAATTTTAATGATCAAACTCATCTAAAACATCCCTTATTTCTATTAAAAGGAAAAATTGGAGGTGAGTTTGCTGGATCTGTCAATCTCAGATGTCTAGCTGATAATAGTTCAGGATTAACTGCTCTCTCTTAGATTAAGATACCAGTCATTTGGCTGTGGCAGGCCAAAACTGAAGCTAGAATTAAGGTATTTTAAACTTGTAATGATGAGATTAAGATGTTAATAAGGGTTAGGATATAAAGATTGGGTTAAGGTCAGAATTTTGAGGATTAGCTTGGGTGTCTGAAGTGGATGTTGTGCTTTAGCAATTCTTTGACATATTTCAAAAGGCAAATAGATTCTGGATAAGAGAGAGATAGTGATATGTCTAGATTTTGCAAAGGACTTTACAGTAGTCAGATAAAAGTTAGTATGTAAATTGCTGCTAAATGATATATTGGTTCTGTTAAATATTCAATTCCTGATATAAAATAGAAGTGACACCTAGTCTTCCCCTCTCCCCAACACTGCTCACCCATAAACACTAACATTGATTAGTAATAATGTAAACTTTTATAAAAAAAAAAAAAAAATCTCTCCAATGGTAAATTCCAGGAATTTATTGTGGTGGAAGATACAGGATACTTTGATAGTATGGCATCATCAAATTCCTGCCATGTACCCTCAAGGGGAGTATAGGATATGATAGTACTACACGAAAAATTTACATCATTACTAACTTCCTATTTACAATTTTCCTCCAAATCATTCTGTTACTTGTCAAGACTCCAACATTATCAGATCTTATATTTCTATCATCTAAGGCACTTTGTACCATATCAGTCCACCTATATCTTGGTCTTCCTCTGGGTTGTTTTCCTGCCAACCTGGCAGAGAACACTTGTTTTGCTAATCTTTCCTTGCCCATTCTGTTTAAGTGACCATACCACCTGAGATTAGCTATGCTAATGCATTCCTGGATGCTGACAATGTCAAGTTCTTTCCCAATATCCTATTATCTCCAATTCTGAAGATATCAGAATTGGTATCTCCAATTCTAATATCATGTTTAATACCATTTTCCTTCGTAATGTGATCCATATAGATAATGAATAACAGAGGGGATAATGTACATCCTTATCTCACAAGATTTAACATTAAACCATCTTCCTGTACTTCAATTCTAACTGCTGACTTACAACTCAAATAAAGACTAAGTATTGCTTGATATAATGGCATTGACACCATGTAACTGTAGCATATTGAATAGCTTCTCTCTTGGCACCTTGTCATATGCCTTTTCCAGATCAACAAAACTTAAATACAGATCTTTGTTATATTCCCATGCTTTCTTGACTATTTGTCGTAAAAGGAAGATCTTATCCTGACAGCCTCTATTTGGCCTGAATCCAGTTTGTTCTTCACCAGGCTTTTCTTCCACAATTTTTCTCAAGTATACTTGCATAGATCTTGCCAGGAACACTCAGTAGAGAAATACCTCTGTAATTCTCACATTCAGTTTTATTTCCCTTTTTATATATGGGTACTATTAGAGCTCTACTCCAATCATTGGGAATTTGTCCCTCTGTCCAGGCTTTCTGAACTATGCAGTGCAGCCACTGTAAGACTTTTATACCACCATACTTCAGCATTTCTGGTCGAATATCATCTACTCCTACTGCTTTTCCACATTTCAAGCCTTGATGGCTTTTTCTACTTCAAGTATGGATATGTATTCCTGACTGTATGCCTGAGTGTTTTTACCACTGTGCTATCACTGCTTGTTTCATTTAGCAATTTTTTTGAAGTAATTACTCCATACTTCAAGGATATCTTTTTCTCCTGTTTTCATGTCACCTTTATCATCTCTAACTCCTTTTTACAGCACTCTTTCCTCCATTTCTATGCTTCTTCAACAACCTCCAGAATATCTTACCACTTCATGATATTTATTTTCCATGTTCTTGCCCAAGTCCTCCCATGACTTTTGTTTAGGTAGTTTTACAGTGTTTTGCTTTCTTACATTTGTCTCTTTATTCTCTAAGAACAAAAGCTGACTTATTTGCCAGGAACTTTTGATCTGGTTTCTTATTTTCCTTCACTGCCTCTTCAACTTCTTGTGTTCACCATGGAGTCCTGATTTTTCTATCCTTGCAGCCTACCTCACCACATGCCTCTCTGGCTGAATCAATCGGGGTTTTCCTCAAGGCTTGCCACTAAATCTCCAAGGTTTAGTTCCTGTTCTCAAACTCTTTCATTTTTTCTTCAATAATCTTTGTGTATTTGAGTCTACAGTTCACATCTGAGAGGCTGCTCAACTTTTATTCGCTTTAAAACTTTCTCACATGTTATTCTTTTCAATATGAAATTCAATTTTATCCTGCTCAAGACTAAATTGTGATAACTGCCAATTTCAAATCCTCTGTGCACTCTGGTGTCCTGCACCAGGGAGAAAACATCACTATCAAGAATAACATAGTCAATGAGACTTTTCTTATTCCTTGCTGCTTCTTACCATGTGAATTTGTGCAACATTTTTATGTTGGAACATGGTGTTAGTAATAACCAGTCCATGTCTTGAGCAGAAATCCAACAGGTATTTGCCATTATTATTAGCATATAAGTTGATAGTATAAGTTTACATTATTACTAATTAATATTGCTTATGGGGAAGGAATCCGTCAACAAAATGGAGGGATTAGGGGTGACTTCTTCTGTTTCAACCTACTTGAAACAGAAGTGATCCTTGCTTCTGTCTCCATGAGCAAAGGAAAAATGGACATTACAATGTTGGCTTACTACTTTTGTTCCATCACTACACAGCTTGTCCAGTTTAATAAATTAGAATTCTTTCTGGAAATCTTCATTAAAACTGCAGTTTCGCTTCATTGACATTGCAAGGATAGACTTAAAGCTTTAAAAAGTGTCAAATTTAAACCACTGGCATTGAATAACAAAACTACCGGTTAGCATACAGGCAAAAACTAATTCTACAGTAAAACAGAAGCTGCATCTAAGACATGCAAGTGTTGTCAACATGCATTTTTATTTTCTCTGAATAAATCACTGAAGATATCGATATTTAGTATCAAACAATGAGACTCCATGGTTATACAAATTACTGGTATCAATGATATATGATTATAGGTTATGAATAATAATTTGATTGCCCAATATTAAAGTATATTTATAGTTTTTACTAAAAATGGGACAAAATTGACACTTTTTTATTAAAACGACGGGTCGGCCAGGAAATATTAAAAAAAAATGGTACCGTCCTATTCAAAACATGTATAGCCTAGTTTCAAGGTCACTGTTGTTCAACTTAATGATCCTGAAAGGAGTTTCATGGAGGGATATGCAACTTTACATTTTTTTTTTGTAAATCCCATCCACAGAAGGTGGCAAGCTTTTTTTTTTTGTGCCATTTAGTGGGCTGAGGATTAAATTAATCAGATTTCCCTATTCTCAAAATGAAATGTGGTACTTTCACAAGTTGCTTGTCTTGAAGCAGGATGGTAGTCCCTTGCTAAGAAACAAATCATCTACCACCTTAACAAATATCCATGCCTATAAGTAAAATTCAAATCCTATGACCTTGCTGAATGAATAAGCAGATATACTAATCCATTTAGCCAGCCAAGTATGTTATAACAAATAGGAAATGATGTGAACTTCAGCAGAACTGATTTTAAAAATGATTAGCAACACTGAAGTGATTGAACTATAATTTGCCTATCAAAAATGGAACAAAATGTTTTAATTAGTAGGGATATTGCACTTGACATCAAGACTTATATAGTGATTGGAAGAGATAAATTTAAAAATAAAACCTATTGTGATAATTCAAGATGGACTGAAATTTATTAAGTTACACAAACTTTGAGAATAACACAATGAATCACAGCAATAATGTAATAATGTTCATGTATTATAGAACTATAGGTATTGATCCACTATAGAAGACCTTAATCAATCCTTGCTGCTGTGCAAAACTTTAGTTTGCTCACCTAAGTTTCAATGCAGCAAAAAGATTTCTGAAAGATATGACGACTAAGGTGTCTGGAATATAACATATGAGGAGATTGAGGGAATGCTGTCTGCAAAGTGTGACAGATCAGAGAAAGAGGGATGGCATGATAGAAAAGTTGACAAGGTTTGTACTGGATTGGTAGAGAAGAGATCATTCACAGTGAATGAAAAAATTAATTAGGCATGCAATTATGAATATTTTAAATATACCTTTTTTTGCAACTATACTTTCAAGTATGTTTATAAATGTTGCTTATACTATGCTCTGGTTAGTTCATTATCTGATTATGATTGTGAGAGCAGGATGTGTGGAGAGAGAACACTAAACTGCTGAATTGAATGGTGAATTAAGTGATTGAGAGACTAGAAGTTAGTTAATGCAAGAATAGATGGAAGAGAAGGCTAGAGAATGGGGGAAAAGGAAATTGGATAAGTAGTATAGGAGGAAGGGTGGAAAGTATGAGAAAGAGTGAAAGAAGAAAGTGTCAGGAATTGCTAGTGAGCAAATGAAGTTGGGAGAAGTGATGTATGAAAAGTTGATTCAGGAGTGCAGAATAGTGTTAAAGTGGCATGGAGAAATGATAGTGTCAGAGAGACAAGGTGTAAACATGGAAGAAATGATAGTAATGTTGGTACAAATGACCTGAGATGGTGTGTGAATTGTGTAGCAAGAGAATTTGAGATTGATGTTTGGTGTAGCAAAAATATTTGAGAAAAGATTAGTATGTTGCTATGCAGAAGAGAGCAGTGATAATAGAATGTGTAGGAAGAGAGGTCTGGAGTACATAGATGCTTGAGTACATTTGAGGATAGAAAGGATCTGTATACAACAGATGGATTATTTGAACACACAAAAACTCTGACATCTCAAAATTTTCTGGGTAAGTATATTAGGACAAAGAAAATTTAGTTTCAAGGGTTGAAGGTAGCAGGGATGGCCTCATGGGAGATAGCAGCTTGAAAAATGAGTGCTGCTGCAGATTCCAGAAACAATCTTTCCTTTTTTAAATTTACTATGGTGGAGCATGGTATCTTCCAGAAGATACTGTGAGTTGTATCCAATACATGGTCTGCAAGGCCAGATTGACCATAATAATGGTTGCAGATGTAAGATTTGTGGTCATCTAAACAGATGTGGTGGATCTACCTGTCTGAAGTAAGCCAACTTGCAGGAGCAGGATACTTTATATACTCCATGCATTGAGAGAGGAGGGAGCTGATCTTTGGTAGAACAGATCAGGGTAGCAAGTTTCCAGTGGGGCTTAAAAGTTGCATGGAGGCTTTACTTTTTTTGAAGACCTGGCTACTTTTTTTCCATGTGTCCCAGATGTAGGGGATGATGAGATTTCAGAAATCCTTCTGAAATCTAATTATTTTTTAATTCTGTAAACACTGTGTTGGATAGGAAGTTGTTGTGTATATGACAGAGTTCTGTTGAGTTTCCATAAGAACTAAGATTATAGGCTCTATTGGTTAGTTTGAATGTATCTGCCTGTGTGAATGGGTTTTCTATATACAGTGAAGGAGAGGTTACCATTTGGAAGACTCGTCACTAAGGTGTCTCCTTAGATTTTGCACGTGGAATTTGACAGGGCGCCAGTTATAACTCTGACATGACAAGTTCATGTTTGAGTTACAATATAAGTTTGTATATTAAGACATGGATTGAACTGGTAACTGGCTTTCTGATATCAGTCATGTAGTGGAGTGGTGTTGGAGGTTACAAATGGAGTTCCATTGGGTTTGATACTTGTACCATCAATATTTATGTCAATGATTGTTGTTAAGTACATGGTTTTGTTTTCTTTTAGTGTTACACGGTGATCAGCATTCATTTTTGAAATTATGGATTCTACAACAGTATTAGAATAACTTTTTATTATCCTGACGTTTCGATCTTCATATTCAGATCATTATCTGGAGCATACATAAATATACAATACAAGCTGCATTACATTTCAAACTGTAAGCTAGAGAAAAGATTCTTTTTGTTTCTCTAGCTTAGCAATTTCTCTAGAGATTGTTTCTCTAGCTTACGGTTTGAAATGTAACGCAGCTTGTATTGTATATTTATGTATGCTCCAGGTGATGATCTTGGTATGAAGATTGAAACGTTGGGATAATAAAGTTATTCTAACATGGTTGTAGAATCCATAATTTCAGAAATGAATACATAGTTTTGTAGATGTGAAGCTTGGGAGGGTTATTAGTAATAATGCTGTTTTGGCTTTTCAAGAGGATTTGAATAAACTGGAAGAGTGGGTAAAAGAATGAGGATATCGTCATTTTAATGCCACTAAATGTAAGGTTTGAAATTTAGAATCCACAAATGTGATGTTTTGTATTCCACCATGTGGAGCTATACTGGAAGTGGAGAAGATGAAGGATCTTGGGGTGATTGTAAATTGAAATTTGAAGTTCAGAGGACATTGCAGAAGCTATAAAAACCTGTAGAAATATTAAAAAGAATGACTTGTGGAAATAGAAAGGTGGCTCCATTGTATAATGCCCTGATTACTGTGTTTGGATCTGGTAACTGGGATTTGAATGAGATGAAGTAATCTTGAAAGTGCAGAGGCAGATGAGAGAGAAAAAAAAATATATATATCAAGACTACAGTGTTGGTTATGAGTATAGACTAAAGGCATACAAACAAGTTTCATGGATAGATGAAGGGGGAGATGTGATTTGAGACATTTAAGCTGTTGAAAGATATTGTTAGTTGACACTAGGAATATCTTTTTCATATGGTAGTAAGAGAAGAAATGAGGATAAGGAATCATTCCTGGAAGTTGTAGAAATAGTTAATAAGAGGGCAAGAAGAATATTTTTGTGTGGAATGCATTGATTGCTGAGAAGGAAGGTGTTTAGTGCAAATAGTAACTGAGTTTGAGGAGTATGCTGGACAATGTTGTTTAAAACAGACTTTCATGATGAATCTCATGTATTACATATTCTGTGTTGGAATAATTCAACAATAGCAGTTAACTTTATGCTTAACTGCAAAATCTCCATCTTTCTAGATTAGAAAGGTGGAGATTTTGTATAACTTGTATTTTTAAAACTTGTATAACTATGCAAAGCAAAAAAATGCAGTTCTGTATGTTAATTAATTGCTTATTTGACTTAATCAGATCATTCTAAAAATTAATTTAAATGGCATTTCTTTTAAATAACAAAGTTCTACTTTTAAAAAAATTAAAGCTGAAGTCTTATATTGCTACAGGCTCCTAGTGCTGATGAAGATGTTAATCTACATTTTATTACTTTTGTTCATGTGGATGGCTCCTTATATGAACTAGGTAGGTTTCATTTTAAAAACACTAATTCATTAGTAAGATCCTTTCTGTTAAATCATATTTGATCTGCTTTGTAAGTACTCTACCTTAAATATACTTACAAAATTTCCTTCAGTTTTGTCATTAAATGTTTTTGTCAGTGAGATGTATACATGAATTCTTGTTTTGCAACAGTAACAAAGGATAGATTTGAACACTTCACCAGAGTATCTTTGGAAACATGGTAGATTAACAAAAAAAAAAGTGTGTTCAGTTTACTGAACATGCAAAGATGCCTTCAGACAACACTCCTTCTGGAATCCAATACATAAGAGCTCCTTGAAACAATTGCATATGCTATATGGTAAACTCATTCACATCTTGTACAAACAAAATATGAGTTAAATACAAACACACTGTACTTCACTTGTCCATTAGTGGGCGAGTAGAATTCTCACTTCCTTGTTCTCTACTTTCCCATAGTTTACTGGAAAGACCTTTTGTTCTTTCCCCCCCCATCTCCACTATATATTCTTCTAGTTAACTAAACCTTTTGCTGTTAGTATCAATTTCTTCTTTGTTGTCTTGTTCTTCTGGTCCAGGATTCTAATTTGGCTATCTTTTTGAATATCATCTTCTAGTGTTGCTACTACTGTCTTCATTTAGGTTGCTTTCCATCAGGCCTCTTTTTGAACACTTGTTTAGCCATTCTTTCCATATGTCCATGCCATCTGTTTGCAAGCTGATTTCATCATTTAGTGATGGGTTCTGTAGAGTTTGTATAGTTCTTGATTATGTTGTCTTCTTTGTTCACCTCTTAGAGGTCTAAACACTTCCCTAAGGATTTTATTTTCAGAGATCTACAAAGCTTTTGCATCTTTATCTCTAATGTCCTAGGTTTCTGCTCCATCTGAAACAATACATCTGATGGTCTTGTATATTTTAACTCCTTGAGAGAATATCATTCCATCTATGAGTATCACTCATTATGAAGTACATTCAACTGACATTTTATCACACTGAATTTTAAGATCCTTGACACTCTGAATTAACAACATATTCTAGTCATGTTCCATTCATGCACAACAATCTAAAATGTACCATGTAAAAAAAAAATAAAAAAAAAGCTCCTAGCTTAGCATGTGCCAAACAGCTCATTGGATGTGCAAAGATAAATGTATACAATAAAATAAGGTAGTTTTATTATCAATATAAGGTTTTATTTTCTCTGCTTATCTTGTTGGTTTTTCTTCTGCATTTTTTGTATAAAATGCAGAAACAATGATAAACATGCTTGCTTATAAGCAGTCTTTTGAATTGCAAATTTATAATTTGCTAAATGATTCAACTAAGATTAAAAATATTTATGAAGTATTGTAACAGATTTCTCAGTTCTTTCCATTTTGGATACGTTTTTTGGCTGGTCAACTGAGAATTACAAAGCTCTTCTTCAGGAACCATTTGATGTACTAGTCTGTTCAAAGACCTGTAAACTGTGGCCTCAGTTTGCAAATTTAGAAAAATGGGGTGGTCGTTATGCTTTTTTAAATAAAAAAATCAATTCCCCAAAACTATTGACTGAACAGTGTGTGCATCCATGCTAATAGCAGTTGCAAACATCCAAAAAGAATGTAATATATCCTGTTATCATTGATTAGAATTAACCAAAAGTGCATTATGGAGTAACTCTTTGGAGTTACTCCATAATGCACTTTTGGTAAACAGAGGTTCTAGATATTCATATTTCTATTTTCATGAGCACTAGAAATTAATAGGGGAGGGATAAGAAAATCCCATTATTGGACTTGTTGATATAAGCATGTTCTTCCTGCCAATTCTTGGTTCCATTCCCATTGTACTTTCCTTCCCAATCCTGTGAGAAGGAAGACAATATTTGAATAAAGGAAGTTAACTGGTTTCATAAATTGGTAATGTTTCAACTTGCATTATAACCAGAGAACACTTGCAAGTTATACCTAATTACACTACTTCAGCCTTACTTACTTTGGTGTTAGCTAAAGAACTAGCTGATCAACCAATCTTGTCAATTTGACTATAGCAGCAACAAAAGTATATATATCAAATAATAAAGAATTGGCACCTAATTAGGTACCAATTTTGAAACATTTGAAGTACCTAAATTATTCAAATTTGGTATTTGAATACAGGATAATAGACAATCCATTTGTCTTATGTGCTAAGCAGTTAGCTAGCCATTCCTTTTAAAGTAAAAAACTATTTTATAGTAATTGAAGAATAATAGTGAAATTATTTCAGAATGCAGAAATTAAGGTTATTAATTGAAGCTAGGAAAGAAAATCAGCTAATGCCTTTTTATTTCCTTATAAGGAGTAGGCAAGGCCATTTTAGCCCTATGTAACTTTTTGGAGACTGAGTGGACAGTTCAGTCTCCACTGGTAGCCAATCAGAGATAGCTGGCCCAAGGCTGTTGCTAATTAAGCAGCACACAGTGAAGAGACTGCTCATCAAGGGCCACCATCTCGTAGTCCTTAACACAATATATTTAATATAAGTTAAAGATGCCATGAAATTATGTACTTGGTTTAATCCTTTACCCAAGTGTAAGCAAACAAAGTTTGTCTGAAGTATTTTCAGGACTAGGGCAACTTGTATATAGAAGCTGATGACTTCACATTACTTGCCTTAGTGTCTCATAATGCAAAGCACATATCCTTACAGATATGTATAATGCTATGCATTATGAGAAGGGCACTAACCAGACTGGTTTTGATCTTTATTGAGGTCTCATTAATGGGAGCCAGACCGAGAGGTGATATTAATGCTGAAGTCATAACTTATATAAGTACCTGAAAGGTGTTACACCTTATTAAAATACACAGGATTAGAGATAGTTCTTGGAAGTTTTTCCACTAGGTTATACTATAAGCTACTATAGGTCTGACTCCCACTAATGAGATCTCAAAAGTCTAAACTAGTCTGGGTAGTGACCCTTCCCATAATGCATAGCATCATACATACCCACAAGGATATGTGCTTTGCATTATTGGAAAGGCAAGTGATGTGAAGTCATCAGCTTCTATATAAGAGTTGCCCCAGTCCTGAAAATACTTCAGGTGCAAACTTTGCTTACACTTGGGTAAAGGGATTAAACCCAGTATATAATTTCTTGGTATTTTTAACTTATAGTATAACCAAGTGGAAAAACTTCACAATATATTTAATGTTTGAAATAGTATGAATTCTACAGTCTATTTTCTTGAGTTTACAGGATTAAAAATCAGTTTCTAGAAGGAAAAACCCACTTTCCCATGCCAGAGATAGACTAACTTGGGAACCAGTCAAAAACAAAAGCTTAGAAAAATTTCCTCTAGTCACTGACTAGATTAGAATTCAAGTCTTACTTTGTGTGGCCAAGCACTATGGTGTGCAAATGGCACATCCACTGAGCTACACAGGCTCTCACTTGATGAACGAAGTCATTGCCGTGTCGCCATGGTTCACTTGGTTCGACGGCATCGCAGTTGTGGTGCTCAGTCTTGCAGAGCACCACAGTAAGCTAGGAAAGCGGGCCAAAAAAAACTGAATTATAGATAATGTGAAATGATAGATGTTAATGATTTGTCTGCCTGCAGCCTAAGGTCATTGCTATACTGACATCTGCTGTGGCCTACCACAATACCATTTTTAGTGGAAGGATGTGGGTAAACATAGTATGGTCAAAAAAAAAAAACTAATCTTTGACATGTCCTTCAATACACATGCCTATGAGATATGCTGTTTTGACTGCTTGCACATTGATAGAAGAGCACTGTTGTTGATGTTGGAAGAAAAGATATTTATTGTTGAGCATTATTTTCATTCATATGGAGTTGGTAGAGCAAATGGTCTAAGGCTATGACATGTTTATGAGCAATTTGTTCATTGTTTTTGCAAGCATGCCCCAAGTAATAGCATATTCATTGCTGCATGCTGACTAATGTATGAAGATCTGTCCTGTCCTTCGAATGCATATTTCCATCTTAGTGGTCATATAAACAGAGAAACCTATAGGTTTCTTGGTTTTGAAACCTGAATTTCTTCAAGAGAAGCTCTTCACAGCAAGGAGGTCTCTGCATAGTGTGCATATAGTTTTCATCCATGGCACAATTGGGCTTCTCTTCATTAAAGAGGGTGGTTTATCTTGAATAGTGAATGCTACATCAAGAATGTGTTGGTTCCATTCACTCGACTTGCATAGGAAGTGTCGTGCAAAAACGCATCTTATTTCATGCACAGGTATTCCAACAGGATGGAGCAGCCTGTCACACATGTGGTTCTAAAGCCTATTTATCAAAACACTTTCCTGGGAGGCTCATCTCGAGATTCACAGAATTTCCCCTATCCTTCATTGTCCTGATCTTGCATCACTTCATGTCTTTTTTGTTTTGGGATATGTGAAAGGAATGAGTATTTCACCATGACCTGCCTTCGAACCTTGATGTACTAAGGGATAAAATGACAATGTGTCCAGCAGCTGTCCCAACCCTTGTTCTCCAAGATGACTAAGAACCTTTTTGCATGCACTAAGAAATCTGTCTTTAAAGACGAGGTGCCATTTTGATCATGTAATCTGCCATCGTTTCCATCGATAGTTGTGGATGTACATATCATGCATAAACACTTTATTTATAAATTAAATATGCGAAGAAATTATATTCTTGGTTTAATCCTTTAAGTGTAAGCAAATAGTCTTTGCATGAAGTAACTTCACCACTGGGCGCTTCATACATAGAGGCTAATGACTTGCACTTCACATCGCTTGCTTTGGTATCCTGTAATGTAAGGCACATATCCTTAGACATGTGTAATGCTATGCATTATGGAAACAATCGCTACCCAGACCAGTTTAGACCTTTGAGGTCTCAGTGGGAATCAGACCCAGAAGTGATACAAAGGTTGAAGTAATGCAGAACTTATTTCCATATACAAGTAGCCAGATGTCTCGCCTTATTATTAAAATACTCTGGATTAGAGACATGTGTTGAAAAATTTTCCACTTGGTTATAATATAAGATGCCAAGAAATTATATTCTTGTTTTAATTCCTTATCCTCTCCAAGTAACTTGGATAAGGAATTGGATTCCCTCAATAGTTGTGGATGTATGGGCAATGCATATATAGAGGCTAATGACCTTGCATTATGGGATACTAAAGCAGGTGATGTGAAGTCATTAGCCTCTGAGTTGCCCAGTCATGAAGTTACTTCACAGGTAGACTTTGTTTGCTTTCACTTGGATAAAGGATTAAACCAAGAATATAATTTCCTGGTATCTTTAATTTATAGTATAAGCAAGTGGGGAAAATTTTTCAACATTTTTTTTTGTTAATAAACTCATTTTACTCCATAACATTGTAGTTATTCAGTACTTTCTTTTTTCCACCACTGTAATTCTCTGAAATTATGTATTTTTTCCATGTATAAGGCAAACCCTACTTTTTGAACTCAAAATTAAGAAATCAATATTTTAAACATCTCCACTGTCTAATCATGTCCTCGGGACCTCCCACTTAGGAGGTCAAAACTGTCTCTGAAGCTTTATTTCCATGTTCTTTTGCATAATTGATGACCTGACTTCAGTTTTGAAGAATGACAATTGTTTTTATTTTCAGACATTTTTATGGGCTAGTGCATTGAATTGGCTAGTGCTCAAAATATTGTTAATGCATTAACTTACCTTGCCAACAAGTTGCAGACATATGAATGCTTTCAGAATTCTGATTGGTTTATTCAGAATCAGCCATTAATGATGTCGACTGACAGAGTTAAAGGCTAGTGATTGGCGGAAGCCTGCTCGCAGAGACAAGACACCAGCAGTTTTGTCATGGAAACTGCAGGTCTCTCAATGAGTTACCCATGTAAGCGACCCCAATTTTCAGTCTAAAAATTTTAGAAAACAGTGTCTTATACATGGAAAAATACAGTAAGTTTAATAAGTAATAAACTTATTCTCATAAGTTTAGTGGTTAAATCACAGTACACATTAAGAAACTCAGCTACATAACTCATTAGGTAGGTTTGAATTCTGTTCATTCATTGGAGCTGATTGTAATCACCTTAAATTCTTGTCCCTGTTTTTTTCTTGCTTTAAGTTTTGACCAATTTTTGTGTTTAGTTGCATACTTGTACAGCTTGCAGCTCTAAGCTTTATGCATGAATTATCAATGTAGCTGATATTCTTGCTACAATTAACTGGCAATGTAATATAATTATTATTATTCAAGCCTCCATGGAATCAAGACTCATCGTGGGAGGTCCTTCCTAAGAACATAGTCCCTCAAGACTCATCGAGGGGAGATCCCCCTAAGAAACAGTCTATCATACCACTCCTTAAACTCATTGACTGTTCTCGCTCTCACCACTCCATCAGGCAATGCATTCCACAGTTTAACCACCCTCCATGCAAAGAAACCACTCCTCACCCTCTTGCTCACAGTTTCCTTTCGTAAGTTTCGGGGATGGTTTTTCAGGAAAACTTTCAACTAACTACAGCCAAATGTAGACATAAATTTATTGCCTACATACTAATAAATTACACAAATTTTTATAAATTTCCTACAAGGCCATAGTTAAGAAATTAATGTATAGTGTTTACAGAAAACTGTGGAAAGATGTTTCAGTATGGAATATGTCCACTGCAAACCATGAAGCAGTTCTCACAACATTATACCATGCTAATGCCAAGTGATTCAGGAACTCTCCAGGCAAACTGGCCCACTTGCTCTTGCAGAGCAAGGATAAGGTCTTGTTTTCTGGAGGGGAATTTCAAGCAGCAATGAGTCCCTATTACGCCTCAAACATCTATGGGGTTGAGATCTGGGAAAAGTGATGGCCACTAGATTTGATTAATATCCTTGGTCTTCAGAAGTATCTCTGCTGCTCATGTATGATGTGGTATGGCACAGTCATCTGTTTAAATAAGTCAAAAAAAAAAAAAAAAAAGAATTCTTTGCCTATAGCACCACAGAATAATCGAATGTGGCATTGACTAATATCATTCACCAGTCAGTCCCTTTTTCCAGCACTTGCAGCTTGGTGCATCCATTAAGCATAATGCCATGACACCAGCACTGCCATATCTATTCCTTTAAAGAACATTCTTGTGACAGTAAGCAGTACCACTTAGAATTGGAGGAGACTAAAACAACTCATCTGTAAAGAGTGCATTAGCCCATTGGGGTTTTAGCCAATTTTTATGGATACAACGCTGGAAACATGCTCTACAATGAGCTGTGGATAAAGGGACACTGACTATAGGCATACTTGTCACAGATATCTTACAACAGTTTGTCAAGATATCAGCATACTTATGCTTGAATGGAGCAGACTTGCAACCTGATATATCAGTTACAGTTTGCTATTTATAACCAAAAATCTGTCTTTATGCTCCTTGATAGAGGGTAACCTCTTAGCAAATGTCTGAAACACATTCCAATGGTTTGAAGTGCCTGGATACAATGCTATGCAAGATTCCAAACTCTCTGGCAATATCAGTAATTCTGTGGCCTTTGAAAATTGTGGCCAAGCTTTCCAATAATTCTTCCCCACTTAATCATTTAAATGTCTTTAAGACATTGAAAGACAAGTTTGCAACTTTATTCCTTCATGAAAAGAGCTTCCTTCAAAAACACGATGAGGTTAGCACAACCTTTTTGCCTTTTTATCCTGTTGAGTGCTACCATGTGACCTCTTTGCACATGATTTGAAAACATGAATGTGTACCCTTTCTACATGAAATTGTCAGTTATACAAATTGCCACAAGCTGATTCATCTGAATTTGTGGTTGTAATCTTCAGAAATAGTGTTTGTCCTTAAGAAATAAGTTTTGGACACCAGTGTATAAGGTGGGTTATTATGACAGTCTTAAGAGGTAGCTTGCAATGATATAAGTTATTGGATGGGAAGGAAAGCAAAATGCTGCTTGGACCCTACTCATGAGCTGTCTGGCAGAGGTGATGACAATTTATTGCAAAAGTCAGGAGATAAAAAAAAAAAGTATAAAATGGATGATTAAGCATGTAATCCAGAAGAAAAAGCATTGTGGATTCCTTTTTCACTGGCAGTAATCAGTTACAGGAGAAATACAAAGAGCAAGGAAGGTGACGTGCTTGGTAAGGGTAACAAAAGTGCAGCATGAGCAATAGTTAGCAAATTAGGATAAAAGGAATCCTAGGGAGTTATTGAAGTGGTTAGTAGAAGGAAGAATGATTTGATTTATAGGAGGCTCATGTTGGATGATGTAGAATGATAACCACTGAGGAGGATGTAGTAGAGATGTTAAATGGGCAATTCATTTAAAGTATTCCATCTTAGTGAATGGTCTATTTTTCCACATGTGTAAAAAAAAAAATTGACCAGGAGGAAAGGAACTACTGACATCACTAAGCAGGAGGTATGAGGAATCAAGACAATATTAATTAGGCCATAGGACTTTGTGGCAGAGTATGGTGCAAGAAAAAAAGTACTGAACTTGGGCATCTCCTTCAGTGCATGTGTTATGAGATATGGCATTCAATACTTCCCCTTCTCCTCATACTGTATATCACATTTTGAGGAAATGTTACAGAGTAGTAACAGCTTTTACTTACATCTGTAATGAGTCTTGGATTGGCCCAAGTTCTGAAGGAGGACAAAATTGTTCTGCTTCATAAAGGGTTTTGAATTAGGCCAATCTGTCTGGAGTTGTGGTCAAGATTGTTAGACCAGCGAGAACCAGGATTCAGAATTGGATTGACAGCAGCAAAATTCTCTTTAATAGACATCATGGATTTCCTAATTTTTTCCTAAAATTTGGGGAACACAGTGGGTTATGGGAATGATGTGGAAAACAATGACATGTAGAAATAAGGATGTTATGGTTCCATTGTACAAGGCTTTGATCAGGCCACATGGATTGCTGTGCACAGATTTGGTTGCCTGGTTTTCAAAAGGATGAGTTGTTGGAGAGGGTTCAGAGACAATTGACTAAGTAGGTTTCTGATCATTAGAATGTGGAGTATGAGGATAGATTGAGAGAATGCAAATTGCAGAGCCAAACAGATAAAAAGAAGGGGGACATTATAAAGATGTATAAGTTGGTAAGGGGAAGTTACCAGATTAACATGAGATTTTTCATAGAATTTCTAGAGATGGGAGAAGCATCATTAGAAGCTATATAAAGTGGGTGTGAGCAAAAGGGGTGAGGAGTAGATTTTTTGCATGGAGAATGGTGGACAATTGGAATGCATTGCCTGAAAGTAGTGAGTGCAGAGAACAGTGAATGCATTTAAGTCAAGGTATGATGAGCTGCATTTGTGAGTGAGACCTCCTATGAGTTTCTTGATTTGAATCCATGAATGTATTTCTGACAAGGGTGATGTGATGCAGCATTAATGTATCTTCCAGTATACATTGTTCTTCTAAATACTGAAATGTAAAATTCAATTTGGTTGCTGCAGAATGAGAACTTCAGAAAAGGGAAGCAATTTTTCTTCTACTTCAAGGGTAAATTTAATTCTGGGATTTACTGAATTTTCTCAGTCATCAATTTCAGACAAGAATTAATCTTTTAATTAGTTTTGCTGTTCACAAACATTCCACTAGTTGCTGCAATAGAATTAATGATTTTTCTTTTATATTATGAAATTATTAGATTTTGTCTTAAATCAGGTTACTTTTCATGTCAAAACAAACATTAAACAGACTACATGGCATTACTTTTAATTTTCTCATCTTTAGCAAAGTATTATTATTAGTCACCTCCAGGGAGTCCAAAGACTCAAGGGAGGGCATCTACTCTACAACTCTGCTTACACCAACTGACTGCAACTACAACACCATCTACTGCCAACCACCACCACTGGTATTTCCACTGACAATCACAAACATCCATTGCCCATCTAAATTATTTTAGGAATGTTTTGAACAGCATACTGAATGTTTTTTCCTAGACCATCAATTTGGTATAGATGTGTTTAATCATGTTTTTGCTAGTTGGACCTTTGCTTTATCTTTGCATAAGCAACATTGATCCCTTTCTGCCTAACTCCATATTCTGTGCTGTAGTCCCAAGTTATCTCCTGAGATTTCAATAATCACCAGCCTTGTAGTTTCTCGTGTATGCTTTTCTCACAGAATGTAGTTAGGCATTACTAGAAAAAAAAATTAAAGAATAAAATTTCTGAAAGGGAAATTATTTTAGTACTTTTTCATAGTTATACTTTATGACAATACTTTTTTTTTTTCAGATTCTCTTCAGTCTATGTATTCAAGTATATACATTGGTGACTTGTGTTTTTATCTGTTCATTTTATTTACTACTATAAAAGCAAAGAATGTGAGGGGATATCTTAATTCAGTATTTAATGTTCAGTATCATTAAACAATTATAAACATATTAGCCATATATCAAAACCTTTTAAATGGCAAGGTTAACAAGTGCCTCTTAAAACTTATTGTCATCATGAAAATTTTGATCCTGTACACTCTTTAAGGGTTACGTGTCAGGAATTTGATAAATTCCTGACACGTAAACCTCACTATTCTATAACTATTCAGTATTTTAAAATTCAGATACAAAAACTAGTAAGTTAAATGGCAGACATTTTTTACAAACTGTCACAAATGATAGCTATACACAGAGTATGTAGTTATTTTGATCCAGAAAGGTTAAGGTTATTTCAAATGAGCACATCTGCTTTCATAATTTTATATATTTAGTATAGCCATAAGCATTTCTGAAATTTGCTGGTACTTGTATATTTATTTACTAATGAAGGTGTCTGTCAGTTGAGGTTTAGTTGCTTAAAATTGTGGCTATGATGTATGTGCCAATTAATTCTGCTTAAAAATTAATCATTTTAATTTGATGTTCATAATTTTTGCTTTATTTATAATCTTACATTAAGAGCATTTTGGAATAATTTAAAATTTTATTCTTATGCCATTATCCTTTCTCCCTTCATCAACCAAAATCTTCAGTTAAGTGAACTATATAAAACCAGAAGTCACTAAGCCTGTTACCTCGGGTTTCGACCATTTTGGAATTTGGATTATGTGCATGTTAGGTTTTTAAAGTTGCAAGACCAAAGGTGTTTATTTTTCTTCCCTTAAAAGGAATAAAGTATTAATCTGTGTAGCAACTTTTTTAAAAATATAAAGCTGTTATTTAAGAATTTAAACAATAGTAATTAGAGAATATTATTTTTGCAGATGGACGCAAGACATGCCCTATCAATCATGGATCCACTTCAGATGAAAAATTGCTGGAGGTAAGCATTGTAATGTTTGTATGAAACATTCAGAGGAAATTTTAAAATGAAATGGTAATTGATTTAGTGACTAAAGGAAATTACAGTGCCGGAAATTTTTTTGTGAAGTCTTAATACATAACTGTTCTAGCAGGGTTATCATTCAAGAAAAATTGAGATAGCATCTATATCTAAATATGCTAGTAAATACTATGTAATAGAAAAACTATTTCAAGCAGGTTATAGTTATGGGGGATTCAGCTAAGAGGACATAGACTAGAAGGAAAGACTTGGGAGAAAAGGAAAATGGAAGCTGCCATTGAAACATGTTCAGTAGAGAGAACCTAAAATTAGTGCTAGATCTAGTGATAGCACCAGAGGATTTGTCCATAACCAATGCAGACACCACTATCTCCTGATGAAACTAAACATGCAATCTTGACCTAAAAAGCAATTAGGCATGTGGAACTTTTGGTTAAGAAGAGATGGATTATTATAAACTTGGGAGCTAGCTTAGAGCAGTGTCATGGCAAACTAAGGATTGTAGCATTGCATGGGAAATGTGCAAGGAATGTTAGAAGGAAGCAATATTAGACTGCATATCCAAGGTCAGGAGGACAATTCAGATAGGAATTGAATACCATTATGCAGGGCAGGAAGATACAAATATTAGGCAGCAATTATAACACATGAGAAAACTGAGTGGTACTAAAGGCTATCTCAGATTGAGAGGAAATTACCTGGGCAAGCCAAAAGAAATCCTAGAGTTCTTTCAGCTATCTGGAGAGTTGAGAGAAAAACAAATTACAGAAAGATAAGTGACATGAGTAGAAGAAATAGATGAATTATCACTTTGGAAGAATATAAATATGTGAAAGGAGCTGATCTACAGGTTAATTAACATGAATTGCATAGAATATTACATAATCTGTGAATAATACTCATGGAATTGTTGACGTGTGTTTTAAAAGAATATACAGGGGTATTTTCTTTTCCTAGTAGGGTCTTGAGAGAGAAGAAACAGGCAAAAATAGCTTTCACAATAAGACTCCAGGACCAATGCAGCAAGTTATACTTATTGGTATCTCTATGATGATTGAGGTATTGGAAAAATTGATTAAGAAGACATTGGGCCTTGTATTTACTCACTTTCTGTAATTTGGTTGGATAAAGGAAATGGCTATGCTATGATGCTTTGGTTTTGTCAATGACATAGTATGGAATACTGCACAGAACCCCATCCCATAACTTGGAGCAAATGGGATGGGGTTCTGTGCAGTATTCCATACTGTTATAAGAGGTGATATGCTAAAGAAATGGTTGGTTGATGGTCAGGCACCAAAGAATAATATAAGGTAGAGAAAGTAGATTAGTGATGTGTTATTTGCATGGCTTTATACATGGTTTACTGTTTACCTTCATTAATGATATAGGGAATGACTTGAAGAATATCCAGTTTCTAATGGGAAACTAGGGAGACTAATCATTAGTAAAGATGTAGATTCTGAAGATTAGATTGACATGGTGAGTTAAAGCATGACTAGTTTTCCCTTTCAAAAAATAGACAAGAGAAAAAAAAGATTACAGAACTAAAAAAAAAGATGTAAAGTTTATAAGCTGTGTTGCAGGAAATGGATAAGGTAAATATTTGAGAATGATCGTTTCAGAGGGCATATTGCAAAACATTTTCAAATTGGTCCATGGATCACTTGTATGTTGAAAAATGCACTGACAAATAGGTTCAATGACTACTGCACAAGTTTGATTACTTGGTTTTTTTTCCCAGATTAGAAAGTGATACAAATGATTCACAGGTAAGTGACCATCTTAGTTATAGGTCTTAGGAATTCTTTTTGAGGATAATTGAACATTTGTGGGCTACAAAGTTTTGTAGGTGGAAAAGAAAAGTATAGAAAAACTTACTAAAGTAGTTTCATATAATTGATACAGAGGATCAATTTTATTACATGAACTGAGAACAAGGATCATTCTTAAATTGTGTGGTTAGTAAAGGCATAAGGGCTACACCACTTTCACTCCAAGTGGTGAATGAGCAGAATGGTTGTCAGAGGCTTGTAATTTGTTGATGAATGAGTTTAGGGAGATATCATAGGAATAATAATTAGTACAGGTCTTTCATGTATTTTCATACTCTGGAGATGCTCATTAATATTTTTTAGTTTTGTGTGTAATAAATTTATTTCATACTATGAGTGTTTATATAGTTTTTTTTTTTAAATAAAAAAAAAAAATATTAGAGTGTAATCTTATGTACTATTTATGAAATCCATATTATCAGCCTCACTGTCAGTGGTAAATCATTTCTGTTTAAGAAATGAAAAGGTTTTTTTGCTTTTATAAAACCACAAAAAAAAAAGGTAGAAATTTTATTAAATTTGACTTTCCAGTGTTCCATCAAAATGTCACTAAGTATTATCAACCTTGTTCTTATTACTCTGTGGTAAATTTCACCTTTAAAGTTATTGTTGGCTTGATTTATTATTACCACGGGCTACTCCAGGAGTCCTTAGACTCATCGAGGGAGGCCCTAAACATAATGTTCACACAGCTGTTCAACATTCTCACAGTATCTATCATACCTTGCCTTGAACTCGCTCACTGTCATAGCACCCACAACAGACTCTGGCAGCTTATTCCACTCATTTACCACTCTAAAAGTAAAGAACCCAGCTCTAACACCCCTGCTAACCACGCTCTTGCCCAACTTCCATGGGTGTCCCCTAGTTCTCCCACCACCAGTCCTGATCTCAAATATATCATCTGAATTAATCCTATAGAAACCTTTTAGCAATTTGAATGTCTCAATCATATCTCCCCTTTTCCGCCTATCAACTAGTTTCTGCAACCCACAAATCTTCAACCTGTTCTCATATGGTTCATTCCATAGACCTGCTATCATCTTAGTCACTCGCCTCTGGATCCTCTCAACCTCCTCCCCATCAAGAAGGAACTGAGGTGACCAAATCTGGGCACAGTAGTAGAGATGAGGTCTTATCAGGGCTCGGTACAGAGGTACAATAACTTGTTTTTCTCTGCTCGTCAAGGTATTTTTCAACAACCAAGTGAGTTGATGAGCTGATTTAGCTACTTTCGCAATGTGCCCCCTAAACTTCATCTCCCTATCCACCAACACTCCCAAGTCCCTGGCCTCATAAATCTCTTGGAGTACAGTTCCACCAATGTGGTATACTGCTGCTAATCTTTTCACTCAGAAATGCATAACCTTACATTTTGTCACATTAAATTGACATCCATTCTCCTTAGTCCAGAACTCCAATCTATCTAAGTCATCTTGCAAGACTTTGACATCTTCTGCATTCACTATCGCCCTACCCAACTTTGCATCATCAGCGAACAAATGAACTGTCCCACTTAGACCCTTCCCTATATCGTTAATGAACAGATTAAACAGCAGTGGTCCAAGAACAGAACCCTGTGGCACACCACTAGTCACAGGCCGTTTTTTGGACTCTACTCCTGAATAAACTACTCTTTGATATCTCTCCATCAACCACCCAGCTATCCATCTCACCAACCCTATATCCATTCCCATATGTTGTAGTTTACGGATTAGAATTCCATGTGGTATCCTGTCAAACGCCTTTGCCAGGTCTAGCAGTATCACTGTAAATCCATTTCCCTTATCCAGTTCAGCCGTCACCTTGTTATAAAACTTGAGCAAGTTACTGAGGCATGATCTACCCGTCACAAAACCATGCTGTTCTCTGTACAGTATCTCATTTTCATCAATCCATTCCTGTATTTTTCCCTTGACTACTTTCTCCAAGACCTTGACAACGACTCCTGATATGCTGATCGGTCGGTAATTTGCAACCATAGTCTTGGATCCTCCTTTATGCAGTGAAACTATTTTCCCCTCTTTCCACGCCTTCGAGACTAAGCCAGACCTGAGACTCAGATTAAACAACATGGTCAAGGGCACTGATAATTCATTAGCTGCTTCATGCAAGACCCGTGCCAGTATACCATCCAATCCCACAGATGTATTCACATTAAGGTTCTGTAATAGACTATTCACCTCCACTTCATTCATCACAATTCCCATATAAACTAATGGTTCCTTCATTTTTTCAACGTCACCACCTGGATGATATACATTTTGATACATTTTGTTTTAGTATGGCTGTGACCATAGGATTTTACTGCCTTAGATGAATCCTCAGCACATCTCTTCATCAAAATTATCCACCTTTCAAAGTCCCTGGTATTTCCATAGCATTAAGTCTGTCATAGGTCTACTTAGTAAACTGTCATTTTGTGATCTGCCTTTTTTCTTTTGTCACTAAGTGGTCAATTTCCTTCAGTAATTCACTGTCATGGTAAGTGGCTTTCCTCAAGATTATTCTAACAATGCCAGAGTACCCTATTGCTCCAAACTTTTACTTCATTCTTCTTGTGTGTAATGATCTTCTGTCACTGACTTCAAATCCTATCTAATTTTTGAGTGTTAAGCAGTATATATGACACCCATCAAAATTATAGAAGAAACTATTTTAAAAAAAAGCTCCCCCCCAACCCTTGTATCATTAAAACACTTAAGGAATTGAACAACGTAGTTAAGGATATAAATTAAATTAAACTTTAATAAATATTTTAATTTATTAAACTTTAATTTAATTTAAGTTTAATTTAATTTATATCCTTAACTACGTTGTTCAATTCCTTAAGTGTTTTAATAATGCATAACCAGCGTATAAGCCTGTCTATGAGAATCAACCCTTGTATCATGATCATCCTCTGTGATATGTGTACACCTATTTCTGCTGGTCAAGTTTTATGGATAAATACCAATGGCAATTTTATGCTGTTATTATTAAAGAAGTTATTTCATGTGGTTAAGAATAGTATCTGAAATGAATTTATTCTAGAGTCATGATGTATGGATCTTGTCTAGTGAGCATGAGTTATCTTGGTTCTGATACATATACCAGTGTTCTTTTAAGCTTGTTTCATTTGAACATAGAGCTGGAAATCCTTTGACACTAATGTAGACTGTTCTTCTTATAATACACTTCTTATAATTAGAGCAACTAATTCAGACTAACTCAGTTCTTCGTAATGAAAATTAAAGCTATAGAAATGTTTTTAGAATCTAGTCTGAGATTTTCAATACTAGTTATCTCTCATCATTTTCATCAAATTCCTGCCATGTACCCTCAAGAGGTGTACAGGATATGATAGTACTACATGAAAAATTTACATCATTACTAACTTCCTATCTACAATTTTCCTCGAAATCCATCCACCTATATCTTGGTCTTCCTCTGGGTCTTTTTCCTGCTAACCTGGCAGAGAACACTTGTTTTGCTAATCTTTCCTCATCCATTCTGTTTAAGTGACCATACCACTGGAGATTAGCTCTACTAACTCATTCCTGGATGCTGACAATGTCAAGTTCTTTCCTAATGTCCTTGTTTTTAATATTATTGCTATTGATGCCATCTGTTCATGCTTCTAATCTTTCTCAGGACTATCATATCTGCAGTCTCTAGTCTTTGGTCAAGTGTTTTACTTCTGACCCAGCTCTCAGATCCACAAGTTTGAAACCGGTTTGAACACTGTCTTGTATATAGCTAATTAAGTGATCCGACTAATTTCTCTCTTATTCCATATGAACTTATTCAGTTCACTTCCTACCATACCAGCTTTGTTGATTCTGTTGTCTCTTTCCATATTTAATTTGTCATCTTCACTAAAAATCGTGCCTAAGTAGCTGAAATGTTTTACTTGTTCCACAGGTTCCCCATTCACAACACAGTTGACATTTTCAACAATTCTACCTATTTTCATTGTCTTTGTCTTTTTAATGCTGACCCCCCATACCATATCTATTACAACAGTTATTCAATTTAGTCAGGGAATCTTGCAAACTTGTAACGGATTTATTTAGAAGTATAACATAGTCTGCATAAAGCAAAGAGCTGACATTAACCTCTCCAATTCAGATATCATGTTTAATACCACTTTCCTTCATAATGTGATCCATATAGTTAATGAATAACAGAGGGGATAATGTGCATCCTTGTTTCACACCAGATTTAACATTAAACCAACTCCCTATACTTCAATTCTAACTGCTGACTTACAACTCAAATAAAGACTAAGTATTGCTTGATAAAATGTCCCATTGACACCATATAACTGCAGCATATTGAATAGCTTCTCTCGTTGCACCTTGTCATATGCCTTTTTCCAGATTGACAGAACTTAAGTATAGATCTTTGTTATATTCCCATGATTTCTCAACTATTTGTCGTAAAGTGAAGATCTGATCCTGACAGCTTCTATTTGGCCTGAATCCAGCTTGTTCTTCACCAAGCATTTCTTTCACAATTCTTCTCGACCGTTTCTCAGATATAGTTGCATGTATCTTACCAGAAACGCTCAATAATAAAATGTCTCTGTAATTCTCACATTCAGTTTTATTTCCCTTTTTATATATGGGTACAATGAGAGGTCTACTCCAATCATCGGGAATTGATCCCTCTGTCCACACTTTCTGACTATGCAGTGCAGCCACTGTAAGACTTTTATACCACCATATAAGCATTTCTGGCCAAATATCGTCTACTCCTGCTGCCTTTCCACATTTCAAGCCTTTGACTTTTTCTACTTCAAGTATGGATATGTATTCCTGACTGTATGCCTGTTGAGTGAGTGTTTTTTTACCACTGTACTATCACTACTTGTTTCATTTAGCAAAAAAATATATCCTTGAAGTGTGAAGTAATTACTCCACACTTCAAGGATATCTTTTTTTCCTCCTGTTTTCATGTCACCTTTATCATCTCTTAGTCCTTTTACAGCACTCTTTCCTTCATTTCTAAGCTTCTTCAACAACCTCCAGAATATCTTGCCACCTTCTTGATATTTATTTTCTATGTTCTTCCCAAAGTTATCCCATGACTTTTGTTTAGCTAGTTTTACAGTGTTTCTCTTTCTTACATTTGTCTCTGTATTCTCTAAGAGCACAAGCTGACTTATTTGCCAGGAACTTTTGAGATGCTTTCTTCTTTTCCTTCACTGCCTCTTTAACTTCCTGTGTCCACCATGGAGTTCTGATTTTTCTATCCTTGCAGACTACCTCACCACATGCCTCTCTGGCTGAATCAATCATGGTTTTCTTCAAGGCTTGCCACTGAATCTCCAAGGTTTGGTTCCTGTTTCATTTTTTCTTCAATGCTCTTTGTGTATTTTAGTCTACAGTTCACATCTGAGAGATGTTCAACTTTTATTCGCTTTAAAACTTTCTTACATGTTCTTCTTTTCAATGTAAAATTCAGTTTTATCCTGCTCAAGACTAAATAGTGATCACTTCCAATTTCAAATCCTCTGTGCACTCTTGTGTCCTGCACCAGGGAGAAAACATCACTATCAACAATAACATAGTCAATGAGACTTTCCTTATTCCTTGCTTCTTCTCACCATGTGAATTTGTGCACATTTTTATGTTGGAACATGGAGTTAGTAATAACCAGTCCATGTCCTGAGTAGAAATCCAACATGTATTTGCCATTATTATTAGCTTTGCTCTTTTCTCCAAATTTTCCCAAAATATTTTTGTATGTCTGACAATCATTTCCTACTCTGCCATTTAGATCCCCAACAAAGACCAATTTTTCCTTTTTCATTGTGTAAGTTGCTTTTTCTAAAGCATCAAAAAAATTCCTCCACTTCTACCTTTTAGAACCTTCTGTGGGACCATAGGCACAAATAAGTCTCATTGTCCAGTTCCCCTTCTGACATTAGCCCACATCACTCTACTTGAGACTGCCTGCCCATTCAAGAAGATTAGCCTTGAATTTTGTGTTGAATGCTAAGGCTACTCCATCTTTTCCTTGGTTGTCATTTCCTGAATATAACATTTTGTATTTATTGCTCAGAAAGATCTCGCCAGTTTGTCTTTTTTGTTTCAGTCACTCTTATTATGTCAATCTGGTACTTATCTAATTTCTCATCTAGCTGTATTTCTTTGCCATACAGGCTTCTTACGTTGATAGTACTGATCTTTAATTCTGGTGATGTTGAGTTGGGGTGTCCTTTCAGATTTGTTCCAGTAGCTGACTTTTTGCTGTTCGCCCCAGCAAAAACTGGCCTTATTTAACCGGGCAATGCCCCAGGCAGCATGAAATTTTGTCATGTTGTACCATCATTTTGTATATTGGTTTAAGCCAATAAGAATGCAATTTGGTCGGCTAAATCCCAAATTGCCAGCCCATCCTCATTCGTTCAGTATCCAGGTAGATACCCAACAGGGTGTACCACAAGAAGGTGAGGATTGGACATTAGGTCAGAAGCCCTGGTCGGTTCTCCACATTTCTTCAAAGGCTATGTGGAGGTCTCCTCTCAGTTATACAGCTTTGACCCTTAAGCATCCTGGTTATCTCTGTATAGACCAAATGCTGGACTCAAATCATTCTTATTTGAGCATGCTTCTAGTGCAACCAAAAGGATGCTGTGATTTTTAACCTTTGGGGAAAAAGTCCCTATGAATTTATTTTTATAAGGGTTTTTTTTGTTTTGTTTAAAAAAGTAAATTGGTATCATCGAAATGGTAGGGTTTTCATTCTGCAAAACTGATCAAGGAATGCACATGCAGTTAATATTATACATTAGTCTCAGACTTAGTTCCTTGACATCATTTAAAATTGAATAAAACTTCATTTAGTTTATTAAATCAGTTTTCCCCCCACCCCAGCTCGAAGGGAAAAAAAAAAAGATGGAAACAGATGCTTCTCAGCAGTGGTTCTTAACCGGTGTTCGCGAACTTGTTACAAGTGTTCCGCCGGTGAAAGATGTCACATGACACAATTCTGAGACTGCCATGAGCATTGAATTCTAAACCAATAGAATATCGTTTATTTTTACGGTCATTCAGTGATGTAACATCTCGTAATAGCGCACAGTCCATTTTTTGTGTGTTTTGGGGTTGCATAATTTATCCATTGCGTGCTACTAATATGTATAATAGTAACACACAATGGATAAATTTATTATCATTAGAAAATGTCATTCTGAAGCAAATATTAATGATGGGGCAAGTGCAACTGGAGTAGTAGTAATGACGTTGCTGCAAATACGTCGCATACAGAAGACAGCATTATACGCAGTAAAATAAGAAAAATGAATAGGCAATATCCGGACGAATATTTAAGTTTCGGTTTTACATGGACCGGTGAGGGAGAATATTTTATTCCCCAGTGTCTTGCATGTAGGGAAAAGTTATCCAATAGCGCAATGGTTCCTGCTAAGTTGAAACGCCACTTTACTACGAAGCACGCCAATCTTGCTTCAAAAACTAAAGATTATTTCAAGAGATTGTTGGACATGCAAATTAAACAACTAAAATATTTTAAAAAGCTTAAAATTTCCGATAAGGCACAACGCATCATAAGGTAGCGGAATTAATTGCTGTGAAATTAAAACCACATACTATAGCAGTCTTATTTTACCAGAATGTTGTGAAATACGAGTAGTAAACATGGTTTGGCGACGAAGCAAGAAAGGAAATTATGAAAATTCCTCATTCGGACGATAAAATAAAATTAAAGATATCAGATAATATTGAGAAAACAGTTACCAATAAACTTTCCAAACATATCAGAAAAAAAATACAGTAGATATGTTTCCTTCGCTCCATGATAAAAATGTCGAGGGAATTATTTCCGTTATAACATTTAACAATATTGGAAGAAAAGATTTAAAGTTACTTTCCTTCCTTAAATACTCACAATTATGACTGGATACGAAATCCATTTGGCACAGTTAATACATCGAGTTGTGAATTTTCGTTACAAGAAGAATTAGTTGCCTTCTCAATGGATCGTACTCGAAAAATTAAATTCTCGGAAATAACTCTTAGAGTTTTGGATTTTTGTCCGAGCCGAATACCAAGCTCTCCATAAGGGCATTAAAAATTTCGTTCGTTTTCAACATCGTGTTTGTGTAAGCTCGGTTTCTTAATATTAACCAATATAAAAACTAAAAAGCATGAAAAACTTGCTAATGTAAGAGATGAGGGTAGCTATATCACATATTAGACTGATATTGGCAAAATCTGCAAAACCCGACAAGCTCAAGTATCGCATTAGAATAAGTTCCATTTTTATAAAAGACAAGTCCATGCGTATTTTTATTACTGTTATGACCGTAATGCTTTTTGTGTTCCCCAAATTTTTCTTATCAGAAGTGTTCCGTGACTTCGAAAAGGTTAAGAGCTACTGAGATTAAAAATCAGTTATAACTGTTTAAAAGTGGCCTTATCCGACATCTGCGTTTCAAATCGGGGGGAGGGATAACTGTAATGGAAGCTAGTTATTTTTATGGCCCCCGTAAATTTTACTACCAGGGACCCTTAGCCGGCTAAATCCGTCATTGGCTGCGTTTTTTATTTTATTTTTTTTTAATCCGATATGAACTTTAGATATCGGTAATCGACTTTGCCTTAACCATACGATGCCTATTTTCTACGCGATATAACAGCAACGGATAAAGTAGAACCTCCTTGTATCGAACATCTTTAATGTTTCTTTTATTTAAAAATGTGCCCTTTGGGAAATTAGTTAATTATAATCTACATTTCCTCATGCAAGCACGTGTTGATGAGAATGGAGGTTAATCGTTGCTTATTTCTAGAGTCTACATAATGTGAGCCTGTTATTTCACCCACGATTGTTGGCTGCTTACTCACTTTTGTCGCATTATTAAAACACCCGCGTGCAGTGTTATTAAGAATAATTATTGTTTGCGTCATTTCTTATTTAGCACTTCTCAAAAATATGCGATTCCTTAAAGCATATTTAGCGAAGAATTATTTGAACTTTCCTCTTATCTTAACTTTGAACGAAGAAAGTCGTTAAGAGTTATAGGTTAGAAACTGAAATGTATTAGACAGTAATCTAAATTTCCTGATGCAACTTGAAGAGAATGGAGATTAATCGTGCCCATGCAGAAAATTTCACATATGAAGAATGAAAGATAAAATAGTTCTCCAAATGGAAGTTATAGGGGAAGAGAGAAATAGAAATCCCTTAAGTCTTTGCAGATATAGATGCCGGATTTAATAGTGAATAACTGCTTAATTTGGGAATGATTTACGTATGTATAGACTCATGACTTCAGTTGCAGAATATAATAGAATCTCATCCTCGACCCTTCTAGCAATATAAAGAATACGTTATTGCAACTCTTAAAAATCCTACACCTTTCTTGTGAGATTTAACGGAACTTTTTTTCGACTGCTGTTGAGTAGTCATTAAATGCACCATTCAAACTGAAATTTTATTTTTAAGTTTCGTAAGCTATGTACAAAGTCGTTTTGACATTTGGTGACCCCAACAAGATTTGCCAGCTATGATTGTAATAGGTGATTCTACCTGCATCTTTCCCACTGCTGGGCAAAGGCCTCTCCCATTGCTTGAGGGATTGGGTATACTTCTTCCATGTGACGTGTATATATAGTTGTATGAATAAACACATGAAGGTGAAAGACAAACACCCATGTCCCCAGCGTGATTCGAACCGCATCCTTTTGGCTGGAGAGCGGATACGCTTACCACTCAGCCAACTAGGTCGGGTGAAATTGGTAAACTGCTGAAATTTATAAATTCAAAACTACAAAAAGTGTTTTTCATTTTAAGTTATTCTTGAGGCGTTTTTCTCACTTATATCACTGAATAACTCATTATAGAACATTTCTGCGTTATTATTTGTAAACCTGTCAAATTATAAAGTGCTAGTCTCTATCAAGACTCGCTGCGAAGTTTAATGGACGGTGCTAGGAGTGAAAAAGACGTCGTCGTAATGACAAATGGAGGTGTAACGAACATGATTTATTCTCCAACATAAATTTGAAACTGCGAAAAATTTATGAAATAAGTTTATTGTCTTGCTCTTTACACCAATGAAATAGGGACTGTCAAAAACAAAATAGAAGCACAATAGAAAAAAGAGGAAATATGATAGGACATCTTCTCAGACCAGTAAATGTCTCGCGATTTCTTAATGATTTTTGAAGGAAAGGTAATGAAGATGAGGTAGCGTGGAATACTAGGGCAGTTACTTGTGGATTTAGTGATGAAGAAAGCATAATGCAACAACTACACCCAAATGAAAATGATGGCAAAAGATGAACAAGCGATAGAAAATTAAAATTGTTTTCCCATGACTACAAGGACAGTGATTTCTGAATACGATTAAGTCGCAGTAATTCACTGTGGTAGCAGTATCAAGTAAGATCATGACAAAGGTCAGCCTCTTGTTGTTTTTGAAAAGTTAAAATTTTAAGAAATTCATGTTCCACTACTTGTTTGCCTAAGGGCGCGATCTAATCTGGCGACGGCCCTGACTACAAGCAATTAAATATCGCCCCTGATGGATTATAAGACAAAAATGTAAGAAAAATCTCCAATTGCTATTTTTTTTATTATTATTAAAAGAGAAACGTTAATGCAACAAAAAAAAATTACACAAGATTATTTTTTTTTAAATAACGAAACCTGTGGAGCGATCATAATTAAAAGAAACGCCTGTTAACCACAGTGAAAATTATTTAATTGTAAATATTTCATCCTAAGTATCTTAGGACATCATCAGTACAGTTGTATTAAAACAATAGGAATAACATACAGTTAGGGCGCATGATTACAATAGAATCTCATTAAACGTGCGTAATGTGTTACAAAAAAAAAAATTATTTAACACAATTTTGTATGACAATTTTCCATACTTTTGGAATAGTAAGAACGTCGTTGCGGTTTAAGCTTGGTCTGTAGTAGGGCCTCAGAACTTTGTATAAACGTCCATGTTTATATAAA